>NC_133025.1:65371500-65675416 GCF_048771995.1 Taeniopygia guttata
TTCTAAAGCTTTTCACAGACATCAGAACTCAAGCTGTCAAAACAGCAATGCCTTCTAGGTAGCATCAAATTTCCTCCCATCCACTTCTGATTAGAAATATGCATTTTCAGATATAGGTTGGGTTTTGCTAGAACTCCTAGTTATTAGAGTAAGCTATACAGCTAAAGCACATGGAAGTATAATTACTGCAAATATTTGTTATGCATTTACAAAACCTAAAACTCATTCTTATTTTTCTGACTCACACAAGCAATGTTTCAGTGATTTCAAAGAAAACTCCCCTAGTTAACCTATAAGCCTTTATTCTGGTCAGACAGACATTTATTTTTTATTGAGTTTTTGTTGTAATTACATTTAATTCAGTTATGAATTCTAGTATTTATAACCCCAGGAAGTGTTCATTCAGCCTTCAGTCAAATTTAATGAAAGCAGAAATTACTCAGCATGTTGCAGGTAAGTACTATTTTAAGAAAATACACAAGCTTTTATGGCAGAAAAAGCACATTTGCTTGCAAGACTTGAGGTAATAGACCTGTCTTCTCAGCTCCTGTATTGAGTAACCACTCTTCCAATTAAACACACTTTGAGTATTAAAGAGATTAAATAATCAAGCAAAGGTTTCAAAGAAGAGAGCAAAGTAGTCCAGATGAATATTCAGTGAACTCCAAACCTCACCAATGTAAATTAGATGCAATGCTTTCCCCCACTGGATCCAAACCTCACTGATGCTAATACTTACACAACTATCTCCTGGCACATATGGAATCACTGAAGACAGAGACTATACATAATTCCAAATATGATCCATGAAATCTGAGCAATATATCCTTCTTACCCCACCATCCCATCAATATTCACCATCTTTTCAAAGCATACAAGAACATCCTGTGACTCTTCCTGAGTCTATTACCCACCTCCATAAACCACCAGCTTTCAGAGATGTTTTGGTCACAGGTACAGCTTTTATAAGCTGTTTAAGCATAATAAAACACATAATGGTTTATTATGCTTAAACATACAAAGCACCATACAAAGAAACTTATTTTTATAAATTCTCCTTATTAATCACCTCATAATGGCAGACTTACTTTCCTAATATCTGGATCTTGTATCAGATCTAAGCTGATGCCTTGTTTTGTTACTACATTCCCAGCATCTCACATAAAACCCAGCCATTCTTCATTCCTAGTACAATATATTAAACTCTCAGGTCAGTGACTGGTAGAGACAGAAAGTTATTCTTACCATTAAAAATATTTTTACATACATTCTGTTTTGGACACAGAAGCTATGAGAATTAGAACCTAGACTAAAATGCATTAGAGGCTCAGTGTGCTGCACCAACACCCATGTTATCACTAAGGTCTTCGCTCTTGCATCAGTCTCACATCTCTCATTTTTATTTTCATGGCTTTGCATATGCCACGTTCTTCTCAAGTCTCTAAATTTCCCTCACTTGTCTACCCTTCAGTCTTATGCAAATCTAGCAACTTGCTTCAGCAACATCTCTTAGGTTGGAAGCCCCTTTCTCCTCATTCTTATGAATGAAATATAATTAATTTTTATCCTCAAACTTCTCTTTGGAAGCTGATAATTTTACCAAGCCTTTTAATAAATCACAATGTGAAAAAAAACCCAATTATAAAGCATCTGCTCTTTCAAAGTATTTATGTCCTAGCTGCCCACAGCCTACAACAATTACTTTCAGGAAGATCTCAACTCCATTTCCCATGAGTTTCTTTTCTTTTGCAAGGTTTCCTATGCCAATGGCCAGCACAAAACCTTTAATGCTACTCAGGAAAGCTCTTGTAGAACATGTACTAGGGAGTTTGAGTTCTATACTTTCTTCATGGTCACTTTTTGTGCTCCTGAAGTTTTCAGCAGTAATTGCTAGAAAGCACAGCTATGCCAGTAGTGCACTGAACTGCCCAAATCAGGCTCAGGTAAGATAAACATGATTACAGACAGATGGACAGCACTTTCATGGGTTCCAATTATTCTTCTCTTCCCACAATGCAGGGCTCCATGATATGCCATTCACTCCTGCAGTTTTAATTCAGTATGCTAAAAATCGCTTTAGCATTAGTACCATTTTGAATTTGAATCAAACATTTAATTTGCAAGAAGGCTTTTGTAGTCTCTTTTGGATTGAAATAAAACAGTTCTTCCTGCCAACACACATATAAGGCTAATCACAGATACAGACCGGTGGTTCTAAGCCACAACAATATTTGCACAAAACCCATGCCTTGCTTCCAATTCTAATTTGTTAATCCTTCAAATAAAGCTGCAAAACTATTGAAGACAAATCAACTATCTCAGTAGAAAAAAAATCTATCAAATAGATGCAGTTTTGGATAGAATTTGGATGATCTCTGATGCAGTATTTCCTGCAAGTGTCAGTATCTTTTCTACTTTAATTTCTATGATCTGTTGCCTATGCTAATGGCAAATTTTCTTTCATTTCTCTTTGCTCCTTCAAAGGCAAAACAAGACAGGCTGATTAGAAGGCTGTATCATCCTTAAACCTCATAATACTCCCCCCTGGACAGTACACTAATCAGTTTAACTATTATTGATTTAACTTTGCTGTTCCACAACAGAGGCATTTACAGGACAGTGTAGCTTTTTTCTTACATCAAGGTACAAAGGAATGTACAAAATCTTCATTGTCATACAAAAATAAATCTATTCAAATGTAGAAAATGGCACATCATTCACTTCCAAGAGGTAAGGCACACACTCAGCAGGCATCTAACAAAATGTTTAGCTCCATTTTTTGAGATACAAGTTAGCAAAAAAAGCACATGAATGTCCTATTCTGCTGGTTCAGCAAAGTCTGCTGGTCCTGCCTTCAGCTGCTACAGAAAGTGTGCTGAGTTCAGCCAAGGACCTTAGCTGAAGAACAGACTCGCTTCCAAAGTGCAAACCTGCTGGTTTGTGTCAGGGAGAAACAAATATGGAATAGAAGAGTAAGAGTGAAATCTAGAAGGGATCTGAAGGAAACACAAATGCTTTCAAGAACCTCCCTGACATCTGCTCACGCCACTCAGTGAATGGAATTCTCCACTTAACTTTCACATGAAGCAAAAAAATATTGTAAGGGATGAGGGTGAGATCAGAGACTTAAAAAAAAAATAGTTACTACTCCCAAGGGGAAAAAAATATTCCATTTCTATCACCACTCCCCAAAGCAGTACATTCAAGGACTTATTATATAACTAAGCAGAGGCTATAGGACAGCCACACCCTCTCAAAAAAAAAAACCCAAACATTTAGGACTGCTTCTGCATAACATTTGCTATCTTGCTTCTCTTCATAATTTTAAAGTCACTATCAAAGTTGTGATCGAATTTTCAGCAGGGTCCACTCATTTTGTCAATCTTACCGGTACAGTATTGAGAAACTGTGTAAATCTCACAACCATCTGCAAAACTCAGCTATTTTCCTGCAATTCCCAGGGGACAAACACAAAACAAACATTTCCCCTTGCCAAATCCAAAAGAAGCCCAAGTTCAAACAGTCCTACATTGCAAGAATACAGCTTGTACTTCCAGCAACTCACAATTCAGTTTCTGGTAAGGTCTACCGTTTCTCAGAAAACCAGTTTCAAAATTCCTTAAAATCTGAACAGTTTAATGGCTTGCAAGACACAAGTTCTCTTGCTCAGAGATTATGACACCACTTATTGCCCTCAACAGCCAGTGAGTTGGTATCATGAACCTGACTGGCTCCTGTCATCTCTTCCCAAGGGATGTGGCCGTTCCCACATGCAAGCACAAATTCCAGCTAAGCCTTGAAAGGAGCAGAATGCACAATAAATGACTTCTAAGACACTGCCCCTGAAGCAAACAGCTCAAGAGCCAATGATATAGTTCCCCCTAAAATGGGAAAGTGAAAAAGAGGAATTTTCAAAATAAAAGGAGACCACCAGCCAAATATCAGGGCATGAGTTGGAATACAAGACACATTGATATAGCAACGTTACTGTACTATTCTTATGAAGAATGCAGCAACATACAAAGAGGCTGAATAATTTGCAATAACTTCCTGGAGTTTAATAAAAAGCCCATGAGTAAAGAGATGCATGAGATACTCCCTTACCAGCTAAAAATGAAGACATGCAATATTTTGCTAACAGAGATTGTTCAATTGTGATCCTACACAGATGTGACCATTTGTTTGGTATTGCTTCCACACTAACTGGTACTTGCCTCCTGAAAAAAACATCATAAGAAAAAAAACCCCAATATTACTGTTCTTCCAGATAAGCAACTCTTATGAGATGGCTATTACTTGACTGCAAAAGGAAAAGAGAGAGTCTACAGAAGGAAAACAGACAAGAAACCCATACAATATCCCATCCTCCCCAGTTAGCATTTTGAGCCTCTTCCTTGGCAACAGGACTCCAGCTATTTAATGACATGTTTTGTCAGTAATGTGATAAAGTCCATTTAGATCTCCTGGTGTGGTGTTTTCAGGTCTTTGCTTCAAAGAGTGCTTGAAGTACCCTGTCCAATGTACAGAAATTCCCAATCTAATGCCTGTTCCTTACTTTCATCTTTTAATATTAAGATGCAAGTTTATATCAACAATTAAAAATAGTGTAGGGTAACATAACCACCTTCTTCACAGGCATTTTCATACATTTTAACTAATTTTCTAGAGTAGCTACCCATGTGATGTCTAAGTACTTGAAGTTCTGTCTGCATATGAAGTGCAAAAAGGCCACACAGCAAGAAGCCACGGATATGCACACACATCCAAAAGGTGTTAACTTGATTACATGTTAATGCACTTACCTGATTTGATTTCTCTACTGTGCTACTGGGAACCTCTGTGGTATCCTTCACAAAAAAGTTATCTATGATGTGTCTCTCTGCACAGTCCTGACCACAAATTGGACAGCGGATAACACTGACTGGGGGGAGAAAAGAAAATCTGATTATGCTTGCACAAACTAAGATATATTAAACAACTTCAAAGACAACTTGCAAGGATAAATATTTTTGAAAGGATGTTACACTACTTTCCTGTCAATAAAGTATGAGCAAGAAAAAGCAAATTCTCATTTGTCACTGAAGTTACTTTTACTTGTTCTTCCCTGATGACATATTCTATCACCCAAGGTCAAACACCTTCTTGTTTCAATGCCGTAAAGAGTTTGCCTTAATCTTATAAAGAAATAATTATTTTACTATAAAGGGAACATATTCCCATTGACAATTTGTTGCTATAGAATAGATTAAAGTAAACACTTATTAGTGTGGAATATTAATAAAAGACACTGAGTGGTATTACATACACACACACATACATGCCAGCAATGTGACGTGACTAACCTTGATCTATATCACATGGGAACACAAATGTAGAGAACACTCAAATTTAATGAGGTGACTTGTAGAGAAGAAGAATTGAGCTGTATTAATATCATGACTACCTTCACAATAAGCAAGGGAAAGCAATAAAAACTTAGGAATAAATAAGCAGGGCTCCCTCCCTCCTCTCCTCTGCAAGATGCAATAGGGTACAATTCTAAGACAGAAACATAGTCAGGCTCCAGGTTGAAGAAAGCTTAGAACCAGTAACACAAAGGGTTAAACAATTAAGTCTTTTCAACAGAATGGAAAGGACAAAGTAAAGTCCAAAACTTGGGGTTGAGCTGTGAGTAGACTAGGTTGAAATGGGAAAGATCTATAGAGACATTTTTAAGCAGACACCTTTTCTAGCTGCAGAAAATAATGTCCTACTAGAACTAAGGTTTGTTTTTAACATCCAAGAAAAATCTCTAAAATGCTAGGCACTGACATCTTGCTTGAAGAAAATTACTGTAGTCATTACAACCAAAAAAGAAGCAATTGAAACCAACTTAGGCTGAAATAATCACTTAGGACATGGAAGTCACATGCAAAAAGCCTAAAGTAGAACAGTCATGCAAGTTACACTGACATATATTCTAGACCTTCAGCTCCCATTTGAGAAGAAACATAAATTTAGGGCCTGAAAAAAGACCTGTTTACCCTGTTTAACCCAATGAATTCAACGCCAGTATATAACTCACCACTTGCATATTTAACTAAACCAGCGTGGGTTTAAAGCTGTTCCTGTTTCATTTTTACAATAAATTGTGAACGTACAGAAACTATTAAGTATTTCACTTTCTGCAGAAGAACTTAATTCCTTACTCTAATTGCTTCATACAAGATTTAGGTAACTTTTTCATAAGATTCTTCCAACAGATGCTCAAGACTTAGCAGGCAACTCAGTATAAAGCAGTGCTGTAATAAAAGTCCAGCATTTCTTCATTCTGGAAAATCAGCAAGCACTTTTCCACTTGTTATCAAGGCATTTCACTTTCATCTGAACAGCTATGATGTTACGCTTGATTTTACTCTAAGTGCCATTTTACCAGTCTGCATTTCAATACACATTTGTGCAGCTTTCTTTGACATACAAATTCCATTTTTTTTGGCTGCAACTTTTGTAACATTCTTTATATCATCATCTGCAAGGATAATTGAGAAAATTCAGTTCTGGTAAGTCAAGTAGCTAGCAGAACTTCAAGTACTGAACTTCTCCTGTAATTAAGCAAATCAATTTACCACAGTCAAGAGTGAACACATCTCCTAATACTCAAGCTACACACTTTCCAAGAAAGACTGTTAAGACTGTTTTTTACATTTTTTCAACAGCACCAATTACAAACCACCCTTGCCCTTGTTCCCTCACTGCTCATTCTTGACCCTGACAAAGACAGTGCTCTGGGTTGAAACCAAAATCAGGAAGCAAGGAAAATTTCTAACACAAACTGAAGTACTGAAAAGCAGACATTCTTTATTGCAGCACACTGGACACAGAGAGAAAATTTCCTCTACTCTGATGTATTGCAAAACTTTACAAAAATGATATTTGTTCCATCATGATCATAAATGTTGATTACAGTGTACTTCCTGGCTAATACATACACATCACTTTTTCTAGAATTAATTTGCATGCATTCACCTCTTATTAAGAGTAGTCCTTTCATGTTCCTACAGGGTCCTTTTGCTATAAATGGATGTGAGTCATGCCAATAAAATTATAATTGTATCAATAATTTGGGAAAATAACTGGAAAAGTATGTGTGATTAGTGTTATGAAGCAGATGGGTTTTTTCACAGAGGATACATGTGGGAAACAGGGTGCAGGAGTTGGATTTGACCTCGGGAATGGATGAAGTCAGAAACTGACTCCCAAACCAAAACTGGCACCAACTGAAGTTAAGACAACTCCCAGAGCAAGATCAACCTTGAATATGAATAAAGTTGGGAACATTCCAGACAGGGAGTCTAAAATATTGGTTTATCTATGAAATAAATAATCAGGTTTAATTGGAACATCAGGCTTACTTATATAACACCAATCTTAGTGTGCATGTGTAACCAGCCAGGTTATCCAAAGGACATGTGAGGAAGACCCCCGGCCTTCCTCCAAGGAGACCCCAAAGAGACCAGAAGACCCCATAGCAACAAAGGGAGCACACGCTGTGCAGTAGGGTGATGCAGTAGGGAGGAGATTTGTGGGAACTGTTGATGAATGTGTATTAACACACAGTATATGTATATAAGTTGTGTTTAGCTCCTTTTGCCTTTGTACAGGAGGCAGGGTGGGAATCCCTCCCTGTACCCTGGTTGGTTTTGCTTATGCATTATCTGAACTAATGCCAATTTGTTTTTGTAACTACTTGATTATATTTTATTGCATTATTATATTAAACCTCAATTAAAATTGCTGCTAAATTTTAATCTTGTGGTTTATTGAATTGGACATATAAGGACCTCATTCATAACACTCTGAAGGGGTCTCTGGTGATTGTATTCCCTGACAGTCCCCAGTGGTACAGGTGACCTTTCCCTGAATTTCTCTTAAGGCATGCACTGTTGCCTCTTGTTACATGGCTACCACAAAACCCATTGTATTCCTCATTATCTGTTTATCCACTGGTTGCAGCTACACAAAGAATCCTGTGTGTCTACTTCATCTACTTCTTTAAAACACATTATTCCCTTACTTGGACAAGTAAGGCATCATTATGTTCTGTTTCTTTTATCAAGGTCAACACAGGTGTCTGAGTCGGTCTGTGCATGTGTTTGGGAGATAGGTATAGACATAGAATGAGACTGGCAAACCAATTCAGACATGGATGTATTTTTCCTGTTCTCCCAAGCTTTACTTTCATCCCTTGCTCTGCTTCACTGACCACACGCACTACTGAGTACAGTGAAGCAATATGAGAAGCAGCACAAGGATGGGAAGAGGACACCACCACTGAAGATTAAACCTGGGGCTACTGAACCAGATCAGCAGCATTAACAAGGGTTTGTAAGTCAGCTTGAGTTGAAAATATGGAAGACAAGGAAGGAGAGGCAAGAAATTAGGAAACATACCAAAACAAACCAAATATTTCATGTGCCTTTTCACCAACAGAATATTGCCAACCACCTGTTCAAAAGATCACTTAGAATTTCTAATGTCAGATGGGGGAAAAAAGGAAAAATTGCCTACAGCTCTCAAAATCTTCATGTATTTTCTTTTCTATAATTCCTTATGCTGTCTCACCTTATGTCAGGGGTTTCTTCTGCCACTTGCAAGGGTAAACTTGCTTTTGTTATAATCCTAGATTGATGACTGCCACACAAATCAGTTTTAACCCAGATTTAGTCAACCTCAGGATGGTAAATTTAAGCAAAAGATCTCAAGTATCAGGGTTTCTATTCATCAAAGTAATTCTATAAGATTCTCTTTAATGGAGCAAACACAGGAAGGTGAAAACATATTACTTAAATTGGGAGGAGTTTCATAATCATCATCATGTTAATTGTGAGGACAGTGAATGAGCAGATCCCACATTTTTATCTGGTCCTTTTTTCCAGTTATAAGGAGTTAAAGAACACATTTGCCTGTCTCAAACACTGTTACAGCCACTGGTTGACTTTGCCATGAGATAAGCACAGAATGGAGTGACAGGATAGTGCTCATCTCCTGGCCTGGCAGAGATGAGACCTGGTTAGACCATTATGGGTAATGCATGCAGACAAAAATTCCCACTGGGGAAATGTGTGTAAAGAAGCATCTGCTTGCTTGTATGCATGTCACTGGTCAAACAAAGATCACCCCAAGTTCTGGGTCAGCTGAAATCTGTGACCACTGGAGCTATCTGAAAATGCCTCCCTGGATACCTGGAACTTGGACCTAAAGCAAGCCACCAGAGCAGGAATGAGATAAGATAAAAGGGGTGCTATTGTCTGAGGGTTATCTTGGATCTGGAGGGAGGTTAACTAAGCTGGGGGAGAAGAATGTGTCACTGACAATGGACACAACTGCAGAATTTATGGGCCACAAGAAAGGCTAGCTCAGCAACTGTGCTGAAATCAGCTTAGACTTGGTAAAATGTAATTCCGGCAGGGGGAGATGGACCACCAAACTCAAACAAAGAGGAAGACTGAGTACAAGGACTAATTAACATTAGAAGCAAGGGAATCAATTAACCAACAGAATAGTAGTGCTGTGTAGCCAATGTGCAGTAATTTGTTTCTTTGCTAATATGTATGAATAGTGAAAAGACCTGGAGAAGACCACTACTGGGAAGCCCAGGGTGAGCAAGGATGAAAAGGACACTGCTAAATCTACAGGTGGTAACTATCTTCTATCTGATCTCTCTCTTTTCTATTTTTTTCTACCTTTCTCCCTGACATTCCACGTTTAATAAAATCTGTATTATTGACTTCAGCGTATGATCTTGTTTGAACCTTAATTTGGGCAGAGGCACATCTCAAAAGCTGGATCTTAGCATCAGGAGCATTGTTTTTTTCAGCTGTAAAGGGAGCTGGATCAAGCGCATGTGGCTCTTAAGTAGGGGGAGAAAAAGAGATCAGACCTCCACCCTTCTGAGCAGCATTCTTACAAAATCCAAGTAGTTATGGAATCTCACATTCGGATTTTGCTTGAGCCAGGCCAGGACACCACAATGCTAACAAAAGTAGCAAGGCTGGCTCCCTGGCTCATTCATTTCTATCCCATGACAACAGAAAGATTTACGCTGCCATGCACTGAGCTGGATTAGGGATTGCAATATTGAGTCAACAGGGCTGTACCAGGAGAGAAGAGTGTTTCCCCCCACTGGCTACAGGCTCATAACATGGGCACCTCTTTCAAGGAATGCTAAGCTACATTTTAGGTAGGAAAAATCATGGCCCATTCTTATTCTTCTTCACAAATTACATGCTGCATCCACAAGGGCATCTCATGCTATTCAGCAGAATAGATTTATAGGTTATACAGTATTATTTCCAACTCGAAACTCAATTTCCTGGGAGTACATTCATGCCCACTGAAGCATCTCAAGACAATAGGAGGAGACTGCTCTGGTTTGCCCCAATTTTGACTCATTTGCGTCTTCACTGTTGCAAACGTGTTTCAGAGCCAATTTAATAAAGCCACTAGATGATCATTTGTAGATCCAAGAGGGTATTTTTGTTAGTAGATGCAAAGTGCTTTACTAAAAAAAGGAGGACTTAATAGTTCCCTTTCTTCAGATTAAATCAGTCAAAAAACCCACTAGTTTTTTGAAAGAGAGCTCTCTTTATTAAATAGAGTGCTCAGAAGCAACTGGCAATTTTACCTGCAACGACATAGTCATTACAGAATAAATAATTAGGGTTTTGTACAGCAATCTTTCCCAGTTTTACAGATGTTTTGCTTGAAATCCTAACCATACAGATTTCAGAACAAAAAAAATATTAACAGTAAGTTACACATCCAGTTAAAATGTTTAAAACATGTACATACTGATTAAAACTAATAAAAGTTATGTCAGAGATTGAAGGCAGCACCAGCTATAAGATTTTTAACAAAACTACACAGAAAATTAGGGTGTTTCAACTGTGAGCTACAGATTCTATTCTCCTCTTGCTCTTTCTATAGATACCATTAATAATTGCAAGTCTTTTCATTAAAATGCATGGGTTTGAGGGTAAGCAGGTTATATTTACACAGGTCATGTTTCCCAGTTAAGAAAAAACACTTAGAAAACTTAATTTGAGAGGCAGCATCTTCTGAAATAATGTCTGAATCAATTTTTAAAATAATTACTGCTTTCCTCTTGCTTCTCATTAAGCCACTAGTGGTGCTGCAAAATTGGCACCTTCTTCAAACCAGTTTGTTCCAGAAAAAGCTGCTCCAATCTAGTTGTGACAGCCTGCTGCTGCTAGTATAGGGGAGATAGGTTAAACCAATAAGCAGGCACATCTCAAGGGAAAATTGGCACCTACTGCCAAGATATAAACGTTCCAGCCAACCACCAATCCAGCAAAAAGTTTATTAAAATTATAATTAATTAATTGTTAATTTAAATTTTTTTTTAATCCTTTAAAATGCAAATAAATGAAAACCAGACAAAGACTATTAGCTGTAATCCCCCCTCTGGAAGAGTGTTACAGGCCAGTCTTTATGCTGCAGTACATTGACTTTCTTGGAAAGCACTGCAGAGCTGAATTAAAATATTTCAGCTGCTCTGTGAAATGGTTCATTGTTTTTGCTATACATGCCCAATCTTCAAACATTTTAGATAGCATGTATTAGACTTCAAAAATTGTAAATTTTGCAAGGATTGACTCTCCAGCCACTTCTGAATACCTTAAGAAATTCTGATGGCAGAGTTTACATTCACATCCAAAGCTGTCCAATGCATTTTCTTCAACAACACAATTATAAGAAGTGTCACAGTGCTAACAAAAGGCAACGTTGTTATTGTGGGATAGACAATGTTTAAGTACAAGACGCTGAACAAAGTCTCACTGTCTTGCAATGAACGTGCTTAAAGGATGATGCAGAAGCTGCCAACAAGCCAATTGTCACTGCTGACGGTGATGAGCATTTCTTTCACCAAAATTAAAATACATTCTTTCCAGTCCTGAAATTGTCAAGTATTTCCAAATGATATGTAATGAATTCAGACATATAACATCCAAGGATGTTTAAGATTCTGCGATATTCTTGCATCGTTTTCTCTGATCAGCCACGTATTTCATTTTGAAAGCAGGCTTAATGCTGTTTAGATTTATACATTCTACTTAAATACCATTTTTCAGAGATACTTTTGTATCTTGCCAAGAGTGCTCAAGTCCATTGTATCCATGTGTTTCTGGAACAAGGAAATTAGTACCTTTCTCCATAAATGGCAGCATGCTAACATGCTATTAATTTTTTTTTTTAATATTTGAAAAAATTGACATTAATTAAAAATATATATGACTGGGATAAAAAAAAATTGTTGTCAGTATCTCTGTCAGTATCATCTGTTGAAGATGGACCCTGCCTTACAGCACAACACAGCTAATAATAATTCTTTGGAGCACTAGGTTTCGTACTCTGGTCTTCATCTTTTTGAGTTCTCACTGTTAGTTCAGCAGTGGCAGTACAATGCATCCCAGAAATCACAGCTATAAAAATAGCAGGTTAGCAGAGTATAACTTGGGCAGGTAGAGCCAGTCACAGCCCAAAGAACCAAGCCCTTCTAAGGTACTGAAAGAGTTTGTTCTTTTTAATTCTTTGTTGAAAGGATGAAAACTACATTCCAACGTGTGACACTCTTGAGCGTTTCACCCATTTCTTCTGTTTAGCCCCAGCTACCTTAATGTTCCCATCAACACCCAGCAGATGTATAGGTAAAAAAAGCCTAAAAAGATAACTTCCAAGAATCTGGACCATATTAAGGGAACCAAATTAGAAGCAGTAGTGGGAGCAACAGTAGGTTAACAGGCTTTAGTCAGAGTATTTCAGTATAAATGTCATCCAAACAGGAGTGGTAATGCAACTCAAGGCCTTTGACTAGCTCATGTTACTCCTCTCTTCACGTGCTCAGATGCATCCTTGCAACCTGCTGTTCATAAGTCTGCTTCCATTCCCAATAAGTTCACCACTCAGTAACTGGAAATTACCTAAGAGACTTGGCAAACTACCCTCCTGGCCCTCATTTTTGCAGCCACTAGCCTCAGGGGAGCAACTGAGGTGCCTAAAGAGACATACATAATTTGGGTGTAATATCCTGCCTGGCTTCCAGCTACTATTCCAGAAGGAAATACAATTCCTGTGAATTGTGCAGTACATTTACCAGCCCTTTTTAAAATATTACAGGCATCCCAAAAATTCAGCCACGGCAGAAGAATATTTTAGTTCAGACAGCTGAATTTCAACTTACCTGCCTATTTTATGCCATGTATTTTCAATATTGTTATTTTAAATTCCTGTTGGAGAACACAACTGAGGCGCACAGATCTTTGCACTCTAAAAAAACTGCAGTCTGTAGCTCCAAAGGAAAACTTGGTTTAAATTCTGAAGTGACAATATTCAGAGCCATTAACTTATTAACTGCAGTGTTCGCGGCATCTGTCCATATTCTGCTATTTATGGATATTTATTTTGAGGGTCTCCTCAAGAACAGAGTTCAGAGGTCATCAAGACCTCTATTATGTTTCCTTCAAACAATCTCAAAATACAGATTACAGTGATGCAAAAGATAATGGAACATTCCAGTAACTTTATCTGTAAAGTATTTGTGCAGAGAATGGACGTTTAAAAGTACATAGAAATAATATGTTGATTTAAAATAATAGGTTCTGCCTTTATTTAAGTTATTTTGTTTGGTCAGAGGGTGGAGAGAAAAAAAGGGCTGATTATTACTAAGAAGAGAGTTTTTACTAATTAATGTCTCTTCAAAACATTCTTCAATGACAATATGATAATGGGACATTTACCATCCAAGTACACTGGCCAAGAGTTAGATACCCAACAGCAAAAAAGAGGAATTTATGTATTTAGCAATAAATTCTGAGTATTTTTAAAGGTACGTTTTGAATCTGTGCTGCAATTAAATCTGTTCTGTAACAAATGTTAAATTTTCTAGATTTTTTTAAAGCTTTCTGTTGACAGGGACAGAGACAATGAAAAGTACAAGAAGCATTTGATGAAAATTCCCACTCTAATAGGAGAAAAAAACAAAGATACCTATTTCCTGCAGTTTGCATCAGATAAGTCTGAGTGCTCTGCAAGACATTATTAATGGAATAAAAAAATAAAGCTCCAAGCCATTTAATGGATTTAAGTAATATAACCCAAGACTCCCAAATCCAGTCTATTCTGACTACATGTTATATTTAAAAGCTGTTCAACAATAAAGCTTGTCTGCAGGCAGGATTTTTGCATCTATGAAAAAGCAACTCTTAATGGCAGCAAAAAGCTAATACTGATTTATCATGCTGACTCCACAGAATAGAATTTTACACCTGAAAAATGGATAAAGTTTCTTTGCAGTGTTAGCAAGTTTCAGTGGGATTCATCTAAATGTTACATGAAGTTCCCTTCACAGTCATTGCAGACATAGATAATAGTTAGGTCATGAGCAGTCTGGTCTCCTTGTTAAAGCAGATGTTTACACTTGGTCAGGTGAATTGCACCTTAAAAATATCCACTGCTTTCCAGTAACTATATTGGTACTCTTTTCCACTACTGGGCATCCACTTTCATTGCAAGAATTCCTCTGATGTTCTAAAACCAGTCATTAAGAGAGGAGAATATCCTTCAAGTATACTGCAACTTACAGGGATTGCACTTTTGGGTGCAGATGGTCAGGAATAAAAAGCTAGCTCACTTTATATTCTTCTCTTACATGTGCCCAGTATGCCAGAGCACCGTTGTAAGGGTTCAAAAAGCAAGGTGCCCAGCTTCTTCCATTCCTACATAGCTTTAAGTGTACCAAGCTGAAGCAATATATGCAATTGTGAGATTCGTGTACACATGGCTATGCAGCCTGCAAGAATCAGCCTTAATTAAGAAGCAGTGTTATCATCTCCTCTGACACTGTATTAATACGAAAATTACTGAATGTAACTAATAAAACATATTCCTTCTGGGTTGAAGAGATGAACTAATTGATCAAATAAAAACAACAGGGATTTCTACCAGCTGCCCTACAGCTTTCAGAAAACAGCAGGTTACAGAGCCAGCAGTGATACTGCTTATGTTCTCATGGTGAATCTCCTTCTGTTGCTGTAATCTGCAGTAGAGATGAGCTAGAGCCTGTAGCCTGATGTGAATGAACATCCACAGAAGAAATCTAGCATTCCTACAGTTTTCCCCATTTTCTCAGAACTAAAGAACTGCTTCAAAGGAGCTTTCCCAGCATGACACTCTCAGCACTAAGAATGGAGCTTTAAGAAAATTCATCTTCTAGCAAAACTGGTCTTCTTAAGTGCCATTTATATACCCTCTGTTCTTCACTCAATCTCTTTCCACCTTCTTGCACCGTGCTGCCTCAAAGGATTGATAATGATGTCTGGAAATACTACACTTGGCATCCAATAGCAGTTTGGGAATGAACTAAGATTGTGCTTCTACTCCTTTATTTTTAAGGAATAATCACAAGGGATCACCATGGCATTGTGGTTCCTTACCTACTTGTCTGGCATAATGACAAATGAAAAGCAAAAACAACCAGCCACAACTTTAAGCCCTGGCAAAAGTTTGAAGCCAGACATCCTGCAGCTTACAACCATATTCTCAAAAATTTAGATCACTCAAAAAGGCAGCCAAAGAAACCATTTTAAATCTGACCTCATCTCAAGTGGAACTGGGAGCAGGGAAAAGGGAAAAAAGCCCACACATACAAACAATCAGATTGGAACACAATACAGTAATACTGTTGCTAAATGGACTTTTAAAATATGCAAGATTAGCATTTAGCTTCTTAAAGAATCCAGACTACATTCAGCTCTTGCATAAAGGGTGGAATGCAGCAAAGGGGACTGTCAGCCGAATCCATTTGGGATGCCCATAAACAAAATCATCTTCATTTTGCCAAAACAGCTTCTAAAATCATTATTTTGAGGAGAGATCTTTGGCCCTGTTGAGTGTCAATGGCTGTGATAATAATCTAGAAGACACATGAGCTACCACAAATCATGGCTTTGCTTCTAACTTTCATCTAGTCCAGCTACAAGGCCATTTCTGAAAAGCAAAAGGCAACAGAGTACTGTCTCCCTGCACAATCCATCAAGATGCACACAGCTTTACTGGTGGTACCAGTACCAAAAGTCTATATATGAAATACTTATTTACTGAGTAATAAAAGCAATACTTGCAAGTCATTCTTATGGTACAGATAGGAGTTATGGCAAACATAAGACTATTTTCTTTCATTTTTTGTTTAAAATTCACTGCTAGATGTGGGAAGACCACAAGTCCTCTCATATGTTCCATTCCAGAAACTTCTGAATACTCTTTCACAAGACTGGATGCTGCCTTTGCTATGAAGCAGGAAATAAACATTCTATTTAATAACTTGGAGTGCAATATTTGAAGAAAGAGCTGCTAGCATCTCTGGACTCCCATACAGATAAACTATCTGAATTCCACCTATGTTTATCCAAGGAAAGAATTCTATGTGTCTGTTTTGAGGTAATACTTAGACAACATTTAACACATGAGTTCTGAAACCACATTTGAGTTTCTTGCATAGAGAAAGGACTGAAGAAAACGTTAGAACTTCTCAAAGGAGATAAAGTTTCTTTAACAGTTGATTAAACTAAACAATCTAAGTACTGTAAGTTCAGTGATTTCCAAGATATGTGAGCCTGTGGGTTATAGCCTCACAGTCCCTTCTCCCTACTCCCAAAGGAAAGATAAAACTGAACTATTAAAGGCCAAGTAGTCTGTAGTTAGCAAGCTCAACATAAGCAAAAACAAGTGAGAACAATAGCTGCTAATGCGTGAAAGACAAAAGCAAATAAGGAGCAGAATTATTGAGTGGTGAAAACCAACTGCTTAAGCCAGAAAAGGTAGGAATCTGTAAACACACAAAAGAGATAAATATAATCCAAACATACAAAGTTCCCAGACACTTAGCCATTACTGAGGTCCTGCTATGGGACTCTACCTGTCATTATACAGCTCTACATTCACACAAGAAAGCTTGTCTGCTAAACAGTGGCTTTATCTCAGGGTCCAACTGATGAGTTGCCTGCTACCCTGATTTATCACTTTAGGGCTGAGATACTGAAATCAGCCAGATAGAAACTATCTAACAAGTTTTAAGTATTACAAAGCAGGCACTCTCTATTGCAGAGGTCTCTTGGGGGATCCTTCCTCTAATCAAGTGCCCTGGGTAAACAGTTTTTCATCACACAGTGAAGACATATTCGTTAGCTATCCCCCCTTAATTGATGTGTACGTATTACTTTATTTGACACAGTCACACCCCTTATTAAGAGTCCTTACAGGGTTTTTTTGGGGGTCTTTTTTAGTGGTCCTCAACGTCCAGTGTCCTTTTGAGGTGGCTGCTCCTCGACCCCCACTTTTGAGTAAGCACAATATCATTGTTTTCCATAACTTCTGCTTTGTCAGCCTTGCAGAGCTGAGCTGGCATCCTGCTTGACTTTTGCATGACTTCTGTTTGCCTAAGTTACGTCCTTTACCTATTTCTGCAAGGCTGTGCTGTTTTGTTCTATCAAACTAAAATAATGTTCTGTTCTACTCTCAGCTGGGCAATGCTATGAATTCCAACCTTTACTTAAAAACTGTTGAAACAAGAGTTACAAATCATCAAAGTTTTTCCAAAGGTAAAGAAGATTCAAAGCTGTTTCCCCTTCTTAAACTGAGAGAAGGGCATGTAATTTACACTCCTACATTATTTCAGCAACTAGTTTACTCATTTTAAAGCAAAGTCCACAACAGAGAAAAAAAAAAAAAATGTGTTTCAATTCACACTTCTGCTGTTCAGGACAATTTTGCACACTGCTTATTTCTAGTAACAGACTTGTTGGTGCTGGGCTGTTTTGTCAAGGCACTGCACCTTGCATGTAAAATTAGAACCTTGCTCCCACTTTAAAATGTCTCATTCTCCAGTCCCAGCAGTGCTGCAACTCTCTCCTCCTTTCTTTCCACCTACTCATTCCCTGTGCAGCTGCCAGTATTCCCTCCCCTAAGAGCATCAGTGTTACAAGTACCCTGACAGAGCAGGTTCAAAACATGAACTTGTGTAAGGGCTGAATTAGAGCATTAGTTCAACAAACTTCAGCTCCACACATCCTTGACCACGCTCAGACTCTAGAGCACATGCCTAGAAACAAATGAAGCCAATCAAGTAAGTTTTATTAAATGCTTTCTGACCTCATGTAGACATCCTAGAAAATACAGGGGGGGTTTCCAAGTCAGCATGCATGTTAAAATATCCCTGTTTCTTTTTTACGAGTTACAGTCCAGACAGATGTGTTAGCTCATTGGGAAAATTATACAGCCACTTTTCAAATTAGGCAATCATTTTAGTTCAAAGGGTATTTGCACTACAGTCTTGCTTCATTCAAATTCAAACTATATTCACTTGAGGGACTACAGTTGAAAGGAAAACTCTCCATTTTATTAGAAAGTTGCCTGTGGCAACTTAGTTATGAATCAGAAGCAGAAATCTTTCTACATTCAGGAGTTAAATGGCTTAGTTCCCTTGTCCATGTACTCGCATTTACAGAGAATTTAGCACCAGTGTTGCAGATTTCTTTTTTGAAATGAGGATGTCTCCATGACCCAAATCCACGTTACAAACAAGGGCCCTCAAAAACCATGAGTGCAGTTCAAAGAGCTGAGCCTGCCTTACTGTCATTCTTTTCCCACAGCCCACTGATAAACTTCAAAAATAACTAGAAACCTTGTTTAACATCAGTCCTCTATCATGTTAGTAATGTAGGTAAAGGTAATATGCAATTCTGTCCCACATAAAAGCTTCAAATAAGCATTTACTTGAATCACTGGAGACACAATATCAAGTAATTAGGGACATTCCTTGGCTCAACCTTCAGTTTCATAGCTGATTTTACAAGACTGTTCCCTGTTTAAAATTGTGTCATTTTCTTACCTACTTTACACAACTGTTTCATGCTTTCTTTGATGGTAAAGACTTATGGTTTTACACATACTCTCTGGCCAGTAGGTAAAAAAGTAGATAATTTGGTCAGTTCAACTATGGCACTGACATCTTCAAAGCACATTTGAAATGCAAGTACCTACATTAAACATACACAACTCCATAGCTACCTAATTGCTATGGTAAATTTTAAAAGCATCACTGGAACTTTTTGAAAACATATGAAAACATCTTTTCAGTGACCTTTAAATTTGCCAAAGAAAAAAGAATGCATCAAAAAACTGATGTTTTATGATGTACATAAAAGTTAAATCTAAAAGAGTAAGTCCAACAGAAGATTTTGATACTATTAAAAGTTCAGTGGGATCATCTGCACTGGCCCACAACCCATGCTTCAGGCCATATACACCTGAAGAACTGCCTGACCAGTGTTGTGGAGCAGTTATCCATTCTTCAGCCTGTGGAGAACCCTGTGCTGGAGCAGGTGGATGCCTAAAGGAGGCTGTGACCCCATGGGAACTCTGTGCTGGAGCAGGCTCCTGGCAGGACCTTTGGAGACAGGAGCCCACACTGGAGCAGGTTTGCTGGCAGGACTTGTGACTCCCTGGGGACCCTCACTGGAACAGTCTGTTCCTGAATGGTTGCACCCCATGGAAATGACCCATGATTGAGCTGTGTGTGAACAACTGCAGCCTGTGGGAAGGATTCACACTGGACAAGCTTGTGGAAAGCTATCTCCCATCAAGGGGACCCCACAGTGGAGCAGCAGAAACACCGTGTGACAAACTGACCACAACCCCCATTCCTGTCTCCCTGAGCGGGGAGGAGGGAATGAATCAGGCATAAAGTTAAGCCTGGGAATGAGAGAGGGCTGGGGGAAACGTTTTTTTTGAAGTTTGCTTTTACTTCTCGTCATCCTACTCGGATTATGATTGGTCGTAAATTCAATAATTTCCCCAAACTGAGTGTGTTCTTGTTAGCATTCAGGAACACACATAATCACGGATATGATTATATGCAGGTGCTTTTATTGAGAACTCTGGGAATCAGGGGTACAGACCCAAATCTGACTCCAACACAGCTTTCGAGCTGAAAGTATTTTATATTCTATCGTTATATAACTTAATTATTAAACTTATATTGTTCTATTGTATACATTGACTTTATTCAACCATGAGTTTCTCGCGATCTTTCTCAAGCCCCTGACCACAGTTTCTCACGATTATTCTTACGATTAAACAGTAATTATATTTAATTATTAAACAAGCATCACATCTAACAATTATATCATTTATCATGTACTAGCTACACAGGTGCAGTTCTAGCAAGTACAAGGCCTACACCTTCCCAGGGTATTTTCCCAGGGCCTGCTAAGCTTAATTTTCCTTCTAACCCCCAAATCCCCATGATTTTAAAACCCTTTTACTATCATTCTGCCCATGATGAAAATTGGTGAGTGATTCCCCCGTCCTTACCTTGACCCACAAGCCTTTTGCTACATTTTCTCTCTCCTTTCCAGTTGTGAAGGGGAGTGACTGAGCAGCTTTGGTGGACATCTGGCATCCATCCAAGGTCAAACCACTGCACTACTGTATTAAAGTATTTCATTTTACTGCAAAAGCCTTTTAAAAGCCAAAATTTCCAATTTCAGAAATAATGGATTTTTTCATCTAGTCAGTTATTCATCCTGAAACACAGTCCTATTTAGAATTCACCTAAAGTTCCGTTTGGTTTTCCCCTGGCTTGTTTTTAGATTAGATACAACAGGCAAAATACCAGCTTTACAAGTTGACTGTTACTGGGAAATTCCACTAAATAATATGGAAATTCCTCCTACAGCACATTAGCTGGCATAAAGATTTACCTATACAAGACAAGTTTCTTTAAGAACACTACATTCAGAACCAAGAGTTTCAACAAAATTTCTTTCTGAAATTTAACAAACTGGGTGAAGTTGAGAGCACTCCTGGAATTCAGCAGACCAAGCTAAAAACCTGCTGCATAACTGAGTAGTTCTTCAGGACATTTTTCCTAAGAATAAGCTAGCCCACAAAAACATTCTTCCACTTGCCTCTTCATGAACATATGCACCCCTATTTTCCCTTGCTCTGCAGACAAGACATTTTCTTAAGAGCTATCTCCACTATAAGCATTAAAACAACCCAATACATTTTCAGTTAGACACACCTGAGAATTTTAAATACATTGGTATATATTTGCTTTCCTTGTGATCCTTTCATCTTAGGATCTAGAAATCCTTTCCGCTGCTATAACTACTAATTGCTTACCAGAGACATTATAAGCTGATTTTATATTGAAACAGGGATAGGTTGGCCTCTGAGGATAGAAATCTTTGTCTGAAAAGAAGTTTTACACAATGATACAGCTATTTTGATAACTTGTACAGCCCAGTTTCTCTAAGGCTTCCAACTGGAATGAGCTTGGCAACTGCAGTTGTTATAACATTCATCTGATGTTCCTGATGGCTTCAGCTTTTCAATCTCCCACTTTCTATGGGTGAAGGAAGCAAGAACATAAATGCGTCTAAACTACCCTAAAAATACTACTCTGCACACATAAAACAATAAACATCTATTACATACTTTGCATGATTCAAGCAAATTTCCACAACATGCAGTTGCCTGCCTTAATAAAGGCTGCATAGGCATGCCTCCAGATTTTTATGGAATTCCTGGTAGAAGACAAAGCAGTAACTTTTGGCAAATATATCCCTACTTCAACTTACACTTGTAAAGTATCACATACCATCATATATATCTCTTGAGATCATACTTTTCTCTAAAAGAGGGGTACTATAACTAGGAAAATAAGAACTTTCTGTATTCATTAATATTTAGATTAATATTTTAAGCTTTTACTGGCTTTGTGACTTTTAACCAAGATATCTGTCGTCCATTACAGGCTATCAAAACAACAATATTGTATTTCACCTCTAACAATGCTAAATGCATTCCACACATGCAATCTCTGGGGCTCTGGGAATTTTCAATTCAGAGTAAGCACAAATCCAAAACAGAATGAAAAATAGACATTTCTTTCCTACATATATTCCTATAACATATACTACTTTCAAATATGAGCACTCCCAAATCTCCTTATGTTAGATGTTAAACAATTCACTTCTTGATGCACCACAGCAGAAACAAGATGATCCTTGTGAAAAGGATGCATAGGTGCAACCATGCCTGAAACAGCCACACAAATAAAACATGGGCTTTTTGTAATGGCAAAGAAGGAGAGAATTCACTTGAAGCAAGTGGCAATATCAAGGATGAAATGGAAATAATCATTTGTACCAGCAGATTTAGAAAAAGAATCTTAAGTCTTCTTAGATTACCAAGACACAGAAGAAAAAGTGAACTTCATCATAAGAAACCTCAAAAAAGCTATTAGATCCTTCAAACTAACTAATAAGGATCCCAATTATTATCCAGTTAAAGGAGGGAAGTAACAAAAGAAACAAGTAACAAAATTTAAGTTCACGTCAAAAGCTGTATTTTCAAGGTCAAATGAAGCAATGACACCAGAAAGTCCAGATATAAGGATCAGATGAGAAGCTGAAAGCATTTGAACCTATCTGTAAAAGGACTGCCTGTGGGACATCATTTTAAAAAAGCAGATACCATGCACAAATCTATGGGGATGTCAAGGGTAAGGTCTTCATTGCATCATTAGAGAACTTCAAACTGTATTGCCAAGTAAATATTTCTAGGAAGTAATAACCTGAAACATGAACACCTCTGAATCCTTGTTTAGTAACTCTGAAGTATTTATTCCTTAATTAACAGCATATATTGAAAATATTTGAAATGCTGCTCCAGACACTCCAAGAGCTTAGATCATGTGATTGTCCAAACATTATGTGCTTCTAATAGCTTCATATAAATTTCTTTGCTAGTGGGTTTGCTACAGAGGAGTAACAGATAAAAAAAGTTTCTACTATTTTGGCATTGACACTATTAAGATTTGATGATGATACCAGCATAAAACTTTGCTACGCCTCTCCATTCACAATTATTTCCCTCCAGCAGTTCCAAGTCTATTTCATGTACAAATTTATGACAAAGACCAAACAAGGCTACTTGCAACTCTAAAAGTTTTGAGAAGGGATAGAATTTCAACCTCTAACTTCGCAACTTTCAGGTACCTACTCCACATTTGAAACTTACAGAAGAGTACTATGAGGGTCTGTGCATTACAAACACTACCCTTTAAGTGCAGACTACTAGGCACTCACTGAAGTGCAGCCCAGAAAAAATTTGGGCAAATGGCAGACTTCTAATAGCAGCATTTTTGGTCTATGCTCCAGTTGTAACTCACACAACTGGACAGTAAAGAATGGCCATTTGAGACAAAAAAAAAAGAAAACCCATATGAACTTAGCCAAATAGTTAGCAGAGGTGGCTGTAGATGCTTCCTCACAAGCCACTGTCACATTTACAGAGCTGCTCTTGCAGCACTCCCCGCAGTCCATAATGTTCTGTCTGATAACCTGTTTTTTGGCAATGCAACACCAAAATTATCATCTGTAGCAAATAAACTGCCACTGAACATTCAGAAAGCAGTGAACTCCCCAGTGCTAAAACCACTGGTGCCTGACACACTGATGACTCCTCAACACCTCCAACTTCAGGAATGGTAGAGAAATCAGAAACTCCAGGTTTTCTTTTCTATAGAAGTTATTCTACTTCAAAACTGAGTGCATGTGGCAGTATAGAATATATCCATACCAACTGGCCTCTCCATCAGTTTGCCTTTGCAAGAGGAATAATAGTTAACATTTATCCCATGAAACTCCTCTGTATATCTTGCCACTTGTCTGCTGTCATCCATGTTGAATCTTGTATTCAAGTGAGCAACTCCAGAACTCTTAATTCACTTTAAGCTTGAAGTCTTTCATTTCACAGCTCCTTGATTAGTTTTTAGAATGTTGGAATGTTAGTATGTTGGAAGTTGAAGGTGTAATTTATTTCAATAAAATGAACAAATGTTTCTTCTTGGAAACAGTTTGATGAAGAAAAAAAGTCTATCCAGATTATACTTGAAGCTCAGCCTCTCCAGCTACCTGTTTCTCAGCCAATTTCAGTACTCATACAACACACAAGGCTGGTTTGGTGAAGCATTTTTCAAATCATAGCCTCTGTTTTGTTCAAGACAGACACCATTCTACCGATCTTTCTTCAGGCTTCTTTTTGTGAAACTCAAGCACCCAGCATAGGCCCATAAGCAGCCTGTCAATGTCAGGACATTTTCATCGTTTGCAATTCTATTGTGTTCCTTACTTAGGACATTCCTTCCAGCAACAGCTTCCTTGATGCTTATTTCTTCTGTTTAGTCACGGTAATTCCATAATTTACATGAGAAGAGTCATTTGTTATCCAGCTTTTTAAGATAATACTCTTCATTTCTTTGTGTCATTCACATAAGCATTTGCACAACATATTATCAGAACAGGTGACAGTTTTGCACCACTTTGGTTCTTCTTACCTTCTTGTGAAAATTTAAGAACTCCTCCAGCTGTAACAAATTTCCTCTATATAATCAATTTTGGAACAATAGCAGGTGGGTTTTTCCCAAACCTAACTTCAAATCCACAGGGATTTTTTGGTACCAGTTGGAAAATGGAAAGTAGACAATGCACTTCACCAAGTTTGGCCATAGATAGCTAATACACAGTCCCTGTCATTTTAACCAAGGCAAACACATGACAAGTAAAGAGATAAAAAATACTCAGGATGAGTGTTTCTTCTTTCAACTGCACAATGAACTCTAGTATGGAAGCATGCAAGTAGCTTGGGAAAGAAGTCAAAAGGGTAAAAATAATTGTCACCAAAAATACAGTATGTCTGCAAATCTTTAGAATGAGGAGTAAGTATGTACTGTGAAATCATTCAAATACAGAATCAACTCACAATCAAAAGGAGGGAACAGCTACAAGCTTACTGTTGCTGTGATTCATTATCAAACAGATGTTTGAAAAGCACTAATGTTTTAATTCTTATGATGCATCTCATTTCTCATTCAGCTACAGATCCCTATTTCTGCTATATTTATAAAGAACATCTGGGAATGGACCGGTATTGTTCATGACCTCAAATATCAGAAGACAATGATGATATTGCCTCTTACACTACCTTGCAAATTCCTGAGCTTCTATCTATATCCTCTTTCCTATTCCCAAGTATCTCACCTTGAAATACATCATTAAACTCCAGAGTCTGTGTTTTTTCTGTTCCTCCCAGAATTTCCCACTTATACTCATAGACATATGAGCAATAACATGTCTTGAATCAATCAAGTGTAAGTATACGGGTTTTGGGTCTCACAGATTTTCCCACTCTGTAACTTTTGATTAGGCAGTCTGACTACGACATACTTTACATGCTAAAATTAAAGACTGAATGAATATACTAACACAGACACTCACATAGATGAAGAGGCTCATACTTGGGAGCTCCTCAGATATTCTGAAGCAAATCTCTAGCTGTTCCAAGTATTTCTTTCTCTGAAGAAGGCGTTTTCTTTACGAATTTCTGCAAACACTTGACATATTCGAATGGTAATCTTTGGTCAGAACTCTGGCAGGATGGAGAAGGTTTCCTAACTCCACTTAAAGAACATAAGAATGTCAGCCTGGAGCTCCTACTTTTCACCTGAGTCCTCACGTCACATTCCAACAAGTACAACCTCCACTAATACCTATCGATTAGCTCAATTGCCATCACACTTCCTCTTTCCTAAACAAGTTTTTCCAAGACCTTCACCAGCTTCCACAACAGGACGCTTGTTTGCACTTTTTTCCTAAGGCGAAATTGCCTTTAACAAAACTAAGCGATCCATTAGACCTAATCTAAGAGGGCTAGGGAAAAAAACAATCAAAAACATTAGGAAAGTAGCTTCAAAGGGAAGGAGTTTATTCCACACCTTCTACAGCGACATGTACTTTTCAAACACACTGACAGAGGCTACTGTGTCGGCACATGAGCGTAACAAAACTTCCCCGCGGTAATTAGCAAGTAAGTGGCATCAGCAGAGCCACCCGGGCTGCCCACGGCCCCGACAAGTGGAGTTGTTATTGCTCGGCCGCCCCAGTCCCCGCCCAGCCCGGCGGATGACACCTGCAGGACTCCCCTCAGAAAGAGCCCGTCCTGCCGCTACGTTCCCGTGCCTTGTCACCATATCAGCCGGTGCTCGGCTTTCCGCCGGCCCGGGGCCAGAGCCTGCCGGCTCCCCGATAACGCCTGCCCGGCCCGCACCGGGAGCCCGGCTCTCAGCGCCCCGGTCCTGGGAAAGCACGCTAGTTCTGCCTTCCCTCCCAAGGTGGGAAATTTAAAAAATAGCGATTAAAACAAACCGAGCCACAGCACAACCCCGCCGCCAGCCCTGGCGCTGGCGAGCAGCTCCTGTCCCGGCAGCTCCGCGGCCGGGCACCCGCACCCCGCCCACGGCACCCGGTCCCGACAGCTCCCGTCCCCGCACGGGCTGGAGCGGGCAGCACCCCCGGGCAGCGGCAAGAGGGAGAAGGGTCACTTACTGGGCGTGCAGTGCATCGCTGAGGCTTGCGAAGAGACGGGCGAGGAGGGAGGCGCCGCCGGCGGCGGCTCCTTGAGGGCGGCGGCAGCCGCGGGGGTCAGGACGGGGGGCAGCATCAGGTACCGGTCCGGCTGCGGCAGGCAGCGCTGGCACACCGAGTGCAGGCACGGCAGCAGCTTCGGCTGCCGGCTCTGGATGGACTGCCCGCACACGCCGCAAGTGTCCAACAGGTTGAGCGGGGCCGCGTCCCCGCCGCGCTCCGCCGGGCCCTGCCGGCTCTCGGCTTCGTTCTCCCCGCTCAGCGCCGCCGCTGCCCCCGGTCGGTCCGCCGGGCACGGGCCCCCCGCCGCCGCCGTCGCCGCAGCTGCTAACGCCGCTGCCGCCTCTTCCATTGTCCTGCGCCGACCGCCGCCGGAGAGCCGAAGGGAGGCGGAGCAGCCCCGCCGCTTCCCGCCCGCGCCGCCGCCGCCGCCGCCTACCGGCCCCCGCCTCACGGTGCTCGCGCGCCCGCCCCGGCAGCGCCTGCCCCGCCGCGCCGCCAACGGCCGCCCGCGCCCCGCCCCGCCCCGGCCCCGCCCCGCTGCGTGCGGCGAGCGCTGCCCCGCCCGCCCCGTCCCGCGGGCCCCGCCCCGTCCCCGCCACCCGCGGCCCCTCGCTCTCACCTGGGTGGTACCTGGCTCTGTCCCGGTGAGAGGAAGGATGGGAAGTTCCTCTTGAATTTGAGGAAAAACTTCTTCGCTGTGTGGGTGACCGTGCTCTGAAGCCTCGGGTTGCCCAGGAAGGGTGTGGAGTCTCCCTCGCTGGAGATGCTCAAGAAGTGTCTGGATACGGTCCCGTGCCATGTGCTCTAGAATGACCATGCTTGAGAAGGGAGGTCGGCCCAGATTGACCCACTGTGGTCCCTTTCAACCTGACTCATTCTGTGATTCGGTGAGAGGTCTTTGTCCCTTGGACAACACATTAAAAAAGGTCACCCTTCTCCCTGCCTTATGTGCAGGTGAGAGGCTGTGAGTTTTGGCCTGTATTTGGCTTGGCGGATCACAGCAATACCACCGCGTTACCTGACTGAAGCTAATTGGTGATTTGTACAATTAAAAATATACAACAGAAAAGTACAATTCTTGTTTAAACACAACATTGTATTGAATCAAAGGCCTTAAGTATTGTGCTGGTGAGACATTGGAGCAGGTTGCCCAGAGAATTGTGGATATCCCAACCCTGGAAGCGTTCAAGGCAATGTTGGTCCGATACTGAAATCAGACAACAAACTTTCTAACACAATTTTAAGTATCAGACAACAGACATTCTTTATTACAGTGCTGGACACATCAGAAGGATAGCTCTGTTAATGTGATGTGCATCCAGAAGGTACAAGTTATTTATTCCATCATGATCATACATATTGATTACAGTGTACTTCTGGCTAATACATAAACATCACTTTTCACAGAACTAGTTTGCATGCATCTGCCTCCTTCTCTCCTACTCAAAGTCTTTTAATGTCCCTAGAGGGTTGTCTGTAGGGGTCTTTGTGTCCCCAATATTACAGATGACCTTTCCTTGAACTTCTCTTAGGGCATGCACTGCTGCTTCTTTTTACATAACTTGGCCCAAGAAGCCACTATATTCCTCATTATCAGTTTATCTACTGGTTCAAGCTCCATTTATCACCCTGTGTGCACACTTCCACATTCTTTTATCATTTTTTTGTTAGCTGATCTATTCAGCAGCTTCAGGGGAACTGAAAATTTGTCTTCTCTGTGTTATCTATCAGGACAGGACTGAGCAACCTGGTGTTGTGGAAGGTGACCAGCCCATAGTAGAGTGGTGTGGAAGCAGATAATCATTAAGGTCTCTTCCAACCCAAACACTTTTGTGATTCTGTGAGCGTCTATGAAGTATGCATGCAGACACAAAGCTAGATCTAGCATGTTGGTTGCTACATCGACCATAAACCAGATCCAGGCTCCTCAGAATATTCCAGATGTCTGCGCTTAAATTCCCAGAGCAGCTAGTATACTTCCCACTTCCTTACAATTTCTTAAGACCCTAACATAGGTCCTGTAATAAATAAGACCATAAAAAAGCCGTAAATGACAAAATTAAAATTTCTTCAGCACCAGGAACAACTGTGTACAGGAGCAGCGTCATGATTCAGCGTGTCTCACAAGCATAATTTATCATGGTAACAGGAGAACAATACTACAGGTTGTACTGGGGAGGAAGAACGGATTTGGCATTACAATGAGGAAGTGTTAAGAGGGAAATGTCATTCTCTGATTAAGAATATCAGTGGAGGGGACAAGCCATACATTCGCAACCCCTGACCTGTCAACACATAAGGAAAAAATGCCTCCAGAAGCACTTTCTTGAAATATACCTTCTGCCTCCCAGTCCAGCTGCCTCTACCTCTTTTACTAAGAGTGACCAAGTGGTAGGAGAGAGTCCTGTAGTTTCCTCCCCCCACCGGTTTGGTTATTCAACACCCTATGATGATGTGCTAACAATCCATTGTGGCAGGAGCTTGCAGGCTGAGAGCATGCCAAGTGTGAATGATGAAATGGATTCTGGAATTAAAGTTAAGGAGGATGGTACAGGTTCTGCAAGGTGAAAATTACCAAAAAATGCCATTAGAAAGGGTCTGTTGAGGAATAGGCAATAATTGAAGAATGGTTGATTAGTATTGAGAGCAAACATGATCAGAAACTCAGTAAATAATATATTTGTGAGGAGTAATAGCAAGTCATAAGATCATCAAACTAGGTAGCTTCTGTAACTAGTATGAACTATTTCTCTAACAGATGTCAGCACAGGAAAATAACAACACTGTGTAGTGGTACAAAGATTACCCTGTGAAAGAACTGAGTAGAGGCTTTGTTGAAAATTATGATCCCCGTGAGGTAGTGTCCCAAAGATTAGTAAAATAATAGGATTATGTTTCCTGCAAAGTTTGTTTGCTTAGGATGTTTGCAAAGCTTGCTCAAACTGTGCTGTAAAATCTGTAGTTGCATGGCATCAGAACAGCATCTGATTTAAAATGAAAGTTTGAACTTGCATTATTTGAGTTTGAATGTAGAGCCTTCCTGTTAGTGATGGCATCATATTAGGAGTACTTGGGACAGAAACAAAAAGGGCATGGAGGAACAGGAAAAAAAGCCACCCTGAGAAAACCAACCATTCAGTACATCCAGACAAGGAAGTGAGGAAAAAAGCTTTTAAATGTAACCACATTGTTCAGGCAAAGTGTGACAAGGATCAGGGAAAGAAGTGATATCCCGTTATACCGACCTGGGTGCACAGCTTTTGGCCACAGCTACACCACACTTGGCTACCAGGGATCACAGGCAGAGCTGGCTTGGGGCTGTTGGAAAAGGGCATGTAGACAAACCCACTACAGAGCAATACATGCTGTACTCGCTTTTGTCTGAAAACAGCTGATGGTTTTGTCTAGTTTCTGATGGAAGACGACTTGTTGGGCTCTCCAGTGTTCCACTGGAATGAGTCAAACCAATTAACAAAGAATGAGGATGGTGACAAGCTGTGAAATGAAAGATTTTCCAGAGATCACTTGAGCTAACAAAATGAATGTATCAAAAATGAATGTAGCAAAAATGAATGTACCATGTTTGTAGAATCATGTGTTGAATTTTAAGAAACCTCTGCACAAAAGGCATAGGAAAGAAAACAAAGATCTTTAAAGCTTCTTGCAAAAAGACAAATACCGGAAAAGACCAGGAATGCAAAGAATTCAGACAAGGAAGCCCCTCTGTCTCCAAACATGTCAAGGATGATGGACTTATCCAGATAAGAGAGCAAAGGACCAAAAGCACAAGCGCAGAGGAGAAGAGTTCAAAAGTTCAATGCAGAGGAAGATGATGGTTTTAAGCCTCAAAGACCACCAGGGACCCCCATAAAGGCCCCCACAAAAAACCACGCATGCCCAGAAGGGCGTGGACCTATTTAGCATGAGAGGCGAAGACAGGCGGGGCAAATTCCAGAAGCATTTTGCCTTCTGTACAGACATACAGTTTGTGGCTGCAATCTAGATCTTTGTCATTTGTAATCTATATTCCTGTGATATACTCCACAAAAAGTTCTCATTCAGAAACTTCAGCTGCAGAAAGAGATGGCTGCCAGCTGCGCTGAAGAACTTCTTAGTGGCGATCTCATGACTAGAAGTTCCTTTCACTTAGAATTTACTTGTTGGCTCTAATTTCCTCCTTTTGTCCCTGGTTTGGTTTGGCTCTTTCTTGTATTTCTAGATTGTCTAGCAGTCACTTGGTCTTGCAAATGCAACAGATGCAAATCTTTCCAGATTACGATCAACATCAGCATGTGCATTTCCTCCTCTTAAAACAGCCATGTGACACTAAACAGTCTCTTTCCTAAGTTTTTTTTACAGACTAAAATAAAACCATGGGGCTTTGCAGTGTGCCAGCCCAGTTTAACCTATAAGTGGCAAGAGTGAAGGAAGTGGGCAGGAGAGTCAGCACTCCATCTATGTCATTAAAAAATGTTTTTGACACAGTAGTCATCCAAGAAATAGACCTGGCACCTTTCTGGCCACACTGTATTACAGCAACACGAAGCAGCCACTGGGAGGATGTGTCCCAGAAAATATAGCCTTTACTGGTCTGTGTTCTTTTAAGAAATGGACACCTTAATGTGTAGTTGGTTTTCAAAACCTGTAAAATATAAAATATGTTCGCTAGAAGTAAGATGAATGCATTAGGAATTCATGGTTAGGGAAATGTAATATATTAACCTTTCCAGCAATAGTAAAGTAGGAGAATTTTACATACTAAAGCATCTGGAACAGGCAATGAATGAGCATAGTGCTGCCCACACTGTGAAGGTTGAATTAGGAATTGATCTAGAATATAGCTTAGATCTGTAGGCTGCCTTTTGGAACTCCACAGTCAAGAACCCATCAAGCTATACTTACTTGTCCTTTCAGTAAGGAGAGAGTGAGAAAAATTACCTAGGATTTTCAACTTTCTGTTTTCTATACTTCACTCACCTAACATATACAGACACACACATAAAACTTTTCTTCCAGATTGGAGGATGGTTTCTTGGAAACCTCTTTTGTGCCCTATTATTTATGCTCTTTACCCCAGTAAAATATTTCTCCAGCACCTGGCAAATAACAACTGAGACTTTCACAACTGAGAAGAGATTTGCTTGACCAGTCTCAGCTGGAAGCTCACCACAGATAAGGCTGGGTCCAGCACTCTGGAGTGGGCCAGCTGCCATGTAATGTTTGCAGTTCTCCATGCAACATACCTCCACTGTAAACTATGGAATAATATCACCTCTGCACACTTTCCTATTGGTTTTGTAGTCAGAGAAGACATTCTTCTTTTGTAAATTTACCCTGTGTTCATCCCATTAGATTCCCTTTCAGGGAAAAGGAGCTTGCCTAAGGTGAGAGGCAGCATGCCTGTTCTGAACACCCAGAATTAGATAAAAACTGATGGAAATCACTGCGGTATTCACAACCTCTTTTTCTTCCAAAGGTATTTTTAGTTTTCACTTTGAAAATTCCACAAACACATGGAAACAGCCTAGATATATATGAGCATATCCCAATTAGTGTCTCCTAACAATGCTCTATCCACTTATCAGACACCTACAGGTCCCATCTCCAATTCCCAATGCACTTTTGGAACCCTATGTCTCTCCTAGGGATGAATAGGATGCTAGCCCTGCCCATGTAGAGATGCTGTGGTTCAAAACTTAATGTCTTCCCCTTCCAAGTCCCCGTGCTCCCTGGCTGTGCAGTGTCAATGGAAGTGGGGCATCCCAGGGTAATGAGCACAGATCAGCCCTGATAATTTAACAATGCAACTGCAAGCTAATATCTGATGAGCTAAACCCAGATATTCAACCAAATAATCAGGCCAACAGACCTTATTCGTAAATTATCACAGGCCAGCTCCAAATCTGTCACATCCAGTTTATTTTCTGACACGTAAAAGGCCAGAAATATCTTTCTGCAGCAGCACAACTAACCTCACTGGGTATTAGACTCATTTCAAGGAACTTGGGAATTGCCCAGTGGGGGCCACAGCTCCTGTTGATGAATCTCAGTAATTATAAAGCAGGGGGTATAGTTGTATCGCCTGAGGGTTTGAAATTCAGTAATAATTGATTGCTTAGCTCCCTACCTGCCTGAGAATTTCCCTTACCCTGTCTCCATGATCCTTGTGGGTCCCTCCCAACTCAGTACATTCTGTTATTCCTTATCTCATGAGGTTTTCCTACTCAGGATCTTGTTAAGATTGTTGCTAGAACAAAATGAAGCACTGCCAACTCCTGGCAATATATGAAGAAAACAGCGTTCCCTGTCACCTGGCTCTACTGGGAGACTCTAATCTACCAGGATGAGATTCTGCCCTGACTTTATTCCTGAAAAGGGATTTCCTATTCTCTTTTTGAGGAGGGTGGAGGAGGAAAATGTTACTTTAACAGTCAGGTTGTAGGTGAATCTACATGGAAAAGAAGCCCTGCATATCTTTTCACTTCCCCAGTGTGAGTCTTCACCTACAAGGAGAATCAAAGACTCACTTTAAACAAAAAGGATCCCAGGTTTCCAAATGTGGTTCCATTCAGACTGGGAGAAAGTTTCCCCAAATTTAAAATACTTTTTAAAGAACAGTATTGCGACATAGCCTGGACTTGATTAAAAACTATGCTTTCAATACATATGTTTTATTTGGAGTTTGATATTTCATTTATTCCTATGTTAAATAAATTATATACATTAAGTATTTAAAACTTTTTTTCCTCCATAACAGCTAAAAGATGCTTACAAAATTACTAAAACTTTTGCTTCAAATTCACAGTTTGCTGAAGCATTTTTGTTAAAAAAAATAAAAGAAAAAGAATCCCCTAACCTCTTAAGACTGCAAAGGAAGATGGTCATTACCTCATTACTGGTACTCCTTGCTGACCTCATCTGTTTTTCAATAATGCCTTCACAGGTTGTGCCATTTTTTGCCAATAGAACTTTAACTGAATACTCACAGAAAGGTACATTTTGTTCTCTTAGTCTTATTGAACATCAGAGGTTTGTTTTCCCTCTTGTTGACAGCAGATCACATTAAATTACTAAAAAGAGCCCAGGACCAAAAACATATTAATTTTCACTTCTATTCTAAAAAGTAACCATATAATGGAGTTATGCAATCACATATTTCTTTTCCTAGTGATTTTAAGGTCAGATATCCTCAGTTTAAAGGTAAAGGGTGTTTTTAAAAGTATTATTCCATCTGTTAAGCTACTGCAACTTGTAATTTAAAGATCATAATATTCCTTCCTGATCAACAGTACTTCTAATGAAGCCTTATTTTTGACCAGAAAGTCCCTTTCTTTCAACTTAGGCTTTCAGGGGCACCAATATGAATCACACTAAGGAATCAGTTGGGAGGAATAGGATCTCTCTCTTTCACTTCATTTTAAATATTGTGTATGTTCAGAAATGCCCTACTTTGCACACAGGCATTACATCTGTGTGAGGGATTTGCATCAGTGTGACTAAATTGATTTTGCTGCATCATTGCACATTTGCCTAATGTCAACAAGGCCTTTACTGTTGGCTATGCTGAACTTACAAGAATAGAAAAGTAGCATTGAAAACTTTCTTTAAGGTTGTTTGGAGATAGGATTCTGACTATACCTACAGGGAAAATAAGAAGGGTTGGTTTGCTTTCACATGGTGCTGTTTTTATAGACAGTTGGTTTTCAAAGAAGCAAAGCTTATCAGAAAATTCAGAGTCTATCAATTTAAGTCAAAGGAGCATGCTACAGATTTCCCACCAGAAAGATAAAACTAATCTTATCTTGGGTACTAAAATTTTTATTTGCAGTGGTAACTAGGTAGTAAATAAAATATCCAGCTCTTCAAAATCCTCTGAGTATTTTTAGTTTCTCTCTCATCGTGTCCCAAGTGTTGTCTCCACAACTAAACCTAACCCACATTGGACAACAGGCACCAGGACCAGCTGGAGCCAAACCAACTCTTCTGTTTCATTACACACCTTCTTTGAACAGCCCTGAATAGAGGGTGGGACAACAAAATACAGGATAAACAAGTCACAATCCTGGTTAAAAGCCACAGTCGATAGACACAGGACTGTGTTACTTGGAATAACACCTTCTGAGCCTTTCAACCATCTGTGTGTGGACAGACCTCAAGACTGCTGCACAGAAATTTCAAGGCTCTAACCTGGCCTCTCAGCTATGAAAGTCTTCTTTGCCATAGCAGATATGGCAATATGACTCATTTCAGCACCAAGACAATATCCCAAGCTTCTCTCCAATTTGTTCATTCTGCCATCACTATTTTTGGTATTAATTCTTAGGGGATTACATGATAATGGAACTATTTATGGTATTAATTCTTAGGGTATTACAATGAAATTAAAAGGAGTAGATTATATATATAAGAACTTTGGAAAGAAAATATCTAAACCCCACAGATTTTGCTCTTGCTTACCTTAAGACATTTATGGAGCTAGGCAAATGCTGAACATGTAAGAGCATTTTCTTTTTAAAAATCTTTTTGTTTGGGTAGTATCTTGGGGAGGTAGGTAAGATTTGCCTTTGCTTTTCCACATGCGATTTCCAGCTGCACAGAAGTTCCATCCTGGGGTTGTGACGTGATACACAACCCTTTTGGCAGCAGTGCCAGCGATGAAGTGGTGCCACGTCAGCTGCTCAAATGTTCAGTCATGCCCTGAACACAGCACTCCTGTGTGTTCCAAGTTTTCTGGTGGGGGAGAGGATTAGCATGCTTTGGTTAGCTGCAGGAAAGAAAATTTTCAAAAATCAATGACAACGCCAGTGGCAGCTCTACTGTGCCCCATCACAAGAGAGTTCTGAGAGCATTGAGGGTACCATGATGCCCACTTTTCAGCTTCTCAGTCATGCTCTCTTCTGGGTTTAAAATAAAGAGGTGCTTCTTAATTGCATTTTTGATCAGAAATTGAAGGTGTTAAGGCTGATACCAACTTTTATATCTGTTGGCTCATTTCATTTAAAATTTCTAATATAAACAGAGGAGTCAAAATGAGGCTTCAATTATGAGCAAGTTCTGGTTAGGAGGGATAAAGAGCCATATATCATGCATATTGTAGTTAGATTTCCTAAGAAATCATGAAGGTGCTGATAGGCCTCTTAGAAATATTTCTACCAAACATTGTCATGTTCTGCCCCTCTTAGATTACCACCTTAGTACATATTTTTCCTCACATTTGGAGCAGTCAGCACTATGTAGCCGTACAATACTCTGACAAACCTGCTCCTTCACTCATGTGTATTTCCATCCTAAATCAAACGTGAGAAAAGCAAGCAGAGTTTGACCCTAGATTGGAGAGCTTTGCCAAAAGAAGATATGTATTACAGTCACAGGAACCTGACCTCCAGATCTGTGGAGCTGCATATTTATGATTTTCCAGTGCTTGAATAGATTTTAAAATAAGCCAGTCTGTAAATACAAGGCAAAATCTAACTGCAGCATTACGAAGTTGTGCAATGCAGCATTTCAGATTTGTTTTCTTCATAAATCTATGGAACTGTGGGCAATATGTAAGTAAATAACTGCCTAATTTATTTCTTGTACTTCTATTCAAACAAGTAATACCCCAAAGGAATATTCCAGTAATATGTCTAGAGTATAATGAATTTTAATATATTTTTGAGGGTATCATTTTGACATTTCAGGATATAGGACCAAGGATTATGGTTTATGCATCAGAGACATTCTGGACTTAAACACAACTGGATTGAGTTTATAGATATGCACACACACACATGTATATAACAGACATATCTATATTTTTTATATATACACATGTATCAATCACATACTTCCTTGGGGAAAAAAAGTCTATAGCTCTGATGGCATTTGCACAGAAATTGCATTTTCCTGTCCCATGGGCCTGCTGTGAGGGACCTCAAATACTGAAATATCTCATATATTGTTGTAATTGGAAATAATATTAAATGTGCAGAAGACAGATATCCTAAATGTCAAAATGAAGTTGGAACTCGGAAGTAATTTCTAATTTTCCATTATCATAATCTAGTAAAAGATTAAAATAAGGAGAATATTGCAATTTTTTTCCTGGTGTCAAGTAATAACTGGGTGTATTTTTGCCCTGGGAGACAGTTCACGTCTAATAACATAATTTTCATTTCAGATATTGACCAAAGCAAAATTTTCCCAAGTTATTATTCCTACAGAGATTATACTGCGTTATGAAGAACTTACCAAGGATACTGAAAATTCAGATTCTCAGAAAACATGGTTCAGCATAACTCCACCAAGAACTAGACCAAGTTGGAATTCCTGACAGTCTGTCACAGTGTTCCTACCCACAGTTTCACAGTTACTGAAACCTTAGTTCACCTTTACAAAATACATAATTTAATTTCTTCGTTTCTGCTTGATTAATCACAGGTGAGTGACAAACTGAGAAGAATTAATGTAAAACCAGATCTGAATAGCAGCAGTATCAAGCAGTGAACATGACAACTCTTTTTCCCTAGAAAAAAATTGAACAACCAAAATAGGAGTGGTAAAAGAAATGTACATTAGCTTAAACCCCCCCACCATTTTCTGATAAAAGGAGGTAGTTATGATAAAACTACATAACAGAATAATCAGTTGTCCACTGATTTGTAAAAAAGATAGAAATTGCTTTAAATTGTTTATAGTTATCCAATAGACCAGTGCAGATTTTTTTCCATTCTGTAGTTTTCTACAGTTTTGCCCTGATAGGAATGCTAAATAGCTCAAGTTAATGATTCCTGCTCTTGCCACTGGAATGATGCCAGTCCAATACCTTTCACAGTGTCAGGTGCATTTGTTAAGCTGTTCCTTTCATTTTCCTACCTCATTTTTCTTATGTACTTTCTTTGTATAACAAAAGCAAAAACAATTATATATTATCATTGTCAGTATCTATTTCCAGTGTCTGCAGAGAGCAGGAGCCTGTGCCTTCTGATTTATTTTTCCTGAGTGCATTTACTGTTAATATTCCATTTCAGTCTTTCCATTCCTTTACTCACATTTTGCCACACTTCACTGCCTTCTTCCCAATGTTGCTGCATTCTTGTTTCAGCCTCTAAGGTTTCCCCCCAGTGCTGTGCTATGTAGCAGTGACATCCCAGTTGGATTATAGGGCTGTGTCAGATCAGAGTCACACAGGACTCATGTCAGCTATACCACACTCTTCTTACCTGTGAGGTGCAGTAGCCAAGGCAGAGAGTTATATTAAGAAAAATGCCTAAGGACTTGTAGAGGAAATATAGGGAGCTGAAGAAAACCGATATTTCAAATAAAAGAGAAGGGTTTCTTCTATTTAACAAGGTAGTGGAAAAAGGAAACTGTGTTAGTGATATTGCAAGCCACTGAAAACTGAGTGATTCAGACAGAAGCAACCAACAATTACCTCCCATATATACCTTGGTGAAAGCAATATTCCACTCTTCTTTCCTCTTCAGGTCCTGTGGCCATCACCAGCTTGGCAGAGGGTGGAAATTCAAGCAGGCAGTGCAGGGAAATGAGGCAGATGTGCACCTATGCTTTGGGGTCTATAAGGGCTGGTGCACTGGGATTGAAGAGTACTGAGAACTTTCTGTGATCTGCTCAGCCAGGGCCAGAGCTGTGTGCTGGGTTAAAAGTCCTTCCTCTTGAGTTGCACAGGGAGCATGGCTTAGCTGAAGGAGGAGAAGAGGAAAAGAAAAGAATAGCCCAGGTAGAAACACTCCATCTGTTTGCTCAGACTAGGAGCCTGGAGATCAAAAAGGCTGCACACATTTCAAGCAGATTTCTCTGAAACAGGGACAGAGCTGCTTTATGGCTTATGGTAATAGGCTGCTTTTCATGGACTCTCATGTTTAACACAAAAAGAAGGTGGAGAAAAAAAAAAAGAAAATCCTTTTTTGACCAACCCCTAATTCTTTTCCAATGGACTTACAATTTTTAAGTGGAAAGAGATGTCCCTGGCTAGCCTTCCATAGCCTGAACATGGAAATAAATATAACTTTCCTTTAATTATATGCTCCAACACATCCTTAAACAACTGATTTATTCTGTTCTTTTTGATAGTAAGTACATATAAATATTAAAAATGAACCAGAGACAAAATAAAATCTGCACATGATTGTATAGCAAGGGGGAAGATAAAAACATGTTGATTGAACAATATGGAATATAAAAAGAATAGCTATTTCCATAATTTTCTTATTTGCAATCATATGGAGAAATCTTTCAAATACAGAAGATGCCCTGTCTTTTAGATTTTGCTCCAGAACTTGTCATTACAGAACAGTTTCCAAAATATCGAGTAAAAATAAATTTGGGGAATAAAAAAAGATTAGTTCATGGTATCCACTCAAGAATTTTGCACAATTAAATGACAGTGGACTGCCATCCCCTTATATAAATATATAAACTATCTTGAGGAAAGAGAGTGTTGGCAAACATGGTCGTTAATACACCATGTATTGTTCTGATATTCACTGAGCACCCCATAGAAATTAGGTGCATTTCTATACCATCATCACCATTTCTTTTTCCATTCAGCCCTATGAGTACTAACTGGAATGTTAGGGCAGTTGTTGATTATGCAGCTTTGGCAGTGAATTGGTTTGTATCCAAACATAAAACGAGTTGTCTTGCAGAATGATAGAAGGGGATTTATCTTTGCTGAGTCAAATTTCAGTGGAGCAAACAGACCCAGGATCAAATGAATTAAAGGTCCTGTGTCACTGTAACAAAACTATATTGCTAAACAAGCTTTGGATAGGGTTTGAAGTTTCAAATTCTTGTTTATTCCTCTGGCAATATGGATCACAGGAAATCTTTTAAACCCGTTGTTAGATGTGATAAATGGATATGATTAGTGCTAACTAAATTGTAGCTATATCAATAGTTTAGAAAATAATTGTTACAAAGTAATAAAGGAAAAGTATATGTGATTAGTGTTACACAGCAGATGGGCCCCTTTGCAGATGTTACATGTGAAAAATAGGATACAGGATGTAGTACTGAGATAAGCAAGATCCCAAAACAGAATCGGCCTTGGGATGAAGAAAGCTGGGACGATTCCAGGTATGGAATCTAAGTTGTGGTTTTATCTATGAAATAAATAAGGCTTATTTTTGGAACATAATGCTTACTTACATAACACAAAGCTTAGTGTGCATGTGCAACCTGTAAGGTTATTCAGAGGACAGTGCAGAAGACTGTGAGCCTTCCTCTGAAAAGACCACCAAAAAGCCAGGAGCCCCCCTAACAACATGTGGAGCATGCACTATGCAGTGTGGTGACACAGATTTCAAGAATCGAAAATAGGAGGAGATTTATGGAAAAATATTGATGAATATATATTAGCATGCAGTAGATAAGTTTCGTTTGGCTTACTTTGTTTTGTACATGAGGCAGGGTGAAAAGCCCTCCCCGTAACTCAGTCAGTTTTGCTTATGCTTTATATGAACCTTAATCATACTTAATTAATCACTGCCAGATTTTTTTTTATATGCTTGATTATATTTAATATATGTGATTGTATTCATTTGTATAAAATTACTGTTCAATTAAAAATTTTGCTAAATTCAATTTAGTTGTTTATTAATTAGACATATAGAACTAGATTCATAACAAAACTCTACGGCTGAACAAGCTTTGGATAGGGTTTGAAGTTTCAAATGCTTGTTTATTACTGTGGCAATATGGATCCCAGGAAATTTTTTAAGTCTTTTGTTAAAGATAGAAAAATATAAGGAAAAAAGAAGAAGAAAAATATTTAAAATACAGAAAAGTAAAGTCAGGCTTTAATTTTAAAACTCCAAATTGCATTCACTGTTTAAACCCTCTGTGAGAAAAATACCGCTGTTTAAGAGGCTGAGATATACTAAGAAAGACAAAGTATTGGGTTTTCTATTTGAGAAAAGAGAGTTATTCTGTTCACAGAGATGGGCTGGAAATTTTACTGGAGCTGTTGACAGATCCCAGTCCTTCCCTGGAGAGGCAGGGCAATAGGGGAGAGGGAAATAAGACAGCTCAAGAGCTGCAGGGGAAGGAAACCCAGCCTCTGCCTCTGGTGTTGGCCCTGAATAGCAAATTCATTGCTAGAAAATTTTAGGACAGCATATTGTCTGTTGGTCACACAGAAACATGGAATTGCAGCAATGCCCTGCTGTCCTTAACATGGCATTTTGGATGTTTATTAACAGCATCACAGCAGCTCTCCAAAAGACAGCTTTACTATCTCAAGCAGATTTTTATCAAACAGAAATCAAAGGGAAACACATGTGAAAAAGGAAAGAATCAGGGAGAGAAGGAAAAGTAGAAACCAGGCTGTTGTGCATCTGCTGCCTACCTATCTTTCTTCAGTTTGGGTCAAATTAAAGATGTGGGTCACCAGGGAGTCAGAATAGCCCACCACTCACGATTTTGCTTATTAGCAAAGTTTACTGTATCAATTTTGCCCCTGTGATGGTGACAAAAAAATAGTTGGGTCTTGGAGTCCGTCCTCCACAAGCACCAACCCCCCTCTCCCGTGCACTCTTGGAATATGATCTGTCCTAAGATAAGAACAGCAGGTGGGAATTGCAGGAGGAACTGTCTGGATGCTTGCATAATTAATGCATTCCAGAGGTGGGGGAGTGCTGACGGTTGTGATTGATCTTGGTACACATGGGCCTGCAAAAGGGTACAAAATGCTCCTGGAGCCTGGGCCAAAAGGCAAAGTGACCTCCTGAGGCTGCAGGGCAGCTTCCAGGTGGATCCCCCCCTGCAGGGACACCTGCAGGGCACAGCCAGCCCGAGGATGGGAACACTCAGGTCTGCACAGGTGAGTAAAAGGTGGAGATAAAATCCTAATGCTGCTCCATGGGTGCTTTGCAATTGTGCTTTCTACAAACCTGCAGAGTTTCCAGCTGACCCTGTCTATGTTATAGCCCTTCAGACCTGCTTAAATTATACATTGCATTGGCAATATTTAGATACTGCATCAGAAATCAATCTCATCATAATCGCCCACATAATCAGTGTCATACTTCTTACACCTGACTGAGAGTCTTCTCTCAACTACTCTGCTAGACTACTACTGAGTCTAGTCTCACTTTTTTTATCTTTACTGGAAATTATTTCAGCATAGTCCTTGGGGCTTTTCACTGGGTCTTGTTTTCTTGAAGAAGCTTTTATTTTGTGTTTAATTTTCACTGATCTTTGCAAATTGCTTTATGTAACAGTCAGAGCTATACACTGGTCACCTTGAACTATTTAGAGCATAGGCCTTGGCACAACACTATCTAATTTTTCTTGTTTGCAAGGACACTCCTTATCTTCTCTAAGGAATAAAAGTCTATATAGTGGTCACTAAAGATATTAGAATGCTTTTTATAAGATTAAATGCATTCATACTGCTGTCCTGTCTAAACAATACAAAATTTTATCATTCAGGACTTTTTACTTGACACACATTCTCAAGGGGAGCTAGTGTAAAACAGCTCAGACATCTCTGACATGTCTGACAGGCTGTAAGAGAAAATGTGCTGTGGTTAAAAATTCTGGTGTCTTCTTTGACAAAACCTACATATTGCAAGTTTGGTGTAAGGACTTAAGAACTGACAGAAAACAGCTTTTGTGTCAGTGACAGGTATATGAAAAGTCTTGGTGCATGTTTAATAAAGATGACTCTGATTGAAACAGAACACTCTCCTAAGAGGTCCCATTTGCTACAGATGGACATGAACTGTAAGAGTCTACTCTAAGAAAAGCAAGGGTCTGCCTTCCTCAGGTCCCAGCAACACAGTTGTTCAAATCAAGAGTACAGAGTCCTTCAAATGCACTGTGAAGAATTTTTCAGACAGAGATAGTGGATACCAAACCTATTATAGATGAGAAATGGGATCATAAGAAGGAGTTGGGGAGTTAGGGCAGTTCTGCCAAGAAGATTGGAAGCAGAAGTGTCATACTGGGGAGTGAGCAAAGAGCTAATCAGATTGGGAGATCGGGAGCTGGGACCCACTGTGTCTTCCTGTAGGAGCAGATGAGGTGTAGGACAAAGTGGGGAAAGAAAAAGGACAAGGATGGCGAGAGGCTGGAGGAGACACAATGGGTTACCTTAAATCTGGAATATACATCTATCCAATTACCTGCCATCCCAGCCAACAAGCAAATCCTCAGTTCACGTTTCTCACCAGTGCCCATCAGCAATCCTCTTCTGGGAGGGCTTTACTCAGAGGATGACAACCCGTGACTGGCAGCAGCACTCCATTAACTCAAGTAGCAGAAATCTGTGCTGAGGCTGCAGTTGTTCATCTGCTGAGGAGAACGAGGAACCAGGATAAAATTAATCTCTTTCCAGCTTGTTTTAAGTTTTCTTTTTTTTTCTACTTAAGAAAATAAATAAAGAATTTGTTAAAGAACATTACTGAGACTGCTAAGTAAAGCAATTGAAATACAAAATAGAAGAATCAAATAAATTATGTTTATTCTGCTTAATTAATTTCTCCTAATGTGATATTAAGAGCTTATCTCCCCTGCTTATCCCATTTTGGTCTGATAAGCAATTAGCCCAAACTCATTTAGAGCAGAGAATATGCTAATACAGCATAAATATTTCTTCCAGTATATGTTCTTTCATGTATTTTCTATACAGGCTTATTTTGCCCTATCTCTTAGTACACAATGAAAACAAGAATGCGACTATGCACTCACCCTGATTTATCAGTTTTGGACATTGTTCCTGCTGCCCTTGCATTTAATCTCAGTTGTTTCTAGACTGTGCAGTCTGGTCACAGACTCTTTCCACCTCTGCGTGAGATCTAGAATATTCTGGGAGTGACTTATGGAAGAATAATGCCATAGCAATTTCCTCAAATATCTCCAAAATATAAAGGACCCTTTGCTCACTCGGAGCAGTAGTTTATTGCTGCCTGAGAGGAAAATGGAAACCTAACCATATTTTTCAAAGGAAAATAGGGGCCCATATTTGTGTCTTGGCTTGCATTCCCTCTCTCTTTGAAACAAGCCTCAATGTTCCAGCTTACATAAGCTATGGCTGAACAAGCCAGATCAGCCTAGAGAAACAAGGACTCCTATCAAAACTTATTGTTTTCAGAGACTAAATCCAGCATTAATCCAAGAAAACTACTGAAACTGTTGAAGAGTCCTAGCTGTTCCCAGGGCTTGTGGCTGCTCTACCCGACTGATACCCTGCACAAGGGCAGAGCTGCAGCTGGAACCCAAAGGAGAAATCATTTATTAGCAGATTATAACAAAAGGTGGGCATTACTCACTGTGGCAGGGGCTCTCAGGGCCATAGGATCAGGGCACAGGAGGAGGCCAGGCAGGGCAGGGCAAGGCAGGCAAGAATGCCATTTGCTTCATTTTGTCCCCAGTTAGTGCTGGGAGCTTATCTGCACCTCTTGTCACTGCCCGGCCTGTTAGGGAATTAACTCAACCTCATTTACATCAGAGAATATTCTAATACAGTCTAAGTGTGTCTTTCAGTCTATAATTGAATGCTCTAATTATATAACAAATTTGAATGTCACAATGTAGATTTCCTTCATCACAGCTGTGTTCTGGGACCCACGACCTTCATCTTGACGCTCCCACTGCATAAAGGCAGGTTAATAAAGCACATGGTCTCACCTGAGGAACAACACGTTGTATGAGTACATGCAATGTGTCCTTCTATTACTGGTGAGGCCAGTGTGAGCTTAGGTTTATATCCCCTTGCTGCTGTCAGCCTTGCAAGCAGCAGGTGATCCAGGCAGTGATATTTCAGTCAGATATTTCAGAAACTATGAAAATAAGCCTGTTCTTTGATGCATCCCTATTCAGAAAAGTGTGTAAACATGCAGGAAACCTCTTTTCAGTAAGTGCTTAAAAACAAGGCACACATTTAAGACTCCCTCCTGAATAAAGCTCTTTACTTCAACCACTATATGCATATAAATACATATGGATCTTGATGGACACACTCCCAATGTTTTACACACACACACATTCTCACACACATCTATACCTGTATTTAGTTATTTAACTTGGAGAACAAGAACAACCTCATTTTGGAAATGAGGTTAAGCCTCTGTGAAAGTAATGAAAAAATTCCCATAATGAAGACATGTAAGAAACACTTGTGCTCCTTTATGGAGGTAGGTATCTAAAATAACAGCAGTCTGCACTGAAAACACAGACACAGGCTGCTGCTCAGGACATAGGAATATATATAGCTCAAGAAGGTGGAAAAATTTCACCAGCTACCATTGAGGAATCTGGGCTGTGTGTGGGCTTGATATTATGAGAAATGTAGAAGAAAGCTGGGAACAGACTGTAGAGATTTACATTTCTAAAGAAGCATAGATTTAGTGCTTTTGAGTCAAAACTTGGCTAAATAAATGACTGGGAATTGTTGCAGAAACAATATACCTTGAATGTATTCAGTGTGCCCCCTTATTTCAATGGGAATCACCTCAAAAAGCACACTCAGATCTAAGTTCAACCTTAATATGCAAAAAACAACCTGTTAGATAATGCAAATAAAAAAAGGACTACTTATTTTATAGATACTACTAACCTTGCATATCAACACCAGATTGCACGCCAAATATTTATGGTTAAACAACAGAACTGTCTCTAATACAACACAGTTGATTAAAGACCTTTGATCCAGTCCAGGTAATGAAAATAAACCGTCATTGCTAATGACACCAGTAGACTCTAGAAACCTTTGGAGATACATGAAAGGCAAAGCTCCTTTAATCAGGGATCAAGTAATTTCTATTGGCATGACTACCTAAGTCCCACACCTGCCAAATCTTGACATGGATTTCCTCCCCAGTCCACCATGGCTGCAGCAATTACAAAGTGGTGCCTCAGCACAAGGTTTTTCTTGGCTCCTTGAAGTATTTGGTACAGTGCTTGTGCCTGGACAGCAGCTACTCTCTGCATCTCTGGAGCAAGAGCATTATTTCCCTCCCCTTTGGTAAGGTTCTCGACTATTAGCTCCAGTGGCAAGCTAGCTAATGCAATTTTGCTTTGCAGAGCAAATAAAGCACTTACGGAGAACCTATTGGATCCTCTTTGCAGCCCCATGTTATTTTTGCTGTAGAAGGTAGCACCTTCCATTTCTTACCACCATTCCTTGTTGTTTCCAGCACACACAGTTGGGATTGATCACCATCATTCCTGTCAGGTGGGTCTTCTTCACACACACTGGATCATCTCTGGGGGAATTCTTGGGGGTTGCCATTCAGAGGATGCACAACAATGATATCCTATGATCCATGCTGCCTGTGGTGGAAGCAGAGGTGGTGGTATCAGTTCAACTCTGTGCTGAGTTCAACACTCAGACTTTTTCATAGACACTTCCTTTTTTCTCAAGGCATCTAGTTTTCCTAGCATCTTTGATGTCTCTGTTTTCCAGGATCTATTTTAGCATTGTAATTACATGTAAATAATAATTCTAAAAAATTTTTTTTTCTTCATCTGGAACTGAATATCTTGAATTTCCATATGCTGAAATGAGTGGTGGAAGACTCTCCTATTTTTACTGTCAGTCTTTCCTACTTAGTCAGAAATGGGATATAGACAGGACTGGCAAGCTCTGCTTTCTCAGAATTTGTGTTTTCTAGCATGACTTTGATGCTTGGTATTAAGCTTCCAAAGATGTTTGCTCTGATAACTGATTTTGAATCCTATCTGGCTTACTTCTTTTGCTGGGTTATGTATCTTCACAGTTTTTTTTCAGGTCTATGGCTCAGTAACACAGTGCTACTAGTACAATTTATGCTTCCAAGAGATGTGCAATCCACCCCACGGAATGCTGCTGCTCGTGATGCCTACACAGTAGCTATGTAGGATAATGCTAAGCAGCCCCAGAAATCAAGTGTAGCCTTGCTTCACACCAGTGTTCAAGGTGAACCAGCCTCTTACTTACATGGACTCCAGATGCAGCCATCCACCCCTCTCTGCAAGGCTGTGATGACAGAGTAAGAGCCGAGTGCTGAAGCTCCACAAGGCATTCCTGAGGCCCATGTCAAGCAAAATAAATAAACAATTAAAAAAAATCAATGAAAAATTATCAATGAAGGTGGTGATGAGCAAAGCATGCCATTGCATGTGTTCTTTCAGGATGCACTTTGCATGAATATCTGGTTGTCTGGGCCTGAGTCCAGAGGCTGCTCTCCTACAATCCTGTGTCATCTTGCATGGTATTCCACTGCAAATGACCTCCCCTATAGCATAGGGAAGAGAGATACCTATCCATTCTCACATTTTAATATTTTATCAACTCCATGTTTTCTCTAGTAAACATTTGGCATTTTTTCCTAGTTTTTTTCCCAACAACTTTTAAAATTTTACTTCTGCAGTGACATCGTGGTCTCTTAGCATTTCTACTACAACCAAAATGTCTTTCAATGCATTTTGCTGCTACCTACTGGACAACAACTTGCTTTTTTGATGTCATCAGCGCACCAATGGCAATCTCTTTTTAAAGAGATTCACATCATCTCATGTTACAGAATCTCATGTCCAAGTAGGGCTAACTTTCTGCTGCTGACTTATTCAAAATGCTTTGCTGATCCATATTATATCTGTTGTACGTATTTCCCTATCTTTGCTTTTGATCAGCCACTTCCTGTTTAAACTACCCACACAGGATTTTTGTAATTTGGCAAACAAGGTCTGTGGTTTCCTATCAGGGCACGAGTTTCAATTTCAAGTGTCAGGTATTTGATACATCTCTGTTCATCTTTGCATCTTCACAGAGGACATTATTTGTCATGGAGTTGTTTAGTCTCGGGTTCCTTCCTGTAATTCCACACACTTTTCATTGTCTGAGCAGTGTGGAAGATCAGACAGCTGCAGAAGCTCCTGGCCCTGGTACAGTGGAAGCCATGGGAGAGATAAACTCAAGGCAAGAACAAAAGTGAATACATCATGTCTGGTCACTCTGGTCCCTCTGAGGAGAGAAGGTGTAGCAAGGACATTGCTGGCACAAAAGAATGTAACAGGGACTTTAAGGGGTAAGGGGTCCAAGTGGAACGTTTTGCATGGACATTAAATGAACTATAAATACTGGTGATTACTGTAATAAACTGTCTTTGCATGCATAGCATGGTCCATGTCCCTTCAATGACCATACAGCACTATAGAATTTTTATTTCTGAGTTTTTATTTTCTTTATGAGACACCCTTTTTGGGCTTACCAGACTTTTCTGCTTAACATTACAAAGACCACCACTGATACCACCAGTTAGTTATACACAACATCTGACCCTGCAGGGTGTTTGTGTCAGTAACTATTTCTGAGTTTTTTTGCCATCTGGCAAGACCCACATGTTTGAGCCAGCAAGGTGCTTAAAAATACATCAAACAACAAGTACAGATCAGTCTGTCTCCCACCATATTGGTACTCAAACTATTTTAATACATTCACATACATTCATTCACACTCAAACTATTTTAACACAAGGCCTAGGTAGGCTACGTGCCCCCAAGTCTGCTTGACTAAAAAAAGGTTGCTAACCTATAAGTGACAATACAAGCACTTAAGCCAAGCAAGATATGTAAAAAAAAAAAAAAAAGCTGAAACAAGAACAGAAGTGAAATTGTTGAGTTGGCAGCAGTCACTTGTGGAAAAATTAACAACTAAAATAACTCTAAAACTCTGAGAAAAAAAAAATAGAATATAGCAACTCAGCAAAACGGGGATCATCCTATTGCAAGGAGCAATGGAGTCTGGCACTTCCCCGTGTGATTGCCATCTGCCTGAGCAGCAGAAATCCAGTGGTTACCTGCATCAGAGGTGGTGAGGGTATCAATGCTTAGGCTAATAGCACATTACTCACAGCCATTTATTGTGTGTACAATTCAGCAAATAGCATAATTGCTCCATACTCATAAATTGTGTTTGTGATCCTGCTTTTGAACCTCCATGCAGAGGAAAAGACACCCATATAAAAGTGAACAAAAATGCTGAGAGGGTTATACCACACCATTGCTCTATTTCTTGACCGCTATATTCATCTTTGCTATTAAAGTGATCCATGAAAACAAATAGGCTGAGTTTTAGTATTTCTTATTTCCTACTATGAAGGCCATTTTGGAAATGCATTTGTGTGTTCTTCTACACATTTCTCTGTCATAGCCAACATTGTGCAACCTCTGTTTTGGCATGTGGGGTGCCGTGCATTGCTCAGATCACCTGTTTGGTTGGCACACTTCCTTCTTCTCCATCCTAGTTGCCAGATGACAACCTGGAGTGACTTCCTGGAGTGACTCAGCCTCCAATCTGGCTGGCTTACCTGTCACTGCCCCTGTCATCCACACATGGGCATGAGTCAAGGGAGGATGTGGGTGGAGATGGAAACACAGCCCAATTACAGAATGAAGGGTGCAGGTGGGAACACATTAAATTAATATTGGTAGAGTGGAAACTCGGGCTTTATTCCTAAAATCTTAAACTCTATTTACCTCTTAAGATGACTTCCAGCAATTGGGATGGTCTTGAAATCTAGGAATTTGGTGTTCATAGATATATAATAGATTCAGGCAATATTCTGTGTCATCCATTAGCTGAAGAAGCTAGCCATCAAATCTGGAAAAAACAGAAAAAAAATAACTAGGAACAAACGTAAATAAAACTTATTTTTGAAGTTGAAGTAAGCTATTGTTTTACTTCAGCTTAACAAGATTTAAAAAAATATTAAACAGTGGTGGGAGCATGAAGGTTTGGAAGAAAATGCTGAAGAAGATAGAGGGATGAGAAAAACTTACAATTTATTTTATGGAAGCCCCATGCTGTCCATCAGCTCTAATCAGGGTCATCAAGGAGACGGTCCTTCCTTCCTTGACATTGGAGAAGGAAGGAAGGAAGGGTGAGTCTGCTGTCCTGTACATTTTTGCTGCATGAGCAGCCCTTAGTGACCGGCCACCACCTGATGATCTGCCCAGCAACACAACCCTGGCAGCCTGCCAGCACTTGGTGATTTAGTCCAGCAGCATCACTGAAAACTTTCTTTCTCCATTGGTGAATGGATCAGCACAGATGTGTGACCTCACCAGGCTTAACACAGTCAACAAAATACTTCTTGTGCACACACAGTTGTTTATCAAGTCATGCAAACATGCAGTGCTGCTGTCACCTCAAAGCAGCAGAGTTAATTTTAGAACACCCTGATGTTTCCTGGAAGCCAAGGGAAATCAAGTTCCAATTGAAATTTGGGCATAAGGGTAAATGTCTGCGAAACCATGGCCTGCATACATGACCCGATGCCTGGTTTCTGTTTTCTGGTGTACAAATGTTAAACAAAATCCTTCAGTTGTGAAACTACCCAAACTCTCTTGCAACATGACTAGGACCTTTGTTTCCTCAGATGTAATAGCATGCATGACAAAGAAAATGCATGAGTTGTGAATAGATGACTACATATAGCTTTCAGGGCTAAAAAAGATGACTTTCCATGATTCACAGTTAACCTTACCGTCCTCAATTCCCATCATTAATTTTTGCTGCAAATGAGCAGCTTCCTAGAGAAGAACAAGACCCAAATTACTGTTGAAGCTGAAGGAATGGGGATTGCAGCTCACCTTCTCCATCCTGAGAGCTGTATGGACACCAAGCAGCTAACGCTGATCCACCGATCACAAAGCCCACAGGGAGTCCAGACAACCTGCCCTTTTCCCTATAAAACTGGCTGAAGCTGGAGAAGGAGCTGGGACATCTAGGAGGATGATGTAGACACAAGTCATGAACCCAAGAAAACCACATTCCCATGGTTCGCACACTGCACTACAAATATACCTGTTAACTACCAGTGGTGTCGTCACCTGATGGGAGCATATCACACCAATATTTAAGAAAAAATAACTCAATCACTAACCAAGCTAGTGAATCCTATTGATATCATATGTGGGGGTTTTGAACACATTTTGAAGGGAATAATTATTGATAGGTGGATAAATGGGAGAAGAGATTAAAATGCATTGATGACTTGAAAAAAATAGATCATGCTACAAATCACTTTCTTCAGTAAAAATTGAGACAAACATTCTTTCAAGATACTGGAAAAAAATAACACTTGATATAAATCAAGCCCTAACGAAAGTGTTGAATGATGCTTACATAATTATGTCACATTTGACATGGTGTGCATTCAATACACACTATGGTGATAGGTAATGTAATTTAGGAACCCATAACATAGATAATCAGCAAAAAATAGACCAGTAAGTAGGGCTGACCATTATTCCTCTTCCTGCTTACACTCTCAAGTCTTTCAAACACATTGTTTGAGTATTATAAGCTTTATAATTACATTTCTTATCTAAATTGTGACTGAAGTGTGTGATATATACAAAGGCGCATGTAATGGAATTCCATAAGCCTGTGAAAAATATGGTCCCAGTGAAGCTGAGGGGAGAGAGAGAACACCTGAGAAATTAAGATACAGCCCCAGGAAATCGGTGAAGGATATGAAAAGGAAGAGGAGAACGTTCCTTATAAAGGAACTGGGAAGGGAATTCAAACACCAGAAAAATGGTGTGATGCAGGCCTGAGAGGATCCTTTGCAGCAAGGATATCACATCTGACTCCAGTGTATTCTCACCACTGCCCTGGTTATTAGCATGGGAGCTCAAAGTGAATTGTCACTAAACCAAACCAAACCAAACCTACACTCAGCTGCTGTCTTCTGTGTAAGAGAGAGGGGGTGTTACATCTTTTAGTAGGAACAATGTAACTTGTGGTTTGCACAGCATATCCCAAATTCAGGCGGAGTAAAAACTGAAAACAAAGCCCTTTCAGCCTTAAAAAATTCAGTATAGGAACATAAATTTACCCATTTTTCTGGACAGCTGTTCCCAGACTTCCTCCTCCTACATCCTTTATGAAACCTCCAAAATGCCAGAAACTGCGACACAGATTCAGTGCATTGTATTCCTTCTTCTGAACAATGCTTTCCCATCTGGTTTCCTGATTTTGTAGGTGATAAATTAATGACTGCCACTGGTACTTCCTGGGATTGCATGGTTGGGTTTTTCCACAATGCTTCTATCAACTCATGCCCTTCTTCTGAGAAAAAAAGTTCTAGATTTAGGTTAAACCACCCCTGATACAAATGATCAGTTACCCCCAGCACGGCTCTGTGGATTGAATAGGCTGAATTGAGATGTATTTTCTTCATAAAAGGTATAACTGCAGTAAGAAAAGCCCATTGATCTCTTAGGAAGAATTAATTAGACAGAAAAGAGATATTGAAAGAACCTGAGCTGAATAGGTGAAAATAGGGAGAAAAAGACACAGCGGTGGCTGGGGAAGTGAGGTTGTTAAGAGAAAAGAAAGCAACAATGAGTTAACCAAGGGGTGAAAGTATATGATGCATTATTTCATTCAACATCATTGACAAAGTATGTCAATATCAGCAGATTCCTTGCAGCCCATGGCGGGTGAGCTGCAGCCGGCTTTGTATCACTCGCCAGGCGAGGAGCGCGTCGTGGGGCCCTTGTTCAAGTCCTAGAGTGGTTTAAGCAGCTTAAACTGCTTTATAAGCTTACAGTATCTAAGCCTTCAAAGCTGCTTAAAGCTATTTAAGCTGCTTAAGACACTTTAGTCTGTTGGCGTGTGCAGTGGGGCTGTAGCAACACCCTGGCCTGCAAAGCAGAGTCCACCTTCATATTTATAGGTCCCAGCAATGAAATCACCTCACCTGGGCTGCCCTGAGCAATCTCAGCTCAGTTGAGCTCTCTCCTCTCCAGTCACAGAATCACAGATCACCTCGATTTGGGAGAGACCCTTAGAGGTCAGCTACCCCAACCCCCATTGTCTAATTGTCCCTCCCTGTACTTTGGGATTAAGGCTACCCTTGACACCTGACATGTTTGTCCAAGGGTCTTCGAAATTCTGCAAGTTTTTTAGTGTCATGGATCCATGGGTGAGGTGTCTAATGCTGTACCTGATGCAAGCCACATGTACTCTGTCAGTATTTATCCATTTGCACAGCAAAATTCACGAGCTCCAGTGGTTTTCTTATGAGAGAAAGTTTTTGTGCATTATGAAATCCTTATTCTTGTGTCTAAATGTCCTGTATAGTTTTAAAAGAAGAAAAGAACCAGTAGATATTCACTGAAGTATAGACCATGAACAATGAAACGAAATATTTATAAATTTCAGGAAAGTAATAACCCTGATCCTATCATTGAGGATCATCTTTTGCTGGATTAAAATAACAATGGTGGCTGAAAACACTTCCAGTTTACAGTCATATTTTTGGTTAACTACAATTCACTCTGATGAGCACAGTTTTCTCTAGAAGACATTTTTGAGCTAGTTACTTTCATATGAAGTAGTGACTAGAATTAGTCAGAAATTTTATATGGGTTTGAATTTCTAACAAAGAGCATATTTTTTGGAAAAAAAACTTGGTTTTAAATAGTAAAAAAATGAAATAGAAAAATAAATGGGTTTGCTCAGTTTTCCTTTGTATGATTTTAAAGAGATTTATTTTGATCTAACACAAAAAAATATCATATTGCAGAATGCTATTTTACTTGCACAGTAATTCTGGTTGGCATTTTCTTGTGTATATGAGGGCTCTGTGCTCACCTAGCTAAGATATATATATATATATATATACACATATAGATACATATATATATATATGTGGTACAGCATGACTGCAGCATTTTGGTTTTTGAATGTTGAAATGCTCAGTTGTAATTCAAGCCCTTAAAACTTCCCAACCTTCTCAAAACACTTGAAATTTCTTTTTCTCATTCACATTCTTCTAATTTTCCAAAATATAAAAATGTCTTAAAACTTTGAATAAAAATAATTACTAAAGTAGAATTTCTCACAGGTTGAGAAGCCTGCACTTGTTAGTTTTACTAACAAGTAACAGTTGACTAACAACTATGCTGTTGTTTTGCAGACCCACTGTCATGAAAACAACATTTTGTCCTTTTTCATTGGCAAAGATTGTTTGATCTGTGTTTATTCTGGATATGTTTGTTTAATTCCTCATTTGAGCACTATCATAAATGATTAGGTCATTATTGCCCTGGGAAAAGAACTAGTTTAATAATTAACTTGTGCTTGCAAAGCTCTCCAACAGCTCAGAAAAATACAGTAGTTTGCACATCAATCATAGAAGTATAGATTTGGATGGAATCTCAAGGGGTTATGTAGTTTGTTATGCCTCAATATTTTTAATCAAAGCTGTACCAAACCTTTCTGAGGTAAAATAAAAACAAACCAAAAACCCCACAACACAAAATCAAAGGAAAGATGTTAAAAAAAAAATACCAAATAACAACCTGTGCAATATTCCATAACAGCAATTGAATGTGCTCAGAACTGCACATAGAATTTTCAAATGCTTTCTTAGTGAAAATATGTTATGGATTACCATGTAATAATTTGTATGCTCTGTCACAGTTCCAATCATCTCAGCCACCTGCTACAAAACATGCACCTGGGCCATCTCCTAGCTTCAAAGAAAGTCCACAACTGTCTTGATAAGTGCAGATGGCAGTCCCTCTGATTTGTATCTAAAATCAATAATGGCAAATATTATACAACCTTCCTGGGTAATATATTCCAGCAGTAATCTTTTCTTCTAGTTAGAATGGGTTACTGTCTTATTTATTGTAGTATAGCTGAAAAATGTTTCCTCAACATTCTGTGTGTCCTTAGTGGGCATCAAAAACCATAAAACTACCTTATTTGTAATAGCCTTTTATGTACTCACACTGTTGAATGCCATATAACCTTTATTATTATTATTATTATTTAAGATTAAAACAAAACTAGAACTTGCAACCTTACTTTATGTATCCAATTTTCCAATCTCCTTGTTGATCTCTGGATTGCCTCCAGCTGATCTACATGTTTCTGAAATTATGGTGCCTCAGAGTAAAATGGGATTTTAGTTGAGACCTCACCAGTCCCCAGAAGAGCATCTTACATACACTGTCTTGAGCGGACAATTCAAGAAAATCTAGAATTACATTTATCTTTTCCTCAACCACATCATACTGTTAGCTCATTCATGGCCCTCATTAATCACTAGATCTTTATCTGCAGTGCCATTTTGTGGTTATGCTTTAGATTTCATCCTCCCAAATGTTTCATCCTCTGTGATCGCCTTTGTTAAAATTTTTCATGTTGAATTTCACAACCGATCAGGATATTTTTGAATTCTAACTGTCCTTGAGCACATTCTGCAAATCTTTACAAATTGTCACCTACCAAGCTTATAGGTGTATAATTATTTAATTCTGTCATCTAAATCCTCACTGCAAAGTTAACAGAAGTCTATTCATAAGGAGCTGTGCAAGACATCTCCACGTGCAGCCACCAACCACCATGTATTAGGTTTACTTTTTGAATTAGGAGTGATTTCAAAAGGAACAGCTTTCCCCAGTTCATTTACGAGCATGCAGGATGATGTTAAAAGCTTTACTCAGGTCAAGATACATCTTGGGTCTTACATACAGTCATTTGAACTGCTTTTCTTTATCTTTTGGACCAATTGCCTTATTCAAGAAGGAACTCAGATTAGTTTGACAAATTCATGTTGGATGCTTCTTATCACCTTCTCATGGTGTGTGTGAAATCACTTCTCAATAATTTGTCTCATTATCTTTCTCAGTATTGATGTTAGGCAGAGTACTCTGTAATTCCCTAGGTTCTTCCTTTCCCATTTTTAAAAGCAGGAATGATTATAACCCCGCAAACAGCCAACAACTTCTTAATTGTGTTGAAATCTAAGCCTGCCTTGAATGCCAAATTTAAGAAAAAAAAAAAACCTCACTAAATTTTTCTTTTCCTTTTTTAAAATCCATGATGGGAAGAATTAAGGAAGAGCGTGGCTTTAAACTAAGTGTGTGTTTGGTTTAAAATAATGTGCAAAATATGTATTGTAGTGTCAGATTTCTGCTAATTACCAAAAATTTTAAGTATGATGCTGACTGTAATTCCTTCTTAGGGTACATAGTTGCTGTAGGCCCTGGTGACTTATCCAGTCCTTCAGGAACTTTCAGAGATAAGTGAAGAGCCCAGTAGGTATTAAGTGAATTTCGTCAAGCACTAGAGACTTGCATACATCTCACTTATTCAAACATTCTTTTATTTGTTTTTTTCCCTACTCTGGCATATATCATTCTGTTAAAAAAATTTAGCATTGTTAAGTACCTATCATTAATGCTTATGCGAAGAAAGCAGCAAAATTAATAAAACCTTTCCCTCAACTCTGGGTATCTGTTATTTGTGCCTCTGCCCTTCTCTTCCTCTAACTTCTCAGTATTTATAGAATCTCTCTTTCTTCCATTTTATGCTCCAGGATAGTTGTAACTCATTTTATCCCTAGATGTTTACACCACTGCTTTGTTACCCATCTCACTTATATGCTTTGACATTAAGAATAGCAGACCACCACTTAGTCATCAAGCAGGATCATCTTTATAAAACTCACTTGAGTATTTACCTGTTTCTTCTGTGTACAAGTTTTAGCATCAATTAGACAGCCAGCCAGCAGGAGAGAGAAAGTCACCACACAAAAACAGGAAAAGTAGAGCTGATGTTTCTGGCTCTTATCATTCATCCCACACACATTCACAGCCCAGTTTTCTGGGCTGTACATCAAAGCACAGGTATTTATGGCTGGACTTACCCTTTGCTATGTGCTTTCCCATGGGAGAAGAGCTGTTAATCAAGGTCAGGATTGCCCAAGCAGGCCACTGCTTCTACAATATGCCCTTGATTTCACTCACTGTAGAATTTCCTTTTTGATATTCAAGTCACTGGAGGATTACTGATGCAGATATGTTGGCCTCTTACTACTTATCTGTCTTTCATGTCAGGATGGTTTGCTGGTGCACCTATAGCATGGTTTCACTTACAGGTTTATTTTCCCTTATAATTTCTTTACATGGGGCAGTTTCCTAGCAGCACCCTGATTTGCTGTGATGAACAGTGGTCAGGTTTTTTATTAGCTGTATTTAAAACCAAAACCAAACCAGTGTTTCACTGACAGTTTTCACATGAAAAAAAGAATAGGTTTAAAATCGATAATATGTGGCTCTAAGCAACTTAATTATATCCCATTTAAAAAAATTACTTTGCCAATGAAAAAAGGCATGTCAGGGCTTCAGCATGATGATTTATGATTCTGTCATAATGACAGATGTTCTTCATGCATCTCTAACACTGTAATCTGGGATCAATGTGCTTTTTTCATGTTTGCCGGTAAAAAGAAATGCACTATATAAATACATCATTATTTGTCTTCAAGACCTTGTTTTGCATTAGCTTGGGAAGCTGGTTTGGTTTTGGGATGAGATCTATAGTGTAAGCCACCATAACAGTGATAGGGTACCACAATAGCAGTGCTGCAGTTGGGCACTTACCCTTGCTGGACACTTAGCAGGCCGATATGCTCAAATCCAAGGAGGATCTGGCATGCTGCTGTGCTCCTCTGATTCTTGGCAGACTTCAGCCAGGCTATCCATCTTATCAGTTCATCCTGCGGACTGAGATTCCTGATCTTAAGTGTCCCTTGTGTGCACTCAGGATTTACTCCCCATACTCCTTGGCTGCTGAGAGGCAGAATTTGAGCCTAGTGGGAGAGAGAATCAGTGAAGCATGAATGGAGAAAGGCATTAACAGAGGAAGAAAAGTGACAAACTGTACCAAAAAGGAGCTTCTTTCTGCCACTCTCCACCTCACACACTGCAGTTCAATAATCCATCATCTCTTAGGTAGAATTGTTCTTGGATCCCATGTTTCTGCTTAGAGAACTGCTGAGAGAAGCTGAAGGGCCACAACTGTAGTTCAGTAAAGCAGTGGAGTGACAGAGACACAGGAATATCTGTACACATATAGTTTTAAGTTTTGATGTTGCATTGAAATTACAGAGAAGTTCTCTTCCAGTGCATCTTAGGGATTGCACTTCACAGTGTGGCCACACTGGTGGCAGCTTGTGGGATAAACATAAATGAGGTTCAGAGCTTCTGCAAACCATATCTCATCTTGCTGCACAACAGCTTCTAGGGGCTTCTTATTGTGAGGGTATTTCTCTGCAGTCCAGATCTCTGCTACAGTTGCATTTATTGGTTAGTCTTGCTCAGCTCCAGGTTCTCAGAAAAAGGTGCAGAGAACCATCTTCCACAAAATGAAGAAGTTACAGGAAAATCCCTTTTGCCAGATATGATTTTATAGCCTATCTTCACTAGGAAAAAAAAGTGTGATCAGCTATAGATTCACCCTTAAAAACATAGTGAAATACTGCATCAAACAACATTCGTTAACAGTGAACTCACTTGGCTGGTGCCATTTTTATGAGCTTTTTGATAAGATAGGCTTGGGAAAGAATCAAATACAGAGAACGGTTCTGCACTGAGGAGAAAAAGGTGTTAATTCATCTTTCAGATCCCTACTTTTCACAAATGAGGTAAAAAAACAGGTGCAATCATCAACAGACAAGACGAACCCTGCATTTAAGACTGCCTTCGTAATTATTACCAACAGAGGATGACATTGCTACATTCTGGGGTTTCCTGAAAGCTGCATCACATATTAAACTAATCCAAGTCTGCCCTGCTAGTTTTTCTACGTGAGTAGTAGTAGGATGCATGGTAAGTGAAAGGAGATCTACTCCAGAAGATACCTGAATCCTTCACAAAGATGAAATTTCATTAACAAAGGGTGTAGTTTGGACAGGGTGCCAAGAGAAACAAAATGAACTGTGTGTGCTAAGGGATGCTGAGATTCAGGCTAGTCTGGGAGCTAGAGAGGCAGAAGAGTGGATCTCCACTGCTGCTGAAAACCCTTGACCCTCATCTCAGCTGGCTCCCCAGATTCCAGATCACAGCTGGTGCACAGGATGCAGGTACAGATCAAGGGCAGGAAGTCTGTTTCCAGCTCTATCTGCTCATCTGGCCATGGTTTGAGATACCCAACCACAAGCTAAACTTATCAATACTAGTACATGAAAGAAAATTACTCACATGAAAGCTAAAAAAGGGCTTATTTTCAAGGTGGTATGGCCTATCAATGTCAGTTCTGCAGAGCTTCAGACACTAAAAGGTTGAGGGCTCAGACTATTCTTTAGGGTTTAGGAAATCAACCAAAGTTAAGTTGAAGGCTCAGACTATTCTTTAGGGCTTAGGAAATCAACAAAAGTTAATCTTTAGACAAAGGACATGCAAATAATTCACCATTATGGTGCAAATACAGAAATCAAGTTTCACATGTGGTTACTATTTCCTTACTTCCTGAGGACCGCAGATCTTTCAATTCATTTGGTCTTTAAAAAAAAGAAGCATATGACATTGCTCAAAGATTTATACTTACAAAATCAATGCATTTTTCAGCTACTACAAAACTTACTTGGGATTGAAATATTTACAGCATGGCAGAAAAGCAAAGTATGAATGCAGTTCTTTGTATTATTGCAAAGCTGTCCTGTTAACAAAATGTTCTTTTTAGTTTTCTCCATTTTGCAGAAAGTCGAAACAATAAGCAGTAATCATATGCCTTTCAATAAAAATCTTAAGAAAAAAAAATTCTCAGTCATGAAGAGAAATATTCATGCACTTCTAAGGCACATGCTATTAACTTTAGTAATTTACTTCATAGCAATAGGGTAGTTTTGAAGCCAATAGCCAGACTGTACCCATAAAACCACATATTAACTAGTTTCTCAAAATGATGTTGGTGTGCACAAAGCAAATTCCTGTTGCATGAAACCAGAACTCTACAGCATTCCAACTCAATTGAGTAATTGGTCCTAAATCCTCATGTGGACTTCCCATGACAATACTGGAGTATGTAGTTAAGGTACAGGCATCCCCCAAAGCTGTCAGACCCTGAAGAGTGGCCTCAAAACCTGAAGGAAGCTGCACAGTTGGCTGCCCTTCCTCAATCAACTTAGCAGTGTCTCTCCCTTCTGCTTTATCCTTAGTTATCTACATTTCAGAACTAAAACCTTTCCTTTCTCATTTTCCCTGCCTTTTGCTGCTGAGCCCATCTTTTTTGTATTATCTTTCTTTTCCCCACATTTCAATATCTGCTACCACACTGGAAACACCCTCTGAGTGCCAAAACACTCAGGTAATTGCAGACTGCAGCCTCAAAGAAATGACATTTCCAACAAATGTGTCCCATTATAGAAAGAGGAATTTTTCAAGGGGCACTCAGAGGTGGAGCAAAACCTTACGTAAATAGTTGTAGCTGCAGTAGGCTGGAAATACAAGAATAAGATAAGAATCTTATCAAGGCTTCTCTCTCAGAAGTCTTGGAGATCAAAGCCTTGAAGAGCTCAGACGTCACCCATAGCACTACTGAGGACAAAATCCCTATATTCTCTTGACCTGTGTTGTACCTGCTCACCTCAAAGGACTTGGTGATCAAGGAGTTATGGTCAGAAGCTGCAAGACTAAAGGATGGCGGGCATTTGGACATGGCTCTGGGTTCTGAAATGTCATCTGAGGATGGTCAAAGTATGGCATCAACCTACAGAAGAGGGCCTTGATGATGCTCTTCAGAATCCAAGTCCTGCACCCACCTCGGGTTATCCTGTCACAGTTCAGCACAGTCCCAATTGTTACATTTATTTTAAAATTTGTATTATATATTCAGAAAACACTTCAGCATTTGAATCTCAACAAAGTATTATGAAAGGACAGTGGCATTTTTGTGCTCTTCCAGACCAACATAATTGAATTGCTCCAACATGACCTTCACAAAGCATTGCAAACACTCCTAGAAAAACACTACAATACTTGGTTAGACCCATGACTGGTCTGGTCCAATAGGTAGTCTCAGAGGAGAGTAATGCCAAATATCCATGATTAAGTCTTGTGACTCAACTGTTACTTCAATAATTGTGGGTGCTGAATATACATTATTGGAATTTTGTCAGGCAGTGATGATGATCTAACATTTCTGCATTAAGTTGTCTGCTCTGACACAATTAAAAATGTTAACCATGTGTGCATTCCTTTTTAATTACATGCTTAACCCACTAACAACTTACTGAAACAACAAAAACTGAAAAAATAGCTTAAATTTTTAAAACATCTTTTGAACTCTAAGGATGCAAATATAGGAAGATTACTCACCATCTTCCTTAATCATTCCCATATTTGCTTGCTTTCTGGAGAAGTATATATAAACACTCACTAGAAATTCTACAGCCTACTTCAGTCCTGCTCTAAGAGAACCCTCCAGTGAGACTTTGTTACTAGTGCAAAAAATTCAGACAGAAGTTGTGTCACTGTGAGGTAATTTTGTGATTCTTTTCACCACTCTGGATTGATGAGAAATCAGATGCCTTTTATTTTTGATTAATCCTAATTATAGGATATAGGAAAAAGAATTCTTGTAATTTTTAAAATAGTAAATGGACCTCAACTCTTTTTCTCACCTTCATTTTTTTTTTGATTGTGAAGAGCAGCTCAGTGCATACTAGTGGAAATGCAAATACTTCATTTTGAGATAATAATTTAATTTTCCAGACCGGCTTCCTTTTGAGGTCTCTTCATTAACCCATCAGCCACAGCCAGCCTCTGCACATCCTGTGCCCCTCATCAAAATGTGTTTTCCTCATCCTGCAGCCCAGCACCTACAGCTCATTCTCTAGGGGTATTATGCATCTCCTCAGCAGCCTCTTTTGTATGCGCTGTCCATATCTACACCAAACCGCTCCCTCCTACCCTTTTCTTTCTCATCTTTTGTTGAAGCCTGCATTTATTTTCAAAGACTCCTCTACTCAGCCTTTTATGTGCAATGCTTTAAATCCTTTTATTCCCCTGAGCATTCCCAGCAACCCATTCTTTCCCAGAGAGAGAGGCGGATCTTCCTTGAAGTCATTATTCAGGGAAAGAAGACTAGGCCCCCTTATTTGATTGATTTCACAAGTCATTTAAATGAATGGTATGTAGGCACAACTAGCAAATGCTTGTTAAAATGGTTAATTTGATCATTTCTTTTCAGTGATTGTGGGAGAACAAAAAAATCACAAAATGAGTAGCTGAGTAAAATGGCAAGAATTATATTTTGTCCTTTTAAATAAGATTAAATGACAACATAAATCCTGTAGAAATACTTATGGGATATTACTATATCTACCAAGAGTTCATCATGTCTTACATTATTAGAATGAAAGACAAAGAAATGAGTGACTATATTATGATGTTAAAGCTGCACCAATTTTTATTTAAGCAATCACATTACTAGCAGTGCAGTGTGCCAGAAAAATGACTGGTTCAGTGACAAAAATCCTTTTCTATTACAAAGCCCCTTTTAAGATAATTAGTAACAGGACAGAAAATAAGATACAAAATATCTTTAAATGTAGGGAAAATGGGAAGTTATTCTGATTATCTAAATTTGCCTTAAGCACTTGCTTGTATGCCAAAATCATTACAATGACTTATCTAATTTAATGGTCTTCACACAGAAAAGGTTGAACACTTAAGTAGAGTGATAAGACAGGAAAGACAAAGCTCTTGAAACAAGATCATGCAACGATCTGCTTCACTTATGTACTGTTTCAGTCAATACCAGAAGTTTTGTAATTACTGAGAGGGAAAAAAAAAAAGTTTTTTTTCCTTAAAAATAAAACTGTCTACAGTCAACTTATTAAAAACATAAACAACTTCCTGATTATAGATGAAAGATCATAGGAGAAGGCTACATTGGCTTCAAGTGATCAGGTTAAGTTTCTGTTCCCAAATATTTGGGTGTGATTTCCGATGGCTTTAACAGGGGTTGCACCTGTAATCTGTGGATGGAGAGAAAAACATGGACATGGAAACAGAGACGCCAAAGTGATGTCTGACAGCATCTGCAAACAAGCCTGTGGCAATTGCTCAAAATATGGTTGGAACCCACACCACTAAATTTTACCAGGTGAGTGCACTGATGACAGGCATCCTGTGTTTGGAGATCTCATTCAGGCACAAATGTGTTCCTTAATGGCAGAGCCTTAGTCTTAATGCTGGAATTTCCTATTTCCTAATTTTCCTCAGCATTTGTTAACCTCCAGCTCTGGTCCCTAGCTTGCCTCTCTGCTCAAATAGAGCAAAGGAGCTGCAGTAACTCATCACTCCTGCCTGGCCAAGGACTTCTTCCCAGCACATCCCCCACATCCTTTCCAGCCAGCAGTGCCAAACCCTTTGCCATCACCAGTCCTAGGGGTGCCACCTGTGCAGAAATCCCCAGCTGCCAAAAGACCTCTAAAAGCCACGGGAAAAGGCACAACATTGCTTTAAGGACTACATTAAAATGTTTTTGAGGTCTTATTGCAGTTGGCCATTGGACTAAATTGCCATAAGGCACTCCCTTTAGTAGCACAGGCATGGTTCCCACAAGGGACAGGTTCTCCTTGGTGGTTAGCCCTTCAATGGCAATAACTTGACTAAATTCTTAACAAGAACAGAGTCATATTTCATGAATCTCTTCCTAGCAGTGATTGGGAGGCACCTTGAAGCTGGTTGTCATTATGAAGCTTGCCCATGTTGGCAAGCAGTTTGCTAACACTTCCCTGACCGGACAGCAAGGACCCTTTGTTCCATGTCAAGCCTAACAGAGCTGTGGTGGTGGGTCCATCTTTATCAGAGATGTGCTCAATTCTTGACTGAAATTCCTTAGATCTTTCTGAAGTCAGCTGGGAATGTGTCTGAAAAGAAAGGTCACTCTTACTGAAGTCTATGCAAAGCAGTGATTGCAACAAATCAAGTTATCCTTTAGGATGTATAGTGCCTTCCATATTCTAGTCTCTCATATGCATGCAAAAATATGTTTGCATAACTTTTATTATTTATGCTCTAGACTTCATCAGTTTTCCATATTAAAATGTGTGATTTCATATTCAATCTGTGGCAGCAAATGCTGATCATTCTGAAAAGTATTAATCATTTTTCTACGGTTTCTATTCTATACAGCCATTGTTCCATCATTTCTATCTTTGCAGTGGATGAACATTTACCCACTGGTGTCATTCTAAGATAGTCTGCTACCAGGGCCCCACTAGCAGCATAAAGCATGTGTTTAAAGAATTAATTTAATAAAGAAATAGGAACTCACTGGCAGGAAATCGCATTACAAACTTTAGAACACCAGAAGCATAATTAGTACTGTGGCATAATGATGAAAGAAGGCAATAAAATAATTTTACTTCACTCTGTAATTCTTAAAGCACTGAAAATCAGCTTGTCAGCAGGGAAGGGTTGGTTTATTTTCTTTCAATTTCATCTGTATGCTGTCTTAATGTTATTTCTGTGTTTTTAAAAGAACACAGAACACAGCGAATACCATACAAACGAATTTTGAAGTCACATGGTACACGAATGAATGTATTTTTTTCTCACATTTGGGAGAGTTTTTAGTGTCTGGACAATCACTAGTTCTGTGGTCAGAAGAAAAATCACAGTATGTGACCATTCAATTTGTCATCTCTGCCAAGCCATGGAGGCTGAGAAGGGTGGAGATAATAGCATCACTGTACCAGCCTTATCCAAAGCATGGAGAAAGATCACATTGGTGGCAACTTGACAAATTCAGAGTGATGAGAAGAACCAACATGCCTGATATTTTAAATTTAGTGGAAAACAAAATAACCTAGTATATCTTATAAAGCAATGGTGGATAAATGATATAAAGGAGCAGAACACTAGAACGATTAGAGTAAAAATGTATCAGAAACAAAATACCAAAGGACACCAAGTGCCATCTCCCCTTTCTGTGGATGCCCATGTCAAAAGATGCCCCACACCACTTGTTATTTCTGCCCTGTATCAGAAAGCAATTATTCATGTGCTGGTCAGAGAGACCATTGTGCCACAGGTGTGGAAAGATGACTGGGGACCCCACGGACAGAGGACTGGGGGTGCTGCAGGAGGAAACAGAGGAGTCATATTCACACCCTAACAGAGGTGATAACAGTACAGAAATTAAAGGGTACAACACAGTGGTTGCTCCCTGGATGGAATGGGGCTGGCATGCTCAGAGACCTACTCCACAGTGATTCCCCAAACAGGTGATCTGCAGCTGTGAGCACCTGCTAAGGGAGAAGGAATGGAGGGTGGAGCAGTGCGGAGAAACTGCAGCCAGGCGCTGTTGAAATCTTTGCAGGGAGGGGAACTCTATGGCGAAATCAGTCTCCTTGGATGAACTTGTTCATTATATAATTGTAATATTAACACACACCTCCATGCCAAAGGCACAACCACTCCTCACTGGGCACGTGCTTTCTGCTGTTTTTGACCGTGTCTTTAAAAGCAAAGTGAGAGAATTTTACACCATTCAATAACAAAGGTACGTATAATTAGAGTCACTCAAGCTCCACCTAAACAAACAAATGGTATAAGCTGGGCGTGGTGGAAAGTTAGGTATCAGTACTGAACTTGATTAATATCCATTTTACTATTGGATATTATTTCCCATTGACTATATTTATAATATAACTATTATACCAAACTGAAACGTATTGGATGACATCCAATTCTGGATGCAATCTGATTCTCTGCTTTTCATTTACCTTTATCTTCAAGGGGGTACTGGAATTCAGTTTTCTTTAGAAAGAGAACAGTCAGTCTGAGTGTCCATACATAGTCGGTTTGCTGCTTTTTCATTAAAACCAAATTTAGACTGAACTAAACACTTCTATGAACTGATTAATCTGACATGGAAAACTTCAAAATACTAAATCACTGATGGTCTAATTTTATATTAACAAATGTAGGCAGATGTATTGGCATCTTATAGATTCATGTAACTGTGGTACAAAAACACAAAGAAAATAAAGGCAAGACCTGACAGAGCTCTAAGTTTAATAGAGACAAGCTGGGCCAAGAAATGGGACTGAGCTGTCTTATGAGAAAGAAGGACAGGAATTATAGGCCCAGAAGATAGGATTTGGTGATGGGATTTAAGGCAACTCAGAAAGCCATTTAGTCTGCTCCAGATGGTGAAGGCAGCATGGGAGAAGGAGCTCGGTGCCAACAGTGGCAAAACAAGCAGGGGAAACACAATATTTAAATTATTTTTACTGAATTCTGTAAAAAGCCCCTATTCAAAAAGTGTAAGTGTTGCAAAGTTGTGTTCCTGAGGACAGGAAATGCCTGATTTAATGTCTCCCAGACAAATTAAATTTGTAAGTCTTACATTCACTGTAAAATCTTTAATTATAGGATAACATGTACCTTTTAACATAGCACCTTTAGCCTTATTGTGCACATGGATGGCATACCATTAATGAGCAGTGATTCATTAGCCTGTTTTATCCTCATTGCTAACTGCATGGCCTCATACCTCATTTTCTATATCCTATTCAAACTCTGGCCTGAATACACAATTAGTACCATTCTCATAGGATTACCCATGTAATTTATTGCTATATTACTTAGTGCTTCACAAACATTAAGTAATATCTCCAAGCTCCTTGTAAGATCAGGTCATTTTCTTATTTTTACATTTTAGAGTAGTGTGAGATGATGAAAGACTGTTTTGGTTTTTTTTTGGGAAAGCCCACATTCATCTGTGGTGGATCCCTGTGTGGGCCTCTTCACCATTTCCATCCCTTAGTGAAGCTGGAACCCCTTCCTCTTCAGGAATACCACATCATTTGGCATGACAGTGAATCTCTGCCTTTGGGTGCAAGTCTATCCTGCTGGGCCATCTGCAGCTTGAGCTCTGACCAGGCATTTCCTTGGGCAGTGGGATGAGAAAGTGAGTAACCACCTTTCCAAATCTACTGTTTGAAGGAGAGAAGACAACTTCTGCAACCAGAGTCAGAGCACAAGTTTACTGAACTTCTTCCATCATGATCCTGCACATTCACGTGAACTACCTTTAAAGTTGATATTACATTGCTGCCTGTGAAGCCTGAGTTGCTGCCGTAACCAGCAGGAAATTTTTCCAATAGAAAATAACATCAAGCACATTTCTCAATCCTCTGCCTTCCCAGACTCATTAGATCCCAAGTTTAGCAGAAGAGCTGCACACAGCTCTATGATGGGCTTCAGTAGAAATATCAGCCTTGGTATGGATAGAGCAAAAGTAGAAACATGTGGATGTGGGAGAACAGGAAGAAGTGGAAGAAAAAGGGATGAAAGAAAAGCACGTGTTAATGGCATCTAAATTAGTAGATCATAAAGTCTCAGCACAACTATCTGCAGTTCCTATTTACAGAAACATCCAGATTGAGAAAAACAAAGGACAACCTAAATACAACAGCCTACACCCAGAAAGAGACAAAAGAACAATGAGTTAATCAGCAGTTTTATCTAAGGACTCACAGAGGTGGGACAAAAGGAGGGACAAATGATTCACAGTCACTGACAACTTTTAAAAGGTGTTAAAGACACATTCAGAAGCCAGCCACAGGGCTGCCATTAAGAACAACCCAGGAGACACCAAGAGAAGTAAATAGCTAGCTTGCCTAATTTTTTGTGGCCACAAATATATCTGTATACAAGACCATGTGCAGACACACCTTCAAGCTTCCCAATAGGAAAGAATGAGTAAAACTACGAGAAGAATGCTTGTGCCTGAGTGATACCTAGTTTGTACAAAATAAAATTACTTTTCCTTCTTATGTTGCCTCTTGTCGAGGGTTGCTTCATTAGTTAAGATTTGCAGAACAGTTCTAGTTGGTGGATGTCTCTCCATGGCTCCCCTAGCACCAAGTGAAACCTCAACGTGCAAATCAGCTGCACTGGCTAAACAGGAGCACACACTCACAAGTGGGATTTCCTTGCAGAAATCGGGTTTGATTTGAGCCCCAGGTTGGATCATGGAGAAGAATCAGCACATGGGGAAGGGTTTTGGGTAGGCATGGGTGTATGTCTCTGGCTCTTGTGTGGGGACACAGCTGCAAGCCAGCATCTAAACATTGCACAAGGAATGCTCCACATTCCAATGATCTCACGCATCCAGCATCACTCCCTGGCCCTTCAATAGGTCCTCTGTAATCACTGATAAGCTGTGTTGGTCTCGTCTACATCTGCAGAAAGATGACATTAATCTCCACTCCCAGATGCCTGCAAAGGTCATCAGTCCACTGATGTTTTTTAGCACCAGCTAAACTTCATAGGTTGGGAAGGGGATTCTAAATACCAAAGCTTCCAGAGTCTTTAGAAACAGTCGCTCCTCCCTTGCCTGTTAATGACTTTGCAAACTCCTGTTGCATGTAACTATAGACACGCCTTTAAATGTTTTACAAGATTGTGGCAGTCACCCATTCATCATTTATGGTCGAGCACTAAAATATTTTGCAGGTAACTGTAGCACTAGAAAGCGTTAACAACTCTCATTCACATAGTGAGAATTTCTTAAGTGTTATAACAAATTTGTGACATCAGCATTAGTAGCATTTTAATTTTCAAAGCACTTTTAACAAGAATCAATCCATATAGGATCATTGTGACAGAGGTAGGCATTGAAAAGAAATTAAAATTATTTCATTTCCACACAGCACTGCAAATAAAAGCCTGGCTTACAGCCTTATGCCATCAGGGCTGAAAACTCTGCTCACATGTGAATAAGTAGTACATACTGTAGTTGTATTTTCCTGTATACCACACTCTGCCCTCCTTAGAGGCAAACTTATAGTTTGGTATCTATTAAATAACTGCAGAACAGGCTACAATCAGACACGGTAACCTGATTATTGCCAGGCAAAATAAACTGCTTCACTGCAAGGCTAGCTACAAATATAATACTTTGTCACAATCAGCATTCCCAGAGAATTAGGTTATTTTCTATATCTAAAATCTAATCCTTTATTGTAAAACAGGTCCATGCCATTGTAAGCAAATAGAAAATAACAGTAAAATAAATAACAAAGGACTGGTTTGTTTCCTCTGCTTCACTTGAGCAGTGCAAGGGGACGCCAGTGAGAGTGATAATCATGGTCAAGGACATTGCACAGTCCATCTGTCTAACAGTCTGAGGCAACATTTTTCCCTTAGACTCAACACTCCTTAAATATATTCTGTGATGGCTAACAGTTGGCCTGGAGGCCTCATGGTTATAAATAATCCTAATTATTATTATATAACTAACATATAACTAATTACATAACTAGTAGTTATATAACTCGACCAATCTAGGCCACTGAGGACGCAGGCAGCTATTGGCCAGTTAGAAGGGTGGCAACTATTCAGCCAATCAGGACTAACCATGCAGAGTTTCGGTAACTATTTAAATGGAATTGAACTCAATAAAAATTGGCTGTTGCTGCATGAACTTCGTGTGTCCTGTCACATCCCTCTCTACTGTGACAATTTCTCAGCCCTATCAAGTCCCTCATCTGATTCACTGAACAAATAACAGTGCTGACACAGAGGGTGGAATAGAGCAGCAGAAAATTGTGTGGCACAACACCGAAGGATAAACTGCTTCTTGTGCCCTCACTGCTGTCAGTCAAAGAAGGCTGAAGGTACACAATGCAAACGTTCTCATGGAGTTCATTGTCATGTCCTTTAAGAGCATGGTAGCCTGGTTTAGTGGTGGATTTTGCAGTGTTAGGTTTTTGGTTGGACTTGATTATCTTAAATGTCTTTTCCAACATCAACAACTCAATGATTCTGTGATCTTTGTGGTGTCCTTCCTCAAGGTCATTAGGACACTATATTTTAGATGTAAGCACTGAGAGGCCCATGGCAGAATATGCAGGAGAAAGTCCAATCTTATGAAATGATAATAAAGTGTAAACACTAGGTGACAGCTGATCAAATAGAAAGTCTACACATATTTAGCAGCAATTTATCTGTAATGTGATAATACAGGAACAGCTTTAGAGCAGCAAATCAACACAACATAGCCATCAACTAGCTGCTGTGTATAATAAATGCATACAAATCCCCCAAACTGCTCCTGATACTCAGACTTGAAGTAAAAAAGTCAAAAAGGTGTTTTTTTTTTCAATCCTGAATATGGTTGTAGTAACAGTGACTTCAAAATGGACTTTTGTCTGACCAGGTATTGCGAAATGGTGGATATCATTGTCCTTATCAGAACTGTGGTCTGAGAGAATTATCCTCTTTGATTCCAAAACCATATGAAACCCGGTTGATGGTTTTTGAGAGTTTGGAGACTCACCAACCTGATAGCTCCTGGCAAAGTTTAATTGACTCTTAGAATAATTTAGGATGACAAGGCCTCTAAGATCATCAAATCCAATCCTTAACCTAACACTGCCAAGTCCACCACTAAACCATATCCCTAAGTGCCAGGTCTACACTTCTATTATATATCTCCAAGGATGGGTATTCTCCACTTTCCTGGGCAGCCTTTCCAGCTTGTCAACCCTTCTGGTGAAGAACTTTTTTCCTAATACTCATTCTAAACCTCCCTGATGCAACTCAAGGCCTTCTCCTCTTTTCACTTACTACCTGGGGGAAAAGGCCAACCCCCAAATCACTACAGTTTCCTTTCAGGTGTTTGCAGAAAGCAATAAGGTCAGGTTTTTTGGCTAACACAGCTCATGCCTGATGTATATTGAGAGCTATGTCCTTAGTTCAAAGGAAGACTATCTAAGAGGCTGGGTAGGAGAGACGGGAAGAGATAAAGGGAGATTATCCAGCCATTATCACCTGCAGATTGCTGTCTCCTGCAGCCACTGTCTTCTCATGGTGATTGTCTGGCAGAATCTGCTAAATCATGGAAATGGCACAGACAAAACTCCCATTCTGGGAGGAAGAAAAACATCTGTTTAAGCAAAAAGGTTTGGGAGCTGATCCAAGAACAGCTGACCTGGGGCTGCTGTGGTTCCAGGTGATAGTGCAGATACCTGTGCTGTGACAGAGTAGGAAGGATGAGCATCATCCCACCCGTTCTGTACATTGGTGCATGAGTTGAGTTACAAGTCATCAATTGCAAGTTATGAATTAGAAACTTCATAACTTATGTGATAAATCAGTGAATTCACATGGCTGACTACTGTGTGCAAAGACAATTGAGCCCTTGTTTGTTGTGTTTTTTCCTCAATGAGCTTATTAAGTAAAGCTTAATTTGCAGAGTACATTGCCCTGTAAATCTGAAATACCCAAACGGACCATGACAGCTGTCCTCAAAAGTTCAATTTATTTCAATATGAATTGGTCTACTACAGCACAGAAGAGTTAATGAAAATTTGAATTCATTAACTTCATCTTATTGAGAAAAAGCAGATAATTACAGAAACCCCAACATCTGAAGCCTGATACACATGAAAGTTTGCCCACAGCTGGACAGACAGATGAGCCTGGGAAGCCATATTCACTATTTTGGTCACCTAAGATGCCCCTGCAAGCAGAAAGATGCACACATTCATTATTTTGATTACATTAGACACCCCTGAACCTGTGAAAAATGTTTTTGTGATTTGTGTCACTTGGCAATGGAATCAGCAAATGCTTTTATCTACTGTGTTGAAAGTGGACACATTTGCTGGGATACCTACAAAGAACAGCTGTGAAACTTTATGACCAAATAGCCAAATAAAGCATTGAACAAGAAATAGAAGAAGTAAAGAGATGAGACAGCAAAACAACTGATGCTTAGGATAAAATAGAGGAAGTTGTGGTAAAGCTAACGGATATTGCAAAGTGACTAAATGCTTATATATAATAAAAAGCTTGACACACTTGTGAAAAACGCCATTCACTTGAATTAAAATTTTAGAAGTTTAGTAGTAATAAAATAGTAATAAAAATTGGGACAATCAAAGTTAGGACAAGAAAAGACAATAAGAAACAAAGAATTAGGACATCCGTGTGCTTTGCTCTGCCCCAAAGCACACCTTGCTAACAAAGGATTACCCCTTAAAAGCAATAGCCTATTGCATATTAATATATCTCATACATGATTCAAACTAGGGTGCTTCTCTTAAGTTTAGCTTCCCCCCCTCATCTTGTAAATCAAACTTCTTGGCTCCTCAACGTCTGAGCATTCCCAATAAGGAGACAATAATTATTTTCTTGAAATCTTAGTGGCTTGTTGCTGTTATCTCTATCCAAATAGGATAATGTGAAGAATTTCTTGATTATCTTTTCCATTTCTTACACTAGCTACAAAAAGTATCTTACATCACATACTTTCTATTTTAATATTATGCTATAGTCTAAAAACTATATTTACCACACTACTTAAAAGAGATTAATACAGATTTACTATACTACTTAAAAGATATTAATACAACTTTCTAACATAGCACATATAGTATTCATTTTAATATATGTGAGAAGCCAACATTATAATACGCATCTCTAACACACTTGTACCAGACTAAAATTATGTAGCAGGCACCAGTGTAAGACTTCGTTCCAGAGGACCACAAGAAGGACAGGAAGCCAACAACTACCTGGAAAGATTATGAAATTGCTGATCCCAGCTTATTGATATTTGCTGATTTGGACTAATTCAAGCACACTGGAAAATGCTTTGTAGGCTTAAAAACAGTGTACATACTCTGGTGAACTTGTAGTGGTGTGTGCCATTAGTGGAGCCACCCAGCACTTCTTGCTTTCTTTCTTTAAAATAAAAGATTGAAAAATGAATTTAGGTTTGGCTATCAAAATTTTTATATCAAAACCAAAGAATTACAGACCCCAAATAAACCTATTTTAAAGCCAGACTGGACTAGATATTTTGTTTTCCACTACACATCTGCCATCAAAGCCTGTAATCAAATGATTTCTGGTCTAAGTTTCACTGCATGGTTTCCTATGTGACATTAGCAAACTTCTATCACATATTTCTACAGTCATCAAAATTTAAACAGCACAGCACTGGTGCTTTTGGAGACTCTATATTTAATTATATCACTTTGTGCTTTATGCAATCAGAGCAGGGTGAGCCATCTCAATTAAACTCTTCCCCAGTCTTTCCAGACAGCTCCCTTATGACCACAATGATTATCATTGCAACACCCTGGGAGCACATTCTTAAGGACACTCAGTTTGTGATTTATTTACAAGCATGTTCTCAGGCCAAGAATTTGGAGATAATTGTATGGTCTTTCTCTAGGAATACAGCCTGTCAATATTACTAATTCCCTGTAAAATGCTTGAGAAAAATACCCTGAGTTTGAGCTAATTTAGTGAATTCTTCTGACAGTAGAAAAGGGGGAGGAAACAGAACTGGGATCTGTCCCACTGGCACTCTGTCATGGAATAGACTTCTTTTACACCAAGCAGTCCCTGAGAGCTGCCAGAGAAGATTCAGATGCCAGGATAAGATGCTTTTCCTTTAAATGCTGTGTCTGTATCCCTGGTGGCTTATGACATTCCTTGTGACAGTTCTCAGCAGTGGACCAACTCATTGAGTGCTGTGTTGCCAGAGGAGAAGATGAACCTGGCCCTCAAAGCTTCCTGTATCCCTAAGCACTGCAGTGCCAACAGCCACGGCCATGGATCCATGGCTGGAGCACTGGTGGTCTGCTGTGCTCCCAGTCTGCCTTAGGGTGGAAGAGGAGTGTTGTCATGGCTGGTGAAGGGACACAGCCAAGGAAGTGGCAGCCAATGTGGTACTGGGAGCTGTGGCACAGAGGCAGTGGTTTACAGAAGGCACCGAGGATGGCAGCCACACTGCAGACACGCTGCCTGCACGCACATGAACCCAGGTGAAGAAATGTGGTAAGAGAAAACTAAACAGAAGGCCTGTCACATGATTTGCAATAGTGACTATCTGGTTGTATAATCCCATTCCAAGTCTGCTTCTGGCAAGCAACAGAAGAAAATAGTCACAGATAGGGTAAGACATGAACAGACACACTGCAGAGGGAGCAGCGACAGCTCCCGGTCTAGAGCTGTTCATAAGCTTTACCCTGGATGGACAAGAAGCAAATTGTGCAAATTCACACCCACACACACAAATGTGCATATTACCATTACCCTATAGCTTTTAAGATGCCCCACCTCTGGAAGCAATTTGTTGTTGTGCAGACTTTTGTTTAAAACAAGCAGGAGGGACAACCCAAGTGCAACCTGCTGACATGGATGCACACTCCTGGTTGGATAGGATGTGCCATGCCACACTCTTGCAGCAGCACAGAGATGGGACCTACAGGTTTCCCACCACCACCATGGCAGAGGCTGACCAAAACTTGTCATATTGTGCTTCTCATGAAGTATTTCCTGCTCCACAGAATAACACAAGATCTTCCCTAATTTAGCAGCATCTTTTTTGAGGTTCTGCTACTAAATCTCCTATCTGGCTGAGTATGGCTATTTTTGTCTAACAAAACAGCAACTCAACAGCAAATGTTACCTTCTTGGTAAAAGAAAGACACTCAGTAGGCTTCTCTAACTCTCAGTTATTACTACGTTTTCATTTGGGCTGGAATATTCTTTTCCTGTTGCAGTTTTTAACATTATACTCTCCACTATAAGTAGCTACATACCCCTAGCAGCCAAAAATCAAAGAATGCATTTCCCAAATAGGTGTCAAGCCTTGAGCATCTTTTGGGACTGACCCCTTTCCTCACCAGAAAAAATTAGTCTCAATTTATTTTCTTTGAGAATAGTCTCACATCACCATAAAATCCCAGAGCAATTTGTCTAAAAACTGTCTACTACATCCAACATGTATTACTGGCAATCTTACCCTCAAAGGGAGAGGATTCTGAAATGTGTTGTAGGAGAGCCACATACCCCAGGCAACACAAAACTCCTGCCATAAACTCATCTGGGACCCGTTACTCCACAGTGGGTCTCTGCCATCTCAGGGGCCAGAATTTCCTGACCAGTGAAAGCCCATGCCAAGTTTCCACCTGATATCAGCTAATCTGCATGCACTCCTTGTCAAAATCTCAGTTTCCAAAATTACCCGCTGCCCAAAGCATTTTCAAATTTCATGTAATCCTCAGTAATTCATGTCAAACATCGGTCAGGGCACAGTTTCGATCCTTCTAACCAAGAGAGATGCACAATTCATCTCAGCATCCCTGGTTGTAGGGAAGAGAACCCCCCAGCACCCAGCTGGCACTTTCCCTGCCTCCTGCAGATTTGTAATTACACTCCTGCCTCCCTCCTTACATTGCTGCTCCTGAGCTCCCCAGCTCAAGATCTGTCACTTTCCAACTATGGATTTGTTCTGGTTGACATCCAGTCCTGGTTGAAGTCCAGGGCAGGGCTCACCACTGCTGATAAGCAATGAGGTCTGCATAGCCAGAGGGCTCAGCTAGCATATCCCATATGGTTGTTTGCATCCCTGGACAGGCTTTTGCTGCTCATTAGGCTGACCTGATCCCCACAGTCTCTGCTTCTCTGTGGGATTTCTTCCTAAGGGCAATTGTCCAGGCTGGGAAAGCTCACACTGCAGCTCCAGTGAACATTTTGGAGTGCTCAAACCCACTGGGAACACACAGGCTTGAAATCCCTCCCTTTGAAGGGATGGCAGTAACCCAAAATCTGCCTTCGCTCCTTTTTGACAGGCTCCTCCTCGCAGATTAATAATAGTGCATTTTCTAGGAGATTTTGCTCCTTCAACCACTGAAAGCATTTTGGCTGCAGAAAGCAAGCAGAGAGGTCTGCAGCTTCCCTGGGCCTTGCAGCAGGTCAGCACACACAGACACAGGCGATGCTCAGCCCAGGGTGTTTGTGGTGCTGTTGGAAGTGCAAAATAATGACTTTGAATAAAAAATTCAGAGTCCTTGGGAAATTGGATTTTAAAGATGCCCAAGACATCTGCAGCAGGTCATTCAGTAAAAGGATCTAGAAGAGGTGAATCTGCCAATCTCACCAGGCAGAGCTCTGCACGAGGCATGCTGACACATTTATGATGGACATAAACACAGATGGAAGGAAATTGCTCCAAAACCCCAAACATGAAAAGTCATAAAGGATGCAACTGCATCCAAAATGTGTTAGAGATGAGGCAAACTTTAGGTTTGCTAAGCTACAGAGGAAGACTTCATCCAACCAAAAAGCCCAGCAATCAAGTTCAGAGAGGTCTACACATGGTGTTGGAAATGATACAAAGTTTGAAATTCACTTATATAATTTTAGTCAGGGGCTGTTTCATCATTCAAGGCCTGATGAGCTTAACATCTCAACTGACTGGAAGCAGCACAGAAGATATGAAAAAGATAATGACCATTAATGAACATCAACTCTAAACATCACCCCTGGCATGGCTGGAAACAGATGGTTGGGGAAAAGAGATAAAGAATGAGAGCCAAATTAACACAGAAGGCAAAGGGATCAATAACCAATAGGAAACCAAATACTAAGAACTGCATAACTTGGGACCAATCAACACTGAACCAATGAGTTTTTCTGAGTTTTGACTGCATAGGTATGTGAAAAATCTAATTGAGTCACGTGTGATGGAATGTTTTTCTTTGCACAACCTGGACAATGTGTGGATGAAATGATTTCTATTGCACATCCTGGCCAGAATAAAGTAATGCCTGGATTCTCTAACACTAAAAATGTTGTTGGAGAGTTTTTGTTTTTCCTGCAGTTTTGGTGACAATGGAACAACACATCCTGGCCCCCTTTTTCTTCTGCTGAGCTGTCAGGAAGGGCCCAGACAGCAGACACAAGTGGAGATCCTCAGTGCAGTGTGAGGTTCCATGCCCAGCAGACACAACAGTCCAGAGGTGATCTAAAGTCTCAGTGCCCAGTGCAGCCACCAGAAGGATGTGCCAGCTGTGATTTTTATTCCTGTTGCCTCTGAGAACAACAGCACAACCAGAAATAGGATCAGTGGGGACAATCTCCTCATCAGGAGGAAAGCATTAGCCACAGAAATGAGCAATGAACCTATAAAAGAATCTCACTATTAAGGGACCCATCTGGCTCTCACTAGTGAGAATTTGCATGGCTTCCAAGCATTTATAAGCAGAATTAATAAGCATCCTTTTATTTCATCAGTTCTAGGCAGTAGGAGGACCAGTTGATTAGTTTGCTTGTTGAAGTATTACTGACATTCTATCCTATAGTTCTCAAACAATCAGATCTTGATTATTTTTGGTCATGTAAATAAAGTCCTTAAAAGGATTATTTCCAAGCCTATTTAACTCTATATATAAATGCAGCATTATTTTCAAACCTCAAATTCCCAACAAACTTACCAGCTTGTTTTCAGGCACATGCCACAGGAAATGAAGAGGTTTTATGGAAATATTTAAAAATCACTTTTGCAGACAAAGCAGACTTAGAAAACCTCTTTCAAAAGGGTGATGTTTTCAAAGTTGGAAGGGGCTGATTATGTGCCTTTGAAACAACATTCATTCTCCAAAAATAATAGCACTTTTATCACATGCAGAAGATTAAAGGTAAATGGATGGAAGGATATCAGTTGTGCAGAGCTTTGAAATAAACCCAGATTCCAGCTTTGTAATGAAGTTCACTGGAAATTCTTGCTGAAAATTCTTATTTCCATAATAAAACCATAAAACAGACATCTTCCAAATGCACTGGATGCACTACAGTGGCCTATGCCACAAGTACATATACTTTGGGAAAAGCCCAGATTACCAGGCTTCTGGGCCAAGGAACAAACAAACAGGAACATGAACATTTCTGGGCAGAGATGGACTCTGGCCTGAAGGACTGTGGGCTTCCCTGGCAGAGCCAAGCATCCTCAAGGCAAGAGGTGATTAAAGAGCACCATGCCAAGCTAAATATGAACCTTTTGTTCCTCTCTCCTTGCACAGTTTCACACTTGTTTTTTAACTGAATGTTCCTGTTTGGGAAAAAAAAAAAAAAGAAAAGGAAAACCAAAGCAAGTCTAGGAAGAAAGTGTATTGACAACAATATCTGCTCTAAACCAGAGTTTTAGGCACGGGCAGAATTTACCTTACTCCTCCTTAGCCTATAACTCTATTACAGAGTAAACAGGGGAAGGCCAAGGCACAGCTGGTGAAGAATCTTAACAGTTTCACACACCAAATGACAGGAATTTTCAGATCATTAAGAAACAAAACCAAAATGTTCTTCATCAGGAAAAAGCAAAGTCAAAAGAAACCCTGTAAAATTAGGAGAATATCTCACTGACAGGACAGGAAGAAAATTCCAGAATCAATTCAATAGAAAGAAGAAAAGTTCTGAGGGATATTTTTTCTGTAAACATTCAACACAAAGGAAAAATAAAATCTTGGGGAAAAAAAAGTAAATTTAGGTAGAATTCATCTAAATTCTTGGCTGAAAAAAATACTAAGTTATAGACTTCTGAAGATGGCAAATATTTCAATTCCAATCATTTGCAGGTAAAATTTTGTGACTTATTTGTTCAAAGTATCATTCAATTAAAGAAAAAAAAGGCAAAAGTAATCAGAACACAAACATTCAATTTTGGGGGAATGAAATATTTTGGTTCATTCAAGGTTTTGGCATAATAAGTTTTTGGTTTCATTCTGCCAAAGAAAACTTCAGAAAATTCTGACTTAAGACATTTTTTCCTGTTTTTTTGGTTTGGCTTCTGAATAAAAAAAAAATCCCAAACCAGTATTTGTCTGGATGTATTAGAGTCATTGAATGAAACCATGCCAAGGTAACATCATTTGAAAGTAGCCAAAATTAAGATGCTAAAGCATCAGCTTAATCCAAAGCAGCTGTGTGCTGTCTTGTGCTCACTGACTGCTGAAGAAAATACAAAAGGAACAATGCAATGCTACAAGTGATGGATTCTGGAATAGGAGTATATGCTTGGAACCCAAAGCTGGTGGAAGATCTCCCTCTGTCCTTTGCTTTTTCTCCCTAGGCTTATGGCCAAACACACCAGTGATATACTGCTCCTCAGGCAGACAGGTGCTGTCTAAAACTTTTTAAAAAATGGACTTCACTAACAAACAGTGGCTGCCTTTTACTAGCACAGGTATTGCCTTGGCCTTCACAGGTTATTTATTGGTGCTGTGCTGTAACATTCTTCATTTCAAAAGACATAAGACAATTTAGCTGTAAAATCCTTTAAATTTTTGTGTTCTCTCACTTGCAATGCTGAATGTCCTCTGGTAGGCAAGGTGTGATGGTTCATGAGACAGGCACAGCCTCCTGGAGCTCCTGTGGCCATTCCTCCCACCACTGAGGCCACCACTGGGATCACTGAACTGCTGCCAGCATCAGGAAAAGCAGTGTGTTTCAATTCCTTTCACATGTATTTGGCAAAACTAAATTTTTAGAGCTCATTTCCCAGTGGAAAAAACCCTCAAAACAACATATTGTCTTCACCAGGAAATGTATGGAGACAGAGCAGAGATAAGGAATAACAAATGGGAACTAACAGAACAGTAAGTGCAGGAGGGGTCCTCACAGCACTCAGCTTCCAGCATCAACAGCAGTCCCTACATCTTAATGATAGTCTGTGTCTGGGGCTTGGGGGATTGAGGGCAGCATTTGCTGCCAGGTAAAGAGTTGTTTCATGCCCCTTTCACACTTTTTGCTATGGCTCCATCACAGAATGCCTCTATCAATAAGAGAGACCCCTTTTGGCTAGTACCCCCTCTAACCTACTGGTTAACTGTTTCATGAAAAAACAAGTAAGACACACAGTGTGTTCTACAGCCAAAACAGAAATAGTCTTTCTGACAGAACAGTAAAAAAAAGAATTTGTTTGTAATGGAGGAGTAACAGAAATGACAAAGTAAAGACAGGGAGTAGAGCGCTTTGATATGCGTGCAGGAGCTTAAGAGTATCATTTTTGTACTGTCATGAAAACTGTAAGTAGAATAATGTAATAAGGAGTGATATTTTAAGTGGCTATTAGCACATTTGACAGCACACATGACAGCCAAGAACCTTGACAATGATATAAAAACTTGCTTAAGACCATATAGGAGGAGATAGAGTGATGTAGAGCAACATTTAATAGTCCAGTGAACCTCAAATTACTATGCTACAGTTTACTAGAAAAATCCAAAGATACAGCAAGGGGAAAGAGAACTAAAGAGGGAAACATTTACTTTTTTATATTTAGCATGGTGGCAGAGTAACTTTCAAATATATAATGGTACAATTTATGTTTAGTCATATTTTATAGAATTTCTCAATATGATATATATAGTAAGGAAGTAATAAAGCAGAAACACCACTGTCAAAAGGCAAAGGCACTGCAGCCATTGGCCCAAACAAGTTCATAAAGAAAGATTTTACACAAAGCTAGATAATGTGTAGGCACTGGCATCCTCACACCTATTCCCACAGTGCTGTGAGCAGTTCCCAAAGGAAAAAGTTCAGATTCAGAAACATGATATTGTGTCAAGTTACTATTCAGCACGTGGCACAAACAACAGGTGAGGGTTTCACTTTGTGTATTTCAGGTTTATAGTTAAAGCATAAGTCAAAACTCTACAGCCAAAGCTGTATTTCAGATTCACCCTCTGTGGTCTGGTACCCTCAGCACCTGCTTCTCAACAAACCCTAAATAAGGAATATAAAACTATTTTTATATCTACTGAACTCTTCTCTTTTGAATCTCTGGAGTCACAGTCAATATTCTTGATGTGGTACTGAAAGAGAAAGACAACTGCACTTGTTCAGAGAACGTAATCGCCAAATATCCCTTTTTCAAAGACACTTGTATTCTTCAGTAATTAACACAGACTAAAGTCTTAAAAACCTTATCACCAGAACTAGCATCAATTCCCAATGTTATCATGAGTGAAACAGAATGAGAACAAAGTCTGGAGACCCTCTCTTTAGACAGCAGGCTTGTCAAGTGTAAATTACTTCTGATCCTTTTGTCTGCAAGCAGTTTTTTATCTTCCAGGTTCATTTTGTCCACAGTATTTGCTCCACATAGCTTACAGGATGCCACTGCAAAGGCACTGATGCTGTCTGTGCAGGACAGCATCCTTCACCCCAGGGACTTGCCTTCTCACCTGGCTGCATGCTGTGTGGAGCCCCAGTGTTACAGCAATGGGCTGCATTTAAACTGCCTTACAGAAGCCTTGAAAATAATTATTAAGGTGGTTTATATTCCCATTCATGTCACTGGTTACTTGTATCAGGCAGATCAGACTTCTGAAGACTGCATCCTATAAAAGTAGATGAAACTTGCAGGCTTGGGGTTGAACTGCTGGAGCTACAGAGGGACAAGGCTGTGCCAGGTACAGAACAGATGCTGCCCAAGCCAAGAATATAAATTTCTATCTCTGGTACTAAGATTGCATTTTAAGTTTTTTTGGTCCGGGAAAAGCATCTTCCCCTTTGTAGAGCCAAGGTAAAAAAGCACTTCCAAATGTGACAAAAAAAATGTCTAAGATAAATTATGCATTAGCTTTCTATGCAAAGTCTTTCAGGTGACAGAGAAGCAGATGGTTTTTGAGTCATGTGTACATATGTTTCTCAGCAGAGCTTCCTATGAAAGTTTCTAGGCACAAAGAACAGCGAAAAGATCAGATAAAATCCTTTCAAAGAAGAAGAGGAAAAGATGCCATTCTAGTGACAACTTAAAATACATTAATCAAATACTGGAAAAGTTGTTCCAGCTTATATTTAAAGGTGAGTAGAAGTTTCCTGGATTGAGACACAAACGAATATTGTGTCTTTTCTTTTTAGGTGATCTTAAACAGGATGTCACAGGGGGTCCCTGAGAATATGCTCATAGAGTGACAGCAAAGGCCTTGAAAATACAGGCAGAGGATGATTTCAGAGGGAAAAGCACAAATATGAATTATCAAGGATGGTCAGTGCAGGATTGCAACCCTAGAGCTGGGCAGGGTTTGCTTCAGGGTGCAACAAAGAAGTTGTAAAAAAAGGGAACAAAGAACTTAAATTGAACAGATATAAAACATCTCATATATAGAGAAAAAAATGAAAGAATAAAAAAAAAGGAGGTATAGAAAAAAATAACCCTCTCCAGGGCAGTGATTGCAGGAAGAGGAGAGTGAGAGGGTGTGCCCCACACTGTGCCATCCCCTCACTCCAGTAGTATTGTGCCTAGTCAATACTTATCCACAGCAGGTCCTCTCTCCCCTTCTGTGGAGAGGGAATGCTGCTGTACTGAAACTATCCATCAAGTGTTATCTTTTTGTTCATGGGTTAAGTAAACCAGGATTATAAAGAGCTGTGCACACATGCATGTGTGGGTTTTCTGCTCTAGCTTTCCAAAACAAAGTGGTAAAGACCACAGCACCTGATCAGATTAAATGTGGACCAAATCAATTTTTAAAAATTAATTAAAAATACAGAATATTTTCAAATAATTAAAAATCTACAAAACCTCTAAGTATTTAAAGGTTTATAAATGCTATAAAGCTTCAGGTAATGAATAAATAATTCATTACAAATAATTCTTAAAGGTGCATTTCCTTGCTCAAGGAATTCCTGAAATGAAGCTTGGCAAATGCAAAGAACCTATGAAAAACAAAACAAAACAAAAAAAAAAGGCATTCATTCCAGAAGGTTCTGAATTTGACAAGTTTCTACCTTAGCATGAGAAGAGAATTATTATTCTGTCACTCCATCTGAATGATACCAAGATTCAGACATCAGGCACAGCACCAGAGCGCGAAGCTTTGCTGTACCCAGAGCTGCTCCTTGCTGCACCTGTTTACAATCGATTGCCTCATTATCATTCACTCAGCAGGAGGGAACAGCTAAATTCACATCCAGAGAAAACTGAAAATTCCTTGGCTGTATTAATGTCTCTTTCCTGTGCAGCCCTTCCCACACCCTGAGTGCTGGGAGCTTTGTTGTCTGTGTGCTGCATGGCAAAGAATTGCACCACACAAGTCTCCAAGCTGGGGAGATAGCAACTGGACATGATAGAGCACAGAAATGAGAAGTTGTGCCCATATGATGTGTTGGTAGTTTGTGTTTTTTTTTTTTCAAGTTTTTTTTCTCCCCAGGATGGATACATCTGAAAAAGAGCAAGGATAGAATAATATATGGAGAGGAAGGAAGCAGGAAAAAAGGAAAAAATCAATATATTTTTTACAAGTTTCCATAAATCACAGTAAACCACCATCACTATTTTCATCCCTGCAGCCAGATGGGCTCTGTGCTGCAGTGCAGAGATCCAGAGTTTGGACTTCACACCATGGCTTTCTGCTTCCTGGGCTGGCAAGGGTGAGAGACCCAGTCTTGCTGGGCATGCAAGGTCAGACTGGAGGGGGCTCGGAACAACCTGGTCTAGATGAAGATGTCCCTGCTCATTGCAGAGGGTTGGATGAAATTATCCTTAAATGTCTCTTCCACCCCAACTGTCCTATGAGTTTATGATTCAGAGCTGCCAGGAGGGTTCCAGGCACCTCTCCAGGCACTACCCAAATTGACCTGGGGTGTAGCTTTTAGGGGTAGACTCCTAAACCCTTGGAAATACAGTTTTTACAACTCGAGCATCATAACACCAAAAACTGCTGTAGAGTTTTGTTTCATTTCATTGGTACTTATGTTCCCCCTCAAATATCTGCAATCCCTTATCTCTGCTTGGATTTACTTCTCTTTTTCTTTTCCTGTACACTGCTGAAAGTTAAATTTATTTGCACATAGGGACAGCTCAGTAAATAGTTAAATATATTCACCCTAAAGAGCCACATGTAAGAATCACACATGCAGAAACTGGTAATTGTCACATGGAAATAGCTGACCAACCACAAGTCCCAAAATAGCAAATACCTACTGAAACAGTTGTACCACTGGAATATGTTTGCATAAATTATTCACAGAATAATTCTGAATATTGAATGTGTAGAATGTTAAGGCAGTCTGGTAAGGTCTGCACAGCTGCATTTTTCTTTTTTGTACAGATTTTTATCACATGATAAGATCAGTCCTGTGGTCAGCTCATTTCTCTCCCTCCTCACAGTCTTGCAGACAAAAGGTGTAACTGCATGGCCCTGTCCCACAGCATCCCTTGTAAGTCAGAGTCTGACCAACTCTGAACACCAAGAGCACCAAGGTTAATAGGAGCAAAGTGGTTATATCAGGATTTCTTCATTAGGACAACTGCCTGTTATTAGGAGATTCTATTTTTTTGAAGCTGAAAATTCTTACAAAAATGAACTCTGAGAATTGACTTGTTTTATTTGCTCTCTTTGGACTGTGTTATCCTTTTGGGTGCCTGGATCCTATGCTAACCAGTCTGTATCAATGTGTCACTTGCCCAAAAACTGCTCATGTCTGTAAGGTGAGATAAAGTACCAAAGGTCCTTTAAGAGGCAGTTTGACACCACTAGTTATTTCCTATGATTGATTCAGCACAATGCAAAGGAACAATTTCAGTTCTTTCCTACACTGAAGGTACACAAGAAAACTAAATATTCCTTTCTTAAAATTCATGGAAGATGAAGTTGAAGAACCTCTTGGTTCATTGTGACCAGGAATTTAAGTCTATTCTGACAAGTGCATTAATTTAAGTCAATGCATCTTGGGTAGAAGAGGCATGAATCAACTAAAAAAATTCCAAAAATATATAGGGGAAAAAAAATCTTATACCACTTTTCCTTTACTGATTCTCCAGCAGCAAGTAAAGAATAGTAAGTGTTCTTCACACTGTTGTAAATTTTCATATTAATGGTGTTCCCTGAAGTACTTGCATACCATGAAATCAAAAGAAACAATGCAGGTTTGTGCCAAAAAATTAACATCTGACAGGTAGAAGATGACAACCACAGAAGGAAAAGGTGGCAAAAAGCAGAGGTCAAATGAATAAAGGAGCCAACACATTCCGAGGTGTTTCAGAGGCAGAAACTCTGTATCAGTTAAGCTCCAAGATTAGTTTGTGGCCACATGCAATCCTTATTTTCACCTCTGAACTCTGTCCAGTGTCTCACAATACCTCTTCATGGTACAATATCAGGCCACACAGAGACCCTGAATGAACTTGCTGAAAGTACTAAAGTAACTAAAGCCCTTCTGAGAAGTGTATTAAGAACATCACTTGATCCTGGCTAGTCTGTGTCTAGTCCTGAGAGGATGATTGAATATAAATCTCTCAAGCTCTAGTGAAAATGTAGCCTTGGCTTCTCGTGTGCCATCTGCAATGTACAGTATTTTTCCATCTAGACAAATTCTTAATTGCCATGACTGATGCTGAATTTTTCTATTGTATGGCTCATTTACAGACCTAGTGATGAAGGTATTATTTCAATTATCATGGGAAAAGAAATATAAATAAGAATAAAATCCCTTAAAGAGTTGGTTGGTGGATTCACAGAAGTCAATAATAAAATTTACCACTGATCTGAACATTACGAGAAGTTCATTTTTACAGCCAAAAATATCCTTTCAAACAAGATGGAAAGGTCAAATTTGCATCTGGAACTAAGTAGCTCTACCTGAAGTAAATTTATGACTTCTGTAGCTATTAGGTATAAGAACTTCACAATTGTTAGCACATTTATCAAGTATATGAATCATCCCATCTCCATTTTTCAGGTACAAATTCAAAGGTCCCACAAAAACGCCAAGGTACTTAGCATCTAACCTTAACCAATTTCCATGGAAAATAAATGGACATCATACCTTGAAGAATCTGACACAAAATTATTTCCCTCAGGTCTTATAAGTGATAAGTGAAGAGAAAACTGAATCCAATTTTCCAATTCAAGGCTGGCAACCTAATCTCTGGACAGGTTCCCTCTCCTGTGTGTTAAAAGAGCAGCCTGGAAAAGAAGCCACATTCTGCTCCTTGGTTGAGTCTTTGACCTTGTCATAACACAAAAGAACCGTGGGACTTCTCGGGGCAAGCTATGAGAAGAGGATAGGCTATAGATATATATTTCTATATGGAGTAAATATTTATTGTAGGATCTTATTGCTCAGAGTCGCTGGCATGGGTATTCACTGCTACAAGAGATATCACTAAATTCACCTTGGGTGTTTGGTTTGGTTTTGGTGTTTTTGTTTGTTTGAAGTCTTTTTCCCCCATACAAGCGTTAGGGATCTCAGGGATCATGGCCCTGCCATAAACCACAGTGGTGGCTCCTCAAGGTGAGGCAGAGCAAGCCTTCCACATTGGGAGCACTGCATAGAGCAATCCCACATGCTTTGCCCTATTGCTGCTAAGAAAAACTGCTGAGTACCCCACGGGAGAAGGGGCTGCATCAGAGCAGAAGCCTTCTTGAGCAGACAAGACCAGCAAACTCAGGGGTAGATTTATCATAGCCTTTCTGGCATATCTGTGTTCTCAGAGCTTCATGCTTTCCTCCCCAAGGGACCCAGAAGAATTTTGTTCTAACCCACAACCAAGACATGAGCAGGAAAACACATTTCAAGGTGATTGTTGAAATGTTTTCTAGGCTTTCTGCCCCACTCTGTAGACTTACTTGGGAGAGTGATGTAAAGCACAGAGACAGGAAGGGCTCCTGTAATCCCTGGGATTTACATGCAAAAATCCAATCCTTGTCAGCTCTGCCTTCTTCCTCTCTAAAGAAAATGTATGAGCCTGGATTTGTGGCTCTAGGAGTAAGTTCTTTAAATTAGTAAAGCCTGATTATTCAATGTGGGAAAGAAATCTGTTCCTCAGTGAGTTTAGGACTATTGAATAAATTCCACAGTCAAACACAATCCTTAATCCTTAATTTCCTGATTCTCAGTGCAACAGCAGATTAAAGTCTAATTGGTTTATTTTCAATTTAATTTATTTCACAAAATCAGAAAGATTGTTTGACAATGAGTTCAGAAATTACTTAAACAAGGGCTCGATCCCAAGACCACCAAATCAAAATTTTCAATGAGTTTTGGATCACTCGCTGCATGACACAACTTTTTTACAAATATCTAAACACATTTTGTTGTACAGGCAGAGTCTAGAAAAGCTCCCTTCTCCCTCTACAATTGCTGCCTTAAGTTCACCTATTGTTTCTTAAAAAATTTCAAAAGATATTTTATTCGGAAGTTATTTTATCAGCATGTTTGGTACATAGTATGCTTCTCCTATCTCTCTGTTTCAATTACTACCAATATTATCATTAATAAATCACAATTAGTTGCTATGGAGATAATTAAGTCTGCAAATAAAATATTTGACTTAGCTTCTGAAGCAAATAAACAGTAAGTACCAGAAACAGATTAATGCTAAACTAACAATGAGTTTATTTCCATGAAGATTGTGTAATCAGAAAAAAAAAAAAAAAGAAGAAAGAATAAAAAAACCAAAATGCACACAGAAAAAAACCCAACCCTGAAACAACTAAATCACTCTCTATATTCAGTGCTTTCTGATAGTCTCTGGGAGACACTATGTTTGCTAGAATGTTGTACTTAAATCTGAATCTTTATTAAATCACATGATAGGTTTCTCAAGGGCAGGGCAATAATGCATTGCCACACCACATGGCTGACGGCCACACCAGTCAGAAACAAGCACTAAATGTGCTGCATGTACAAACAACCTTGTGTACCAGTATATTTAAAATAGCCTTGCACAGTTGGAGACAAACTTTATAGCATTGATGCAGATGTGATTTTCAGCACATGAAAAAAAGCTTTTTACCTTGAGCCGTGAATACGACTGCACCAAGCCAACAAGAGTATTTTGCTTTGAGTAAATTTGGGGTTTCTTTATGGTGAAGAAAATCTGCTAGCAGAAACTGTTTATCATCTAAGAAGATAAGGGTTTTGGGCATGGCTACGTGAAACTAAGTATTTCTGAAAGTGATGTGGCAGATGGGTGGCAAACCCTTGGGAAAAGATTGAAATCAGCATTTTGATTAAACAACATTTAAATGAAGCCACAGAGAATAAATTAGGTGTAAACATTATATCCAGAAAGGATCCCGGACAACAAATTTGGTTAAACATTTTTCCTACACAGAGAAATTCCTCTTTAAGTTCATTAAAGTATGGGTGGATAAAAGAAGAGTTTTCTTCTTAGTTCTGACTCTAAATTCATTGTAATTTCATCACCAACATTTGTGCTATGTAAACAAATTCTCATTTACATCTGCTTTCATCTTTACTTCTGTTAAATGTGATTTTCAAGAGAGCTAGAAAGCAACCAGGCTTGGGTGTAGTAAGCCTTAAAACTCTCTGTGCTGGCTGCTGTCATGCCATTCCCAGGTTCTCCAAAAAGAAGAGCTGTGCTCTTCCAGAAATCAGAAGGGTCAGGGCTGGTGCCAGCCACTCATGGTGTTTGCACAACAAATGTCCTTCCCCAGCAGCAGGACACTGGTGAGGACTGCCAGCACCCTGAGCCTCAGGGTGAGTTTGTGACACTGGCCCCCCTTCCCCACAAAGTTTAGGAAAAAACTCATCTACATCAACACCCTCTACAAAGTTGTTAACCATCTGTCATTCCCTTCCCTTCTTTCCCAAATTTCATAATAGCTGTAAATGGAATAAAGTACAATCTCTCTCTGTCACAGGTGGTTATGGTTAGTCTCATTTGCTCAATTCCTGACCTGCTTATTAAATTGTCTTCTCAGCACTTCATGAAAACAGAAGTAGTTTTACAGTAATAAAGTCAACAGCTGAGAAAGAAAACTGCCAAGGAGATCAGAGATTTTTGCAGGTAAAGCATTGAAGAGATACCTGTGGAAAGAGTCTTTTCTTTCTCCATAGTCTGATGCATCCCTTCAAGCTTAAGAATGTTTTGACTTTACAGTTAATGTGCATGATGTAAGAATGTCATAGCCCTGATTTTCCAATTTCAGCTAAACTCAGAGTCTCCTGGATTTGCTTTCAGGACAAAAGGAATGCAAAAATACTCCAAAAGATGAAATTCCTTTTTCTTCAACCCTGCCATCTAGCCTTGCTTAGCAAGTTGTGCTTTTCACTGAGCTTTTCTTTCACCAATGGTTTTCAAACCATACATCCAAGAGCAGGTTAGGTGGGTGTTGGACAGCATCTGTTTAGAGCCTCCAGCATCCTAAGCACACTCCCATTACCAGTATTTAATGGTTGCAAAATCTCATTGAAAATGGAGCATTCTTTGGTACAGCAGCAAGCCATGTTTTACATAGATTCAGCTGGAAAACCCCTGAAGAATAACTGCTGAGACTTCTAGAAGCCTGTCTGAAGCACAGGAAACCACATCAATGAACAAGAAAAACTCTACCGTGCCTTAACACAGACAAGACATAGCCATAGTTTGCAACCAGTCAGTCTAAAGATACGACCTTGAGGCTTGAAGCTGAGGAAGAAATTTCTACATTGAAGTGAAACAGCGCAAACATTTGTTTTCTACTCCAAGGGTGCAAGAGTACCACCTGATGGTGTGATCCAATCTGAATTGTCATCTCATCTGAATTTAGCTGCCTAAAAGCAAAACTTTAACTTATTTCTAAGTCTAAGTCTCTCCCCTGGTGTCTGCACACAGAGAGGAACATTTTGAGTGAGTGATTCAATCCATCTGTTTGGAACACCTAGAAATGATACCTTAATTTTTGGTAGCTAGAGGTGGGTCTGGATCAATGGAAAAATCTTCATCAGGTTTAGTCATAAACTATTTGAAGTTTATGTAGGACGGTACACACAACTGTCAGTCCCCAGTGGCACTGACAGCTTTTAGTCATCCTGACCATCTTTTTGTCCTCTCTGGCACATATGGCCATTGTGGTTTAGCTGTGAGCCCTCAAGGTTGAGATCAAAAAGGTACCAAGCTGCATTAGCAAGACTTGACCCAGCAACTTAAATAATTTTATCCTCCTTCTGTTCTATTTGACACTCATTAGACCACAAGTGGAGCACCATGCCCAGTTTTGGAATTTCCAGTAGACAACAGACATTGTCAAACTGGAATGAGACCAGGAGAAAGCCAGTAACATGGGAGCACTGGAGCTGGCTCACACAAGTCTAACAAGTGAGACACTGGGCTTGTTCAGCCATAAGAGGAGGAAAACAGGGATCTCAAGGGAGATTTAATGGCTCTCTTCAACAAACTGATGGTAGTTTGCAGAGCAGGCAGAGAAACCTGTTTGTACATACGCAGCAAAAGCAAAAGAGGCAAAACAGTGCTACAGGCAACAGACACAAGTTGCAACAAGAGAAATTTCAGCTGGATGTTAACAAACACTTTTCCCCATCAGATGTGGTCACCTGTTGGTAAAGTTACTCAGAGAAGCTGCAAAGTCAATGTCTTTGAGCTTAGGACTTAACAGGACAAGACCATGGCAAGCTGACCCAGCACATCAAGCCATTAGCAGGAGGTAGAGCTGGATGAAACCAGAAGGTTCCTTCCACAAGTCTCTGCAACTCAGGGTTCAGTCAGCTTCCACTAAGTCCAATTCAGACCTCTACCAGCCTCAGTGTGGGCTTTCTATCCATTGTATTTCACTACAACTGGAAAATGAGGATAAAATCTATGCTTGGAATGGAAAATGAGTTTGATTACATATATTATAAACATATTCAGAAAGGTTGAAATGTGTTACTTAAAAATTTCCCAACCAAAACTTTTTTTTTTTTTTAGTCCAATTCTAGATATGTTGAAACCCCTGACTTTTCTCATCCCCATTAGTATATGCATTTGTGGAAGTAAAATTATTAATTTTTAAGATTGAGTGCCCAGATTCTCCAACACATGCAAATAAGAAGTGAAAACTGAAGTGCTCAAACTTTTGTTGTTTGTAAGGGCTTTTACAGCTCACTAATATAGAAAATGAACAAAACTCAAAGGTGCAAAAAACTACTGGTCACCTATAATGATAAGTCTGAAAGAAGGTAGAGAACTTAAAGGCAGCATTCCTCTCTACAGCAGTTCCCAGCAAAGGCAGTCAGAAGAGGGGAGGAAATCAGATACAATCTATTTTGCATTCAAAAAAGGCATAAAGCAGAATTACTGAACAAGTGTGGAGAGAGAGAGGGAAGTGAAAAGGCTGGACAGTGTTCAAGGCAGTAATGGTTGTGAATGCTAATGCCCTTACTGCAATTCCCAACTCAGCCAATTTAATGTGATGACAAACAGCAATAAAACACAACCCTGCATCACACTCCTACCATAACATCATGACACTGCACACTACAATTTAAAGATAATTAACTTACTTCATCATCAGATTTTGCCATTGCATCTGGCTGTAAAGTATGCCAAGAAGATAAGGAAATGCTGCACCGAGGTAGAATTGGAGATTCTTAGCAGTTTCCTTCTAAAGGTGTAGCAAAATTTTACTTCTACACAAGTACATGTTCTTGGGTTTAGCATTTTTGAATACATGGTTTTCTTTGTGTCCTTTATTACAGTACTCCTTTCATTAATTGAAGAAGAATATTTATATAATCTGTGTGGCAGTTGCTGAGGAAATGGAATATGCTCCATATAGAATCTGAATCCCACCATCACAAAAGGCAAAGATTTACGTTACAAAGGTTTTTGTCCCCATTTTCCTTGCTTTGCAGAAAAACATCACAGGCTACTCTCTAGTGGGATAAATACTTCTCTCTTTGGAACACGGGGCTGTCCTATGGCACCTAAGCAACATTCAGGGCTTGTTTAAATTCCATTGATTTAGGACAGTGCAGTCAGTTCCTGAAATTTGCAGAGCTTAGATGAGGCTCAAAGCTCTCTGAGGTTTGTCAGAAATATTCCTTCCTAAGCAAGTTTGATTAAAAACTGGCTGTTTCACATACGATTCCATGAAGAGTTCAGTAAAAGACACTCTGCTGTACCTCCATGGATTAGCTGATTGCTTCCTAGGACTACATGAATGGGAGAATGCACACTGTTTCCAAATCAGAACCAAGACTTAGGTAGGGTTGATTAATTTGCAGTTTGCTAGAATGTATCAGCTTGTTTTCTTACTTTCATGCATAATTTTCCAGCTCAGATGGACTGATATTTTTGACTATTTTCTTGGGAATAAAAAAACCCTCAAAACCTCCCTTAGAACTAGCTTCTAATATTAATTTTTTTATCACTGTCCAAAACATTTTGAAGATGAGCCTCTCAATTATCACTTCCACTACTATTGAAGACAGGTAACGTATCTTGGGTGGCTAAACCAGGCTGAAATTTCTGCTGTCCTCTCTTGGCTTTTATGGCCTAGCCATGCCAGACTGAAAACTAATCGCAGATTTTTCTAACTCTCTAGTGGCTATGCTTTCAAACTGTCCTGGTTTTGCCTGGGATAGAGTAGCCCTACTTTCCTGGAAGTGGCTGAACATCCACTTATTCATGGGAAATGGTGAATGAATTCTTTGTTTTGCTTTATCTATTTAACTCTCTTTATTTTGGCCCATTGTTTTGCTCACTGTTCTGATTCTCATCCCACAGTGGGGGAAGTGAGCAAGTGGATGTGTGGGGCTCAGCTACTGGCTGGAGTTAAATCCCAGCACAAACACAGGGTACCCATCCTATCTGAAAGCCCTGCAAACATCACCTTTTCCATTCACACACAGGAAGGAACATGATTAATGCTACAATATAAGGGTATCAATGTAGTAAATCTCAATTCCAGACTGTATTGGAGGAGGCAGAGGGCAAATCTATTTCAAAACAGAACAGATTTCACCCACTGACACCTGTACCTATAAAGACTAAGATGCACAGGCCCAAGTTTGGCATTGGAGCACCAGGCTTACATGCATTCAAGGTATCTGGCCATGATTACTTGCTGTGTAGGAGGACAAGGGTACAGTCATCAAACCCTCACCACCTCTTCAGGGCTCTTTGCAAGTTATTTTTGGGTATATGTCCCCTTCAGGAATAGCAATTGTGATTCTCCCTCTCTTCTCTGTCTCTCACCTCTGCCAATCAATATGATTTCCTCACTGCTCCTTCTCCTTATAGGGGTGTCTTATCTCCAGTTTTTTATCTTCCTATTATATTTCTTCATGGTTGCAGACAGGTCTTATTTTTTGGCTGACCTTTGTTTTCTTCATTGGGATGTCCCTCACAAAAATCTTACAGCTGGGTTGGGATCTTGAGCCGCTAATCGAGGTGCTCTCAACACACCTCTTATGAATCCCTCACTTTTTTAGTTTCTGGATGAACCCACACCCAGACATCCCCATGCAGGCTATGGTGAGCCTTGTCACCATGGCCATGAGGTGCTGGCCCTCACCCTTCCAAGGTCATTAATATTTGCTACAGGTCCCCATACTCTGGTCAAGTTAATTAAAAATACATTAAAAATATCCTGCTAACAAAATGAATGCAGCTGTTCTGGCACCACTGTTTGTTCTCAATTCTGCTACTTTTAACATTAACAATTAGTATTATTTCTTGTCTGATTTTTTTCCACATTCAAAAGTCAAAGTTAGTTTGACTGCAAGTTTTTAAATTCATGTTTCATATACACAAATAATTTTTTTTCAAATAAATTTCATCTAGTCTAGCCTCAAGCACTGGAAAATATATTTCAACCTTTTTCTATACCACATTGCTAAATCATTTTCATTAATATAATGGATTACATTTAAACATATTTTCAGCAATAAACCAACATTCTTATTATTAAAACATGTTCCCACTTCTGTAAGAACTTCAGCATTATCTCATCAATATGGCTTAAGGGGTTGTAGTATATCTGCTCGAAGCACACAACTCCAATTGAATGCACATTTTAACAATGAATAAAGCTTTACATGTTGCTTTTCACTGAACATTTTAAACCTCAAAACCTGGTGTCACCCTAAATCTCACCAAATCCCCTATACCCACTTTTCAATCATAGGGTTCCATAAAATTTTGGAAATTTTAGGCAGTTAGTCTTTACCCCAAAGCTTGAGGAAAACACTTCAGTGATCAATTTCTTTCTACAGATTTTTTTTTTCATTGTTGTTACTGTTCATTTTACAAGGATAATCTTTGTATGTTGAATTTAATGCCATGGATTTAGTCTCTTTGACAAAAAAAAAAAGTTTTATTTTAATCCTGTTTTGAAGATGATCTGGGACTAAAATATGATTATCATTTCACATAGGAAATGACTGTTTGCCATACAGAAGCTTTTAAGCTGTGGCATTCCTGTCACTTGCAACATAAAATACATTAAAATCTCTGGCAACTATTAACTTGGTGGTTGACATACTTCTCCTTGCACTGATTTATCATCACAGTTAAAGACCACGTGAAATGTGCAGCCCCTTTGAAATCTCTAGATTCCATAAAAACAAACAAATAAAATTTGACAAAAAAACCCCATATAAACCTCACCCCCACCCTGCAAAAAATAAACCACAAAGGGTGACAGATATACTATTCTTCACCAGACATAAACTTCTTTAGGGTTGAGTGATCAGACAGAGCTCATTTCCTCTTCTCTTTATCCATAATTTACTCTTTTCTTAAAATAATGGCTAAGGACTCCAAGGTGGTAAAAAAACCTGAGCTAAACACTAGAAAAGAGACAACATGCTAAGAGACAACAAGACCTATAGTGATAGTTGCAGAATATAACATGGACCTTGAATTTAATTCTCATATCAAACTTGCTATTCTCCTCAGATAGAGATGTCATCTCTAAATAAAATCAAATTAAATTGTGTATTCTGCAGCCACAATTAACCACGTCACACTGCATACCAGGTGCACAAACCTAAGCTCCATCCTGTAAATTTGATTTCACTGTCACAGTTTATATTAAAAAAGTGATTAAATGGATTTAAAATATAATTGACAGGTACACCTCTGAATACTGAGGAACTGATGAAAGAAAGAACACTTGAAGTAACTCAGGTATGTTCGATTACAATTGACATACACAAGTATGGACAAATGCTTATTCATCCAGCTTGGTTCTAAGATCAAACATATATTCACATCTCATGTGAAACTCAATCATCTCAATGGCTGGCTTGGAACAATTACAAAAATAAGCAAAATAAAGACAAATTTTGACAGATATTTTATATGCTCTCAAAAAGAGCATATTGTTATGAGTACACATATACTTCCATTTTAAATATGCACATATATACCATTGGTGTCTAAACAGGATTTGTACATTACTTTTTCCTTCCTACCTCACATATTTCTGGAAGCAGTTTTACCTGGAGATAATTTCTCTTGAACTGCAATAATTTATATTAAATATTTGTTCTTTGCCCACCAATGATCCAGAGGGTTCAGATATGTCATATTACTGCAGTAAGCTCTTTAGCAAATCTGTTTTTCTAAGCAATAAATCTGCTTTACTGCTTTATCCATTAGCTCATTCACATTGATTCTAAGTTGATTTTCTTCCTTCTCAATTTGACAAGCTTGTGTGCTTTTTTCTTCTGTTCATTGACTCTATTTTTTATGAGGTTATGATGCTTTATTTTATTTTTGGTTCTCTGCAGTAGTTTTATTTAAGGTGATGATCTCAATGGCATTGTATATATATACATATATATATATATATGTATTAAAGCTATGCAAATACAGGACTGAGTCCTTTGCTCCTAAGTTATTTAAATATTTCATTACATATGAGCAATTTTCCTGATTCTGAACCTGAATTATTTCACTTATTAAATAAACAACTGAATGTTTCTGAAGTGTTGTCTCCCTTTGTGGACATATCCTAAAGAACCAGTTTTCAATTATTCATTAAAACATGTTTCTTTTAGAAAAATACGAAAAAATCTGAAAAAAAAATCTGAAAATCTATTTATCTTCTGTTGTGGCTTTCTGATGGATTTATTCACACTCTTATGTTATATGAAAACTGCCCTTTATATTGCATATCATTCAACTATTTTCACCTGGTTCTGATTCTTTGCATGATGTTTACTTAATATTTTCTTAATTTTCTTTAATCTTTTCCTTAGATTGTCTTTTACCAATTAAAACTACATTTATGTGGGGTTTTAAGCTTTCCCACAATGAGATGCAACTTCTCATCTATTTACACAAAGAAATTAAGAATCCAAACAGCCATCAACTCATGTTAAATGAGTGGCAAGTAAAACATCCAAAAATCACTTTTATCCTATTTGAGCTCCTCTTGTCACAGCCAATGAAGAAGACCAAGAGCAGACATAAGAAGTTATTATCTGTACATCACAGCACCAAACTAATTTGCTTTTCAATAGAACATCTTTTAGACAGAAAGCAGATTAATCAAGTGAGATATCTTTAAAGAGTTTTTCTAGTTTTATCTTATCTCTGCTAATTTTCCCCAGAAAGGCCATGCCAATTCCACAAGACACAGATCTAGACAACACACTAGAAAATAAAATTAAGCACAAGGGAGGTAGGAGACTGTGACCTGAATGGTTCATTTCAACAAAAATTTCACTTCTCTGTTGCTCCGCATTCCTCTCTGCTAAATAATTAAGAACTACCAAGAGATTTTTTGCACTTCTTCCTATTTCTGCTCCAGGAAAAGAGGAGAGAGGGAAAAACCACACTGTTGAAAAGAAGCCAGGCTTCTTTTAACAAAATACTTCAGAACATGCTTAAGGTTAAGTCCACACGTGACTCACTTTGGCTACACACAAGAATGATTGGATAAAACACTATGATCTGCTACACACTCTCCCCTGCACTCCAGTATCTGTGAAGCTTGCCCTTATCCTTGTCAGCAGCATCCATAATTCTTACATGTGAGCAAAGTTGACCTACTTTCCAAGATCTTCAGACATCACCATTGGTTATTTTTAGCACTCTACTGACTCATTTGATGTCTCTGTGCATAGAGGGCTACCCACTGAGAAGATTTACCTCTCTCCACAATTTTACCAGCACATTTTCACCAGCTTGAGACCACAGATGTGGAAAGTGCCCTGCAAGTCTGGACCAAGTGAGAAATTTCTCACGTGACCTACTACAAACCACAGTGATGACCCTCTGGAAGGTTTGGGGTCAAGTTGCCAGCAGCCATGGCTAACCTCTGCATGCTCACAGAGATGTGGAAATAAATTACTTCTTTTAGTTTTTGTTTTATTTCTTTATTGGCAGCTTCCCTTCATAACTTTTTTTTTTTGTTTTTGAGCAGATATTAAGACACCAGATTCTTGACACTGCCAAGACAAGTCTGTGCAGGAGGCCTTCTACTGTCTCCTTCCAAAGGAGATATTTGGAGCATGATTCACGGTGGAAAATAAGAGCAGCAGCTACTCCACAGGACAGAAAGATATTAGCAATTAATGCAGCACAACAAACCTTAGAAATGGACATTTAGGGGGTAAAGAGCAAGAATTGCTTTATTCTTCAGAGTCACCCAGGAAATGTGAGGCACTGACAGCTGCATGACTTGCTCAGGACAGCAAACACTACCTGGGACTAGGAACATCCAGCCTCAGGGGCAGCATGACCTGAAGGCCCAGCCTAAGCAGGCTGAGAACACCACATATGGACAATAGCACAGCATGAGATTTGTTTAAAGACACCAAATATATATATATATAACCATGGCCCTAGCATCTGATGGGCACCTCACCCTGTTGTCAGGCTCCTTCATGCACTGGGCTGTAGCTCTACTTTGCACAGAGATAATATGAGAAAAATTCTCTGATTAGCTCCCTCCTGAGCGTGCTTGTGTCTCTTCTCAATGAAAGGGAAGAACAGGTCAGCCACCACCCACATTAGTACCTCCACCTTCACAGTATCAGAGCTGTTTTTCTGGTCAGTACCAAAGACATCCGCCCCATCAGAATCAGTGGAAGAATGTCAGTCAGCATGCAACCTCCTGCATGCAGATAATGCTGTATTAATCATTATGGAAAGGCAATTAGACCTTCATCAGTAGAAGTCATTGCAGAAGCTACTGGGTTTTGGTAGCTAGATGTTGCCAAGTCCATAGCAATCAATATAATAACTGGTTTTGCTTTATTACCTAAGGGAAATCTGTATTTCTATTGCAGGATGAGTATTTGTAGATAGTCATCTTTCAAACTTGGAAATGTTAAAGGTGTCTGCAGCCTGCAGTTTGGCAACCCATCCTGTGCCACCAAAAGATCTTTTCTGTATCAAATTCAAGTGCTCTTTAAGGATTTCTCATTATTAATTCCTGTCTACTCTGTAGTATTGGTCTTGGATTATCAGAAACTGAGCAGTGTTGTAAGAAACAGCTTAAATAAAAAGAGATTTTTCAAATGTATTGAGCTAAGGCCAACTGAAATCTTACTTAGCCCATCAAGAAAGCATTTTTGTAAGCTTTTCAAACCTGACTCTAGACAACTGAAATTATTCAAAAATACAGCACAAACAAGAGCGTTCCTCAGGCTTTAAAGAAAGACTGCAGAACATAAAGAATCACTATTAGACTGAAGAAATTTATTGTGAGAGGTCAGCTTCTGTAGAAATCCTTACTGAGATGCTATCCACTCCAGTCATTCTGCATTTTGATTTTAAACGTTATTTATTTGCCAAGAAGGAAAAAGCCTCAATCATATTTCACATACCTACTGCTAAAAGATTAAAAAGTATAAACCAGAAAACACAAAAAAATTTGTCCTCTTTCACACAGCAGCTAGGACAATTTCTTGCACTTAGTCCCTGGTAGCATCCTCTAACGTAAAAAAAATAAAAAATTAAAAATTAAGGTAGAGAGATTTACTGATACAATTAGGCAGAACTGCTTTTCTCAGATGGCCACTGAAATAAAAAACAAATGCCACAATATGGGTTTCGCTTGCATATCTGCTAACACTTCTCTGATCTCAGCAAAGCCAATTATTTCAGAATAATGTACAAACTCATTGCAAACTTGAAGTGTAAGCAATACCTGTGAAGCCCTGGAGAAAAGAATAAGCAAGTCAATGCCTTTCCTAACAATGCTGGGAGAGCCATGAGTCACATTTCTTCACAAAGTCCTGGTGCCAGTCTGCCAGGACATAAAGTAAGGACTATTCTCCACCTACAAGCTCAGGCCTCATCTCAGTTGACTACAGGTCATTGCCAAAATCTGAAGAGGACAAAATGCCATGGATCAATACCATCAAAACCTCTGCAGCATATGCAAAAAGCCCACATTTTTTGATGCCACTGTTTTGAAATAACAGGACAGCAACAATCCTGGCAAAGAATAAGAGAGAAATTTCCAAGAAGTCATCTGGCTCTACATGGGATTACAGTGTTATACTGTGAAGCAGAATAGATCTTTTGCTGAAGGAAAAACAGTACCTTAAAAAATACCCAAAGAACTCACAAAATGCTGGATAAGTTAAAGATGCCACAATGCAGAGGGGTAGTACAAACTATTCCAGTAATTAAGATTGACAGAAAAATCCCTGGTTCTGCCAGTAAAGGGACTGTGGTTCTACCACATGCCTGATGCCATTCTCAGTTGATGGGAAGCTTTGCCTTCAGGCTTCTTGGGAGGGAGGCTGAGAAATCGACTATCTTGTTTGGTTTTAATTGCAACCCTTAATGAAACAACTGCTTCATTACTTACCTAATTACTTCTGAACTTTTCTGTTATGCTTGTTAATTATATGAGTAAGGTGCAGCAGTTCAGCCAGGAAGGGAAGACTCCTTATCCAAAATTTTAACAGACAAAACCAACATTTATGTATTTTACCTTTCAGCAAGTTTTTTTTTTTTTTTGTTTTTTTTTTTTTTTTTTGCTTATCTACAGAAAATCTCTAAGCAAGACTAAGACTACATTATGCCACTATTTGCAGTACTACAGGTAAATCCCTCTGCTTTGAGCTAGCAAGCACCCAGTTGAGGAAACACTTTCTCAAATAATCTAAAATTGGTTTATGACAGAAAAAGAATAATTAGGGTGAATTCAGATACTTTTGTCATGAGGAACATGCTAATTGCTATGAAGTTACTGCACAATTCAATGCCTCCAAGGAGGCATCTCAACCAGTCACAGCAGGTAATGAAGCCTTTAATCCGTGCAATTAAAGGCTCGTTTCCACGCACACAAAAGGAGCACAGAGGAAACCTCAGGAACCTGATAGCACAAAGAGAAGCCTCAGCCTTGGTCCATCTCTGGGCTGCTTCAACTCCAGTGCTGGGAGGACAACCTGCACCAGGCAGGGGCTATGGAACCACCTATGGAAGCACCACCTACGGAAGCGTGAGACCCGTTATGGAACAGAGGAGAAGAGCATTCCAGGGATTTATAAAAGGATTTTTAACAGAGGAACTGAATGTGAAAGAAGGGAGGATGCAAGATGTTTTGTAGGAAAATATGCTTACTATAAAGAGGGATAAGAGGGGGAGAGGGAGACAGTCATGTTTAAGCCAGGCTGGCATCTTGTCTGGCCTCACTTCATCATATCTTCACCACGGGAGCACCTGCAGCAAGCAAGGGAGCACTTGGCAGTGTGTGATCGCTGGTGAGCATCAGGCCAGACAGCCAGAGAGGAAGGTAAGTGAGCTGGCAGCCAGGATGCACACAGCTGTGCTCCTGAGACACAAACGGCAGGTTCAGGAAATCCAGACCTAAGACTGGAGACACTGTTGCCAGATGAAAAATTGCCTGCACCTGGTGAGGTAACACAATGCTTTTTCTTCAAAAACCACTGGCCTATGAAACCACAATGCCCATTCTGTAGGAAGAAGGACTGGAAAGTAACCAGCTCAGTTGTACCAACTTTCACCAGTTCGTTGGGCAGTCAGGTATTACTTTGTCATCAACCACCAGGGACCACCAAAGAGACCCCCAGGACAGCAAAACACATGCTTGAAGGGGGAGGAAAATAGGTTAATAATTTCAGGGAAATTATTATCATGCATGTGTTCACTCTGGGAAAATCAATGAATATGTATGTAAAATGTAGTATATAAACAGGAGCTTTTCTGTATCCAGCATGCACTTAATTTTGGAGGGGACATCCCCTCGTGCATGAGTAATGAGTGTTTCTGTCTGTGCACACGAGTGTGTCACGTACACATATATTGGGAATACATGGCCAGCTCCACAACTAGCTGGACCTTTAGGGATGGAGTTTTGGCAGCCTATTTCCTATCAGATAATTCAGGATTTAGGAACTCCTAGCAATAGGTTGAACAATAATATATCTTGCAGTATATCCAAAAAGTTGGAAGGTAAACCCAGAGAAGATTTACTGATGTTGACAAAGTAACTGGTTGCCTTGGAATTGATTTATGCTGGAGAGCCATTGGTTTGTGCAAGGTTTTGTTCTGCAATGCTACAAGAACTTCTGCAGGGAGAGAAGATTTAAGCTGTGAAGCTTCAAGCTGTGAAGCTTCAGCAAAGGGAATGAAATTACTAGCAAATCTTTCCCAAGCTAGGCAAACAAGGGAGCTTTTATGAGATCTTTCAGAAATCTCAGGAATTCAGATTGCATCTTGGATTCCTGTGAAAGTGAAATTGTGGACAACAAATACCATTATCGTCAGAAAGCTGAGTTATTAGCAACCATAGAAACTTTTTAATCCAGTCCTGAACTTCTGCAAAATACCAGGCAAGAATTTAGAACGGAACCTGAAATGTGAATCCAATACCCTTGGAATTCATAGCTGGAAAGCAGCGACCTCACCAAACCCACAGAAGTCCTGATAATTGTGAAATATGAACATTTCAATTCCTGCCAAATCAACAAATTAATAACTGACTTCTATTACAGAGCTGTAAAAAAAGTAGAAACTTCTACAGATCAGTTATTAAAAATTTTGATGGTGGGTAACAAAGACTTGGAGAGAGAAGAAAAAAGAAAACTGTAATATTGTTTCCATCTTAATGTCCTGCATGTACCTTATAGAACAATACGCTATAAAAGCCAAGAAAGAATTGTTACTGATTGTAACAAAATTACAGCAGTGAGTCTCAAGGTTTTTGGTTAGGGTATATACAGTTTGTGTATATAGTATAGTCACAAAGAGCTTAAATTTTTGATGTAATACCAGCCTTGCTGACTGTGCACAAAACATTCATGTTTAGTGTAAGAAGAGCAGATTCAGGCAGAATTTACCCAGACTTGTAGAGCTCTAGTGGGCATGAACCACAGCATACAGTAAGAGCTGACCCTGGGCAACTCGAACAATGAACATAAAGTTGCTGCTAGGTCTGTCCTAATTTCAAAGAACTTGTCTACTTATAATCAATAAATATCAAATTTTAAGGTATAATAAAAAACTCCAAACCAAACTAAAAAATCCCCCAACAAAACCCAAACAAACCAAAAACCCAACCAACCCCCAAAAAATTCCAAACAAAAAAACCCCAAAAATAAAAAAACAAACCCAACACCCCCAAACCCAAACAAAAACCCAACCAAACAAAACCACAAAAAACCTCAAACAAAAACAACCAAACCTAATAACCAACCATCCAAAACACATGCCACACCAAAGAAACCCACCACAAAACAAAAATCAAGATCCCACTTGTATCAATTGAAGAATGTTATCATGGAGACTGTGATTACCATGCAGAAGACAGTACTTAGCAATGGTTCTCATACCTATACTGAGTCCAGATGGAGATGTCTCTGGAAAGCTTCATCATAATTTAGACACACTGACCCTGGCAAATGGGCTGAGCTGTAAATGAACACTGGCTGGAGAGAGGCCAAAAGGATTTAACCCTTCCATTTCCTACAATACCTAATTTTTTTTTTTTTTTTTTTTCAAGCAGCCACATGGGAGGAGCAGTAACTGTTGCAGGGAGTAGTATCACATAGATGCCAATGGCAGCTAGGACTCATCCCAGTATATCTGGGAGCAGGGAAGCAGAACAGCTCTTCAGTGCATGGGTCCCTTCACAGAAGGATGAAGAAAGAGGGGACACAAAGGGGCCCAGATGGAAAGCACTGCAGTATTGCTTCTCCTGGAGCTGAGCAGACATAGAACATGATCACTGGGACCCCAAAGTCTAGACCTAAGAAGGTACACTGCAAAAGTTTGGGAAAAAGCTGGGAGAACACCTCTGAATGACCCCAGGGAAGCAGGATGCTCCTACCATCTCCCTGGAGATGCCATTTACAAATGGTGTTCCAAGCTGCCTGGGTGATCCATAGGCTCACAATTCTCTGTGTGGCTTTTAGGGAGAAGACATGAGGGAAAACTCAAGCCCCTTAAGTGTTTTATTGGGTGAGGATGGTAAATGAAGGCTGATTTACTCAAACTGGAGACAGAGGAAAACTGACATGATTTACTGTGCCTTTGTCAAAGAAAGCAACAATTCTGTAATTTTTAAAAAAAGTTAAACTTTCCACCAATGGTATCTAACCCAGGGCAGCTGAAATTCAGTGAAGGTGGTTATTAGAATAAAAAATGACCATGGTAGGGAAGCAGTGAGGGGGTGTAGTGCAGATAACTTGGCAGAGGCAGGATGGGATCTGTAGAGGGCAGGACTCTAGAGGTGGTGAGTGCTGAGGAGACAGGACAGAAATGTGCAGAGGGTTTTTTTTGCACAATACTTTCAGGAAAAAGTAAAAAATTAAAAAGAAGATGAGCAAAAATAATAGAGACAGAGTAAAAACTCCTCTAAAATTAGTAAATAGAGATAAATGCTCACTGAATAACTGATCCATGTGCTTTTGATATGGAAAACTGCAGAGGGAGAAGAGCTTGCTGCCTGAAAATGACAATTAGAGATATTCTTGCCTCTCTGCCAAAGAGAAGTCTGGTCCCTCTGAGCAGGGGCCTGCACAGTTATACCCTTTTATACCTGCCACACCATCCCCTGATAACTATGAGAGTGGGAAACAAGCCTTGCAAGCCCGCTCTTGTAAAGATAATTTCTATACAGAGCAAATAAAAAGTAGCTAGAAGCAAATTACCAAGTGCTTTGCTATCCGTTAAATTGACAAATTATTTGATTTCTGAATTATGGATTATCCAATGAATGCTGGCCAGTTCTGGCAGGAACTTGAGGTCCATACACTGCGCTGTAAGGAGCATGGGCCCTATTTACATTTCCGTTTATGCTTATAACCTGATTGAGCAGACCTATAGGCAAAATTATAATAGTTTAACATACCTGGATTTTCCATCTGGTATCAGTACACTGGAGTATGCAGCTAATCCAGGAGTAAGTACATTTACAGCAAATTTCATAAGTGAATTGTGGAAGATTATTTTTTCCATGTTACATGAGAAAGTAGATCTCAACCGCATTTCACTGTGACCTGTCCAAGTTATTTTTATGCTAGCAAGATAGGCACTAAAAGCAATTTAATCACAAAAATTGGGGGTATCACCACCAGTATGCCAGATGTTGATCTGTCACCTTTGGTAAGCATTACAGATTGTGATGAATGGGCTGCTACAAATACCCAAGCAAGTTTCAGGTAAAATTAGCTTCAGACATGCCTAAAAATCCACCCATTCTCTCTGTCCTGGTCCCACTTATAAAGCTGCTGACTCCCATGCCGAATATGGGGACATGGCTACAAGTGCTCACTAAGGAAACCAGAAGTGCCACCAACCTCCCTGCCCTCTGCTTAACATGAAAAAGAGTTCCTCTTGATGCCCTCCATAGTTATGTGCCAGAAGAGAGGATGCAGATCACGTACACACATCTCTGGAGATGCTAAGCAGCGCTATTTTTCCCTGTAGACAAGCTCGAGTGGAAAAGCAGATAACATTTTTCAGAGGGTCAGCCCTGCAGTGTCAGAGCAGATCTGAATTTGGGAGGTGCAGAGGGACCATAAAATGAACAGGAGAGCTGCTTTCAAGTTGCAGAATCTTTGTTTTGGGAGACTTGCACACTACAATGACAAACTTTCCTGCCTTTAGCCTCATGCCCAGTGACATTATCAAGAACAAACTGGTGTTGAAAACCCTGCTTTAGGCTGAAGGAAGAACACATGGCAAACTGGTAATCTGAGGACTGCTAGAAACTATTTTATGCTAGGGAGAATGATAAGCCACATAAATGTAGTCCAACATTTTAAAAGAACAATTTAATTGAAAATGCATTCCTTCAGGGGAAAAAAGGTCAAAATGGGATTTACTTGACCAGACATTGTGGTGGCTCTTGTGGTGATTAGGAAGTCTGAGATAAACAGTGACTGTAACATACATTGACATTAAACCCTTTAATCAAAAAACAAACACATCATTAACAAGAAATAATTCAGAGTGATGGATAGTTATTATGGTTAGAAAGAAGGGAGATCTAAATCACAGGACAAAGTGGGAATTGTGCATGCCATAAGAAACATTTTGCATTTTGGATGACCGTGGTTTCACGCTATTTGTAACATGTGGGAAATGAATTACACCAGATTTTATTTTATGAATGCTTTATGCAGAAGACTGTCATAAGGCATGTGAGCCACTGAAAACCTCAAACCAATGTATTATACCTTCAAAAATCCATTACTTGTGCCATTTTATTGAACACAAATATTCTTAAGTGTCCCTGAAAGATATTCAGTCCAAGTGTGGTGGAAGTAAATAGGTCTAAGACGAAACTAAACTGATTTTCCCAGAGACTTAGCACTGGAATTGGAGTGCAAACCTCCTCATCAGCCAGCATAATAATTTACCCAGCCTTCAGCAGTGGGAGCATTTCTGCATCTCTTTGTCTTAACAGAGGCAAGAGCACAAACACTGTTTACCTGCTGCAGGATAAATAGTTCTGACCACTCCACCACCAAAGCTAAACCCTCTTTGCATACAGGAGCTGAGGTTGTAGCTTGACTATTGTTTCTTTTTGGGGCAATATCAGATTCAGCAATTCCCAGCACACTCATTGCCCCTGTACACACTGTTCCTCAGCACACCAGAGCTTTTATTCCACCTCATGCCCTGCACTGGCCAAAATTCCCAAACAGACAAGGGACAGAGCACAGGTAGAGCAGCAGGGCTGCTTGTGCTGCTGCTGTCACTGAAGTCAGTGCCAGCCAGGCCATGCCTGGGCTCTAGTCACACATTTTAATAGCTCAGCAATGTTCTATCAGTGCCAGAAAGAGTACATAGATAATGTGAGAAATTCAATCAACTTTTCCTTATTTGAAAAAAAAAAAATCACAAACAAAACCACAAAAGGATCTTTATATCTTATGGAAACAGTTTCATTTACAAAGGGGTCCTTTGATTCAAGAAACCAAACCACTTGTCACACATGACCAAGGTTGATAAACACTGGATGTAAGAATCAGAGATTTTGAGAGATTTTGCTCTGCTTTTTCCCTACTTCAGCAGTCGCATAAAAATAAATTTCTATTCAGCAAAATCTAGTGACCTTTAATACGAATTGCCCTTGGGTTCTTAGGCCTTGGAGGAGATACCAGAAGTTAGACTGGAAAATAGCCTTCAGCTGGGAGGTCTGCCTCTTGCCAAGCCCATGATGAACCACAAAGGAGGGGGAGAAAACCATATGCCCTTGAAACGTCAGAGTTCATGTGCAATCACACTTTGTCACTGTTAGCAGCTACATTGTCTGCACAGGCCTTGAGTTTCTGCAGTGAGCTCGTCCTACACCAGTTTTTGGGTGTGCTCCTCTCTCCCCCACCACTCTTGTGGTGGGGCTCCATCAGCGCTTGGGACACCCCATTCCCTCACAGTACCAACAAGACCTTAATTTCAAGGGTCACTAAGTACACAGAAGGCTGACATACACAAAAAATTCATCTCCAGATTACAGGACAGCTGAGGAACACACACTCTGTGTGGGTGGAAAGTGCTCAGACACAACAGCCCCACAGGACAGGGGGCACACCATGAAGCAGACTTAGACCTTTTGTCAGGAGGCTTCTTTCTCCAGATCTCTACAGAGCTGATTGATTTCCACCCCTCCAGAAAGCTTTCCTCTGCCTCACAAATCCTCCAAAAGAAAACCAGGCAAAAGGTGCATTTCAATTCACCATGGGCACCTTGAGACAGAGGTTTGCATCTCCAGCAAGTACCACATCCAGCAGGATCCAGCAATTTCACTCCAGAGCTGGCTCCATCCTTGAGCCCTGAACAAGCCAGGTTTGCAGAAGAGTGTGTACATATCTCAAGCCCACAAAACCATCTACCTCAGCATTATACCTTCAGTCAAGGAAGCTGTGTAGGCTGCAAAGGTTTGCTTCATCCTGCCAAGAGCCTCTGGCAACCCCTCTTTTATTTTGTGGCCTTCTATAAAAAAAGGTGATTGTTTTGGGGCTTTTTTATTTTTGGTTTTTTTTTTTGTCAAGTGCAAACAGGAATGCTTTGCACAAAAGACTATTTACCCTCATGTGGCTTGCAACTGTCTTGAGATCAAAAATGCCCAATTACAAGCACACAATAACATTCTCCAGCTCAATGAGAAGCAAAATAAAACCTGGAATTCAAGTTAAATTACAACACTTTTTTGAAACTAAAGATAGACATAGAACATAGTTGTGAAGTCTGCAATTTTAGGACTGCAAAAAAAATAAGGTTTACTTAAAATGAATTAAACCCCTTAATTTATGGTCTTTCAGATGGTACAGAGCTAACCTATTTAATGTCCATCACAACTGGATGAAAATTCTCACATCATCAAAGGAGGCAGCAAATAACAGCAAAACATAGTAAACCACACAAGTTATGATAAACAAGCATGAACTTAAAACAATATGGGTTGAAAGTTAGAATAGAAAACATTGCCTTAAAATTTTTTCAGACATAAGGCATGAAAATAGCTACTGACCTGCATCCAGATAACAACAATCTCATCATCTTCCTGGAGGAAACCAGATGGGGAATCAGGCTCACCACCAGAAGGACACAGGTCTGGCTTCCTCACAGCAGGGATTAAGCAGGAGAAGGTCACATCCCACCATCCAGGGCCTCACCGAGAGGCAGAGACCCACAGCTCTGAACATGGAGGACTGGTAATGGATCCATTGGTGGTCTACAGCACAACCAAGGATGAGCCAGGAGCCACCTAGGAGGGGCAGCAGGAAAGCACGACCCCACAGGAACTGAGGAAAGGAGCAGCAGCTCCAGGCTGAACTGAACTGAACTGACCCCAGGCCATGGTGTGGTTGGAGGGTCCAGGTGGGGCTCATCAAAGGCATCATTAGGCTCATTAGGTATTTTCACAGGTGGTCCTTGAGGCTGTGAAAGGCCCCAATTACAGCACAGCTTACAATGCATGAGAAACAACAGAAGTAACCACGTGTGAGATGGTTAAGGGACATATAAGGCTCTGGACCTGTGAACTTCTGGAACCTTCCCAGGTGTCAGTACTTACACTTAAACCTATGTGGCAAAACAAGGTCAAAAAGTCTGAATATGGAATAGGACAACTCTCAAGAAAGCTTGGAATAAAGCAGATCAAATACCACTTGATACATATGTATATTACATGTAAATTTTGGGGGGTTTCTGGTTACAATGTCTCTTTTCTTCACACACACTGTATTTTCAAGCAATGTTACCAAAAGTTCTCTTGGCTATTTCCCTTCCCCAGGCATGGCAACAATTTTTGAAGAAAGATGGTCCCAAACATCACTCCTGGCCTCATTTCTTCTGTTTGAAGCCATTTTTGTACTTAGCTCACAGCTCTTTTAAGTAGCCAATTTTCAAATGATGAATATTTAGAAAAACTAATTATTAGATTTCTTGTATTTCAGGCATGCAAAAGCATTACTGCATTTAAAGGTGCTAGGAAAGGATATTTAACTGTTGTCAATAAAAGATATTATGAAGCTTGTTCCCTTGACTCAGAACATTCAAATCCTATGGGTCTTAAAATAACTACACTTTAAAGTTCAGTAAGTATGTTTCTGACTAATTTGCTGACCCATAAGAAGAACTTAGATCAAATTATTGACTGACCTATTTTTTGCCTGAACACAACATTATACACAGTGGCTGTATGGTTTAACACGTACATTCATCCAACAGTCATTTCCTCGAGGAGTTTGCAGCTCAGGAGCGAGTAATTACATTATGCAACATTTCCAAAACACGCTCCACTCATTCGTGATTAACCACACACACACAAAAGTGTGTGCATGTGCCTAAAATCCTGCTCTCTGAACTGTGCTCCATCATGGGAACCATTGCTGTTCCATCAGAACCCTTCACCCGCAGGGAGGTGAGAGGAATCTGAGCCACGAGAGGAATTTTGGTCAGGAGCTGGTTTCAGCGCCCTTCTTTTCACCCTAGACTTTCATGATCCCTGAACTTACATCTGTAAGAGGACAATCCCAAATAAGAAGTCAATTAAGATGAAAGCAGAAGCTGCAGAGCCCTACAAAATTGTGGCCCTGAAACCTATGTTTAACTTAATCCAGGGCACCTTCCCACTGACAATCTTCTCATGCACAGCTGCTGTTGCATCATGACAGCAAATTATTCCTGCTCATCAACACCAGCGAGCAACCTCTTGTGTTTAATCTTCAAGCATGACCTTTAAAGAGTCATAGTGAGACACAACCTCGACAGCCAGTGGGAGTTGGATGCCTACAGTGATTACAGAATTGGAAAGCTCTAGGGTTGCTCACAGCACTGTTAGAGCCTCAGATTTGTTACATATTTTACTGTGTACTTGCATCCTCAAGATTTTCAGCGAGGCATGCAGAGGTGATTTCTCTATATAAATCTCAGATTTGCCGAGACTCTGTATTTGACTCACACCTTACTCTGCAACCAAACCACAAACTGCTTTTTTCTTTCTTTCAAATAATCCAGAATAATAAATTGGCAGAGTGAGTTCCTCTGGCATCTACCTGGTATTTCCCATAAGACAAATGCATAAATTTTCTGAGAAGCTAATAAACTTCAAAACTTCCAGAGTTAAGTTAAAAACTTACTTGGAAAACATCTGATATTAGAGTCACAGGTTGCTGTTATACACAAGTACACAAATCTGAGATAGAAAATGAACATTAAGGAAGATTTTAGGTGGGGAGCACTGAAACTATCACACACCACCTGGTCTAGGTCACTCCAGGTCTTGAGCATGCAGGAAGTGAGAATGCCCGTGTGGTCCCAGGCTTTTTGGGCAGGGAGCAGTGGGAAATACCAGAAAGCATGATTGCATTTTTGAGACACCACCAGGTGTGCCAGCAGAGCAACACACGTACAGCAAGGGCAGAGAACTCAGATGTCCTGGGAGCAATGCCGGATCTGAGGAGGAATTCCACGAGGATTTGCAGCTGGGAGGAAGGAGGGAACAGAAGTGGAGCCACAGCTGTGGCACAGACCTCTGGGTCTGGAAGACCATGCTGGGATGGACACATAGCTGCAGTAAGTGACTCCAAGTGGTGCCTGGAGCTGCCATGCTGAGAAGGACTTAACACCTGTGATGGAGCCAGAGTGTTCAAGAACCACTGGATTTTCAGTGCTTTACAATGTTAAGAGCAGAGGGAATTGAGGGATGAGGCTATAACAGATACCTGACTGCTTTTAATAGACTGGCTTTTCACAAATTTTAGGAAATCCACCCCAGGTCTCCACTATCACAAATTTTGGCTTGACCTTTGCTGCATACAGGTGCCACAGCTTGGCACAAGTTACTCCCATTGCACAAACATGGTCCCACAGGATCTTCTTAATCTTTAAAGAGCCTGAGAACAAAATTAAAATGAAACTATTGAGAGCAACCAGGGTCACGGTAGGCAAACAAATAACCAAACCATGTAGAAAAGCAGCCTTGCCAAGGGAATTCATATTCTGTTCTCATGTTTGCTTTAAAGCTTTAAGAGGTGAAGGTAAACATTGGAATGCATGAGTCCTGCACACAGGAATCCAACCGTGTGGGGCTCACAGGAGAACCTCAGGATCAGGAAACTGCATTCCCAGGGGATGATATGTACGTGGGTTGATGAGTTCTGCAGTGAGGAAGGCAAATATTTCAGTTCTTGCCTGGTCTTCCAGCAGTGTTAGACTGAAGTTTGCAGACTCGTGCTATTCCATGTGCTATATAAAAGGAATGGCTACATTTCTGGAGACTGCTGCTTGGAATAGCAATTTTGTGAAAATTCATCGAGCAAGTTGGAAGCTATCACTTCAGAGCCCTGAAACGAGGGCGCTGGCGGGACTACTTAGTCAACACATATGGCGCTGTGCTGTGATTTCCATTTCAGAGTGTACTAGCACTTATTCTCTGTTTTTCTCACAGCTGCTCACTCCCAGTGTTAGCACTCCCAGAATAGCCTGCTGGCGTATAAATAGGGTTCTCCCTCTGCTGCACATGGCAGTGCTGCAACTGTACTGCTCTCCACTTAATTATAAGGTGCTGTTAATGCCATTAAAATAGTTCTGTGTATTCCTGTCCCCAAGAGGCAGAGACACTACAGGTTCCTGGATTTGCTCATTCCCAGGGCTTACGCAAGGAGTTGCATCCTAATTTAATCATCAGGGAAAACAGTATGAAAGGGGAAAAAGTCTTCCTAATTGAAAGTCCTTACTAATTCAGAGTTATCTAACACATCATTCCCTTGAGGTTCAAAATGAGCACTCATTAAAGCAGCCTCACCTGTAAAGGAGAGGTATTGTCTTTAAAGGAACCCTGGGTTGGGGCAGCACAGTTCCTCAAAGTCAACCTGGTGCCACTGTCACCACCAGACCCTGACTAAAGAACTGTTTTGGGCAGTGTCACATTTCCCAGCCAAGAGGGATGCTCAGCTCTGATGCTGCATCAAGTCTCTCTCCATTTTCTGCAGCCAAGTCCTGGTACCTCCCAGTTATTTAATAGTTCCAAAGTGTTGCACAGCCTCCCACATCATTCAGTTGGGCTCCTGGCTCTGATCTGCTGAGACACTGCAAAGAGCAGCAATTCCTTCACTCCTCCTGAGGACAACAGAGAAGTGCAGTGAGAGTGGCTAAAAGTAACAGTGCCCTAAAAGCTGAAGAGGAAAGATTTTGGGAGAATACAGGTGCTAAACATTTTTATCATCATTGTTATTATTATCATCATCATCCACAATCTAAAGCTGTACACATCACCACCATCCTTATTATTCCCATTCTAAGAGTGAGCACATAAAAGAGGTACCAAGAAATACTGAGGCTTCTGCTTTCTATGGTTGACATTTAATTTCTGCTTTCAGTATGTCTCTGGCAGAAGTTTGAAAAGTGTGGTTGCTTTCAAAGTGATTTTCCTTATTCCATTTGGCAGGTTCCTTGCCATGATGAACAGAGATGAAACAAAAAAAAAAATAAATATATATATATAAACCTGACAATCAATTTAAAATAGCTACTTGCACTGTCAGCTAAACTCAAGATTGGACTTTTTTAAAACTGAAACACTCCAAACCAAGATATTTTAATGGCCAAGAAATCCTGTAATTTTACACAATAAATATGCTGTCCAGAAATTATGGGGAAAATGAGAGTCATGTTTCCAACCATTTGGTTAAATTAATAATAACACACAAATGCTCCCTCTGTTGGTTGATTTTCAAAAGGTATTCTAAATATCACAGTAGCCTCCATTAAGAGTGTGTATTTTCTTTGGGAGGAAAAAACCAAAACCAAAGGAAACAAACCCCAACAAAATTCCATATCCAAAATTACAAGGTACACAAGAATAATATGTGTAAATTATTGCCAATCTGCAAAACAAAATGAATTAAATTTTAACAGCCATTAAACCAAAATATTTGGATCCAGAACTAAATAATAAACACACATCAGAATTAATAAAATTTGATTTTGGACAGTTTGCAGGCTAATTCTTTCTGGACCAGGAAAAGTGCTCTTTTGCAATGGAAATAATACCACTCTTACCCTATTTTCTTGTGAAGTGAAAAGGCACCACTGTGTATCCTTAAGAAAACAGTTCTGTATTAGCATTGACAACAATAACACCAAGGAGGAATTTGGGCGTTCTGTTTATGCACATTAAATTTCCAACAAGTAGTTCTTCAGGAGCTCAAATGGTTCTGTGCAGTGAGGAGCTTTCCTGAGCCTGACAATTTCCATCAAGGAAAAAAATTCTGTTTCCATAGAAACATCCGAGGTGGACCAAGCATGGATTAATCAAAATACAATGATGCCTTTTTTGCAAGGTAGTAGGAAAAAAATTCCAGTTTTAAGTGAGCACTGCTGCTTTTTCCTTCCATTCACACAAGAAAGTATGGGAAATTCTCCCCAAATGTCTGTGTGACAAACAGTTTAATTAGCACAATAAAAAGTTAGGTTTTCTTACATTCATAATTAGCATGTCATTCTGAACTAGAGCCAAGGATATATTAACATGAAAAAGAGAGAGAGAGTGAAATAAATAATTTAAAATTAAATTTACATTCCTTTTTTATTTGCTACTGGTTATATCAAGTGGCTCTTCTTATGTTTAAAAAAATATTAGTTGCTTTTTCTGTATTCTTAGTACTGAAGGCTCATTTCTTGGTAGTGAAGACTCTTTCTGATATTCAAAATCCAAGATATGGGTTAGAAATTTTTTTCCTCGTTGTTGAAATGAGTATGCAGGATATTATATCATTCTCAGCTACTGCCATAGAATTTTCTGACAACAGAATTTACCTGCAAGTTCTGCCATTGCCCAGGGATGAAAAAAAGACTACATAAAGCCAGCCTGCCTTCATCTATCTTTTCAACAAAGCAAAAAGAAACACGGCTCCAGTTTTAACAGAGTGCTTCCATTGAAGTGCTTCCTTTGTCTGTTCTTTGTGTTAATAAAATGGACACCTTTTTCTTATGATTGTTGAAGTTGTTTTCTAATTACTCTATTATCAGATGATATTAAAAAATACTCACTCTGTAGGTGCAAGAGGAGCACACAATAATTACAATACAACAAACGTCAAATAATTATAAGCCCTCCATTTGTACACCATAACATGATACTAATGTCAGATACAAAAATGCACTTCCACTTCTAATCCTACCTCAAAATGAGGCTCCACTATGAAAAATTGCCAGCAATAGCATTGGCAGGGTTCCATTTTTGTGTTTTTCAAAGGTTTGGTAGCAAATTCACACACTGATTTTGTTCCTCTTTATTTTATTACTTTTCAGCAGGGATCTGAGAATCAAACTGGGTTTTCCGTCTCCAGCATCACCATTAGTAATAAAGGCTATGTTGGCCAAATTATGATCACAATAATCTGTGTGTAGTCCCTCTGTTATCAAGAGATTTGCTCACACATTACCAGTGAAGAAACCCCTGACTGCTAAGCACACATGGATACATTGGTGCATGAGGAGGATGAGCCCTACAGGCTCCCAGGGGTTTCAATGAAGTAGAAAGCAGCAAATGTTTCATTTCTGTCATTCAGGCATGCAGATATGACTCTGAACACTCAACAGCTTGGTTCATGCAGCCACGCACAGCAGCAGCAGCACGCCCTGAGGAGCAGGTGACACTCAGACAGCAAAGTCCATGGCACTGTCTGGGCAGGTAAAGCCCTGTAGCTGCTTGCAGGGAGTTTAGGGCATCTCTCCCCATGGCTCACGCAGCCATGGTGCGTGCAAAGGGCAGACTTCACAAGGGCACAGGCACACAGAGCAGCACAGATGCCCACACCGAGGTGCCAGCCACGGGAGGCAGGGACATATGGAAACACAGCTTCCACCGTGGAGAAAACATGGCCACATGCCTAGGGCACAGGGAGGAATTAACTCTTGAAGGACTGCTAAGAGATCAGCACTCTCCTGTTATTAGAGGCCACTCTTCAAACCCAGCTGTCAAACTGGTGTGCAGAGGCACGAGCACCACTGAGGTGGAGGGGCTGAGTTCTTCACAGAAGTGACCTCTTTTGGCCTTCTGCCACATCAGCATGCCTAAAATGGCAGAGTCACTAAGAAGACACAAGGAAATCCCAGAGGTCTTTTCTGTGGGAATCCAGAGCTTCCCTCTGGCTGCCCTGGAAGGTCTGGGACCCTGGCAGGGGGTCAGGAATCCCCCTGTACAGAGCCCCCAGAGACACTGTCTGTGATCTCTGTCCATGGAAAAGAGTTTTCAATCTTACAGGATGAATTACAAGCTCTGAGCATTTGATATGAGTAATAATTAAGTGTGGCACACGTGCAAAAGTAAAATTTTAGGATTCTAGATTAGGGGTTCAAAGGGGACAAGATGGAGGAAATTGGGTGTGTCTTGTCCTTTTCCTCCTTCTTCATGCCCTCCATGTTTCACTGTAGTGTTGGCATTTTTCTGTTGGTTCAGGCTGGGGACACACTGCTCAACGTAGGTGACAGATATTGGTACATTATTGTAAATCCAGCACAGGTAGTTTCTGGTATTTAATGTTTGTAACATCCCACTGAGGGCAGAGCCCCACACGCTGCCCTGCAGGACAGAGCTGCGGCAGGGCAGCAGAACATGTTAGAGATAAACAGAATAAACAACCTTGAAACCAGCACAGACAAATTATGGCTTCTTCTTTGGCAGCGGGGCAGAAAGACAGAGACTTTCTACAATCTCAGAATCATCAATGCCACCGATTCCGACATTTTCCCCCCCACCAACCCAGCTGATGCAGGCTGCCAGGCCCCCACCTTGCACCAGACAGTCTTGTGGCAGCAGGGAAAGTTAGCTGAAACCACAGTGTTAGGTCACCAAACCAGCATTTCCTAGCACGACTTCTCCCCCAGGAAATATTGAACTGCCCCATAAATACCGCTTCAAAACAAAACCCACCCTATCTTCCAATAAAAATTAAAGTGGCTGAAGACAACTTTCTCCTTGCTATCCATGACAGGCTGATACAAGACTTATTTTTTAAATACAGACTCATCTTTTCTCCCTATTTAACACTTAAAGAGCAGGCTTCTTTATGACACTACATCGCACGTGCCCGAGATGGGGACGAGCTGCCTACCTCACTCGGGTGACAAGGGACATCTAGCGGCATCGTGGCTCCCAGCGCCACTGCCCTTGCTCGGCCTGCAGGGACAGCAGACAGCCACCTCACCTGTCCCCACGCTATCCCACCCCACCGTAAGGGAAAACCCATGGCTGGTTCAGGGAGTGACAGCCCTCTGCCTTCCCCAGCCTCACATCCCACCTCTGAGGGCAGAACTACACTCCTTTGCATCCCCATCTCTCCATCAGGTCTGCTCAGCTTTGTCAGCCCTGTTCCCATTATTTTCCCTAACAACATTATATTATACATATAACAATATATTTTCAGTAAGAGGCTGCTTATCTCAGTGGCAAAAGCCTGCTGTTGATAAGAAAGCATGGAGCCTGCTCCCTTTATTCAGAGAAATAAACTGCTTCAGAGTTTACAGTTTCACACCTATGTGAAAGTAAAACAAATCAGTGCACAGTTAGAACAAGGCTCTTGAAAATTGCAACCACATCTCCTGGGAAAAAAATTATTTTGTTTAATTAAATAAAATAGTAAATGATGGCATTACATTCGGCTTAAGTATTTACATCGGCAGTAAAAAGTCAAGACATTGTCATTAGAACAGACCAGTACATACTGAAAGATGTGGGTTTAGATTAGCTAAGAAGAAGAAATTCTTTACTGATTGTGCAGGAGGAGTTTTGATGGTCCTGTCTATCAAGGCAGCATCAAAATGCTGCTTTTATTTATTTATTTATTGTTTCTGCCTGGTTTAGATTTCCCTATCCAAACCCTAAACCACTACACGATTGAAAGAGTAACAGAGGGCTGGAAGCAGTGCTAAACCTGCTGGCTATCCAAAGTTCTGCAACTTTGATTTAAGAGACCTCCTGTGGTTGTGGTCCACCTGTGCCTCAGCCTGGACTTGTCACTTATGTTTAAGAATAGCTGATTTATTAGTTTTCCTTTCGTGTTCGGTTCCAAAAATAATGAAGAACATTTGTGGCTGAGAGGAAGTAAAAAAATGGCCTTTTGGGAGATGCAAGAAACCCACAGAAACCCTGACTCATCAAACTCACTTTTAGTTTGTTTGGCTGCCTCCTATCCCTCCTTTTTTTTTTCTCTGCAAAATTCCCCTGATCATCTCTGCCAGGTTTATTGCTTTACTGTTCACTGTCCTTCTCCTTCTTCTGAAAAGCTCTCTTAATTGTTTCCTTTTATACTTTTCTTATTCCCCAGTTTCCTGCTGCCCATATATGTGTCCTCTCTACCGTCACCTCCTGCAAACATTGTAACCCCTTTCTCACAGGAAACATGTAAAGAAACAAACTTGTCTTTTCCATTTGCTATTCCTCTTAGGAAAACAAAACCAAAACACATGCAGAAACTTTTTTTCTATTAAAACATTTCACTGAAATTCGAATAAAACCATGCTTAGATGTACAGCTGTAAATTATCTCCTTTTTCTTACCCTCTCCTTTTCTTTCTTTTATTATTTTTTTCTTTACTGAGTAAAAGTGCTATGTGTACTCTGTGCAGAAATACATAAATCACCATCTTGTTCTCCCCAGAGCTCATTGTGGCTATAACAATAAGAGTGTCCCAAATACATAGCTGGCAAATTGCTGCCACAACTGAATGATTAAAGAATTTTCAGGCAGCACTTCAAGGCACCCTGAGAAGAAACCACTCCCCCTCTTTGAGCAGCCAGCCCTGGGAGATCAGGAGAGACACACAGCTTTAAACCACCATGAAACAATTAGAAACGTCTCCAGCAAAGGTAACCTGAGGCTTACCTGAGCTCAACAGAAAATTGTTTTTTATGGAAAAAAGGACTAACAAACGGAGATATCATTGCTAAGTAGCCAGACGGTCAGCAGAGGGGACGCTGATGTGTTTTAGGCGGCACTGGCACCAGGATGAAATTTAGGGGATGGCAGGCCAGGAGCAGCAGCCAGCAGTTGGCACTGTTGCTCCACTGGAGAAGGGATGGGCAGCCAGGAATGCAGCAGCGCAGCCCAGGGACAGGAGCATCACCTGCAGACACAGCCATGGCACACCCTGCCTGCACATGAGCACGCCCACTGTGCCAACATGTCACAGGAAAGGAGAAAAGATTTCCATCGTGCTTACAAGTACCACCCTGCTCGCTCAGGCACTACAAGTGCAAATCTAAATCCGATCTGTCCGTCGGGGAAAGCAGCGATGCTCTGTGAAAGAGCTGGGAAATCCAGACCGATGTGTCACAAAGCAGCGAATGACAAAGTCCTTCACAAAAGCAACAACAGACTTCCAAACTCACTCCAAGACCAGAAAATAGAAGCCTTCTTCCAAATAAGAGGGATACCCTCTCCTCCAGGGATTTGCAGTTTGCAGCACTGCCCAGGGTAGTGGCAGGTGATGGAGATGAGTGAGGCAAGGCCACAAGAGAGGATGTCACAACGGAAAAACAGTGCTTGCAGAACATGCTGATGTGAATAAAAAGGCTTGTGGTAATTTTTCCCATCACACAGCACTTTGGTACCTCAGAAGCCTTGGAAAAGTCACAGAACAGCAAAAAGTAAAATTAAATCTTGTGAATTTACAACTACCTTACCTGATCCCCCTGCCTCCTTCAAAAAATGAAACAAAACAAAAAAAAACTCTAACTGAGCAACCAAACAAAAAAGGCAATTAAACTACTCACACCTGTATAGCAGAGACAGGGAGAATCTCACTGGGGAAAAATACTGCCTCCATCCACAGAACTGCTCCTCTTGGATTTCAGTACATGTAGTACACATCTTAGCAAAAATGTTAAATAAGGAAGAATATGTAAAGAATTAAAGAGGAACAAGTTAAATTTAAAGACATGAAAAGATAATCAGTTGGAAACATCTGGGAGGTGAGAAGAAAGGAACTTTAAAAAACAAACTAAAACAAACCCAACCACATTTCATTGTGAATTTGTGGAAAAGGAAACCACTTCAGTACTTCACATGGGGAATTTTATCCATCTTCAAGTGCAGGAGCATGAAAGCTTGTCTGAAGAAAGGGTAGGTGTCTGAGCTATGCCTGACCTCCCTGCTCAGCACCGGAACTATTGCATCACTGAGGGTTGCTCTGAAATCAAGATTATGACTTGAACACACAATACAGGCAGAGAAAAGCCTGGTCCAGATGGATTAAATGGCAAGAGGTTCGTAGTCTGCTGGTCACTGGTTTGAGGAGGTGAAAAAGACTTTGTGACAGGATAGAGAGAAAGAAACAAAAAAGGTGAAGAATTGTTGAGAAATAGCAAAGAAACATTCAAATAAATTAATCTGGGTTTCCAAAATGAAAACTGGCAAAGGTGCTGGAGCAGAAGTTTCACAGTGCATTAAAAAACCCATCCAAGAACAGAAAACAGCTCTGTCTAATAATGTGCCACAAGAAAAATTTGATAACAGGAGCAGCAAAATCATTCCTTGCTGTGATTGCAGCAGCAGCAATTCCAGAGCACATTGCAGGGGGGCATGTATACACTGTATTTGGTTAAATAGACTGAAAAATAAGTAATTAGTTTGCTTTTATTGAGAAAACCATGCCTTTCCTAGACCGAGGAAAATAAAAGGAGGCAGCAGTTTAGCAATGTCTACCTGTTGCAATGATCCTCATCAGGGAGAAGCAGCCCTTTGGGAACTGCACCTGAGTTTCTCTACCTGCTATGGGCACAGCCTCAAAAATAATTTTGCCAGAGAGTTGTCTTTGTGTGAGTACATTCCCTCAGAGCAAGCTTACCACCAACCGTAAAATTTTTACTGAGGCAAATCTTTGTAAATTCTAAAAGAAAATAGGATGATATTGATGAACCTCCTTTAATCTCCCTTCAGTATTTATTTACTAGGTTGTCTCACACTGCTACCTATAATTATATACATTCTCCTTAGTCACAGCAGCACATGAACCTCTAGATAAAGGCAATACAGTTTTGTCTCTTTTAGTTTTACCTGACACCAAGGCCCCAGTTATTGTCCAAGTGGTGGTGATATATTACTGCAAAAATCAATGCACTGCATTGAGAAACCAGCAGCTGACTTCTGCATGTCTGTGTCACACAGCAGGGTCTCACTGCATTGTCTAAGCCATGAATGCTTCACATATTCTTGGTATTCACATAAAAAAATTCAAACAACAAGGCTTAAATTCCTTGTGGTTATTTTCTGGGGTCTCCACTTGCAGAGAGAGAGGCAGAATGAAACCCATCAGGCCTGTAAGGAAGACTGCATCAGTTCCACACTAGTTTTGTCCATTGAAGCCCCTCTACCATCACAGGGTTTGCCATACAGAGACTGAGATGAGCTTTGCCTGTATCCAGTAATTAAATTTCGCAGTTTCTTTCACAAGGGAAAAATGACACAAGACATCATTTATCTCATTTCTGACTCTGCCCATCACTTTCAAGGAAGATGCATCAGTTTTCTTAGTGGAAAAATTAGATGCCTCTAGTTAAAGGGAAATCTGGATCCTAAAATACCACCACTAGACATCCCCTTAGCTTCAGCCATCCGAGCAGAGGTGCTCCTGTAGCCCTGATGGCTTCTTGAAGCCACCCTATGCAACACCAGCAGCCAGGGAAGAAGCAAGGACTCTCTAGGAACTCTACAGTCTTATAGCTTCTGAACCACATTAGCTGCACCCATTATTTATGTGCTACAATCACACCCCGTGCTTAGGTGAGACATACCTTAAGTGTTCACAGCTGGCTGAGGAGAATGGGTCCATTCAGGCCTGGTTGCAGCCTGTCTTTGCCTTTTTGACTGCCTGGGGAAAGCCACAAGGGTGGATCTGCCTCAATCCTGATCCCAGCAGGCCTAGAAATTTCCTCAGATACCCTAATGAAGAAGTAGAGGTTCAATGGGTGTAAGGCAAAGCAGCTGTCAAGGGAGTAATGCCTGTGTATGCTCCCTGTGAATGGCCCTTACCTTTCAGAAGAGAAAATCTTACATTCTCCACATCCTGCTTGTGACATGAGGTTAGATAAAATATGTTTAGGAGGCATGGCCTGGCCTGTAGCCCAGCTGTCTGACCATAGTAACCACACTCTTTCCTTACAAACAGGACACTGTTTCTTCTGGGTATCTGGGATTTGCCAATTCAGCCTTATTCAGCTCACCAGATTTTTTTTTGTTGTTGTTGTTGTCATTGTTGTTCTTAATGAATTTTCAAAAATCAAAGCAATGGCTGTGGAACACTATTCAAAGTCACTGATTTTTCTGCAGCTTTAGTGAAACATGGAAAAATCAGCTTGAAGTGTGTTGATTAGCTACCAGAAAAGATTCTCAAGGAAACTTCTCTGAGAAATGCAGTCGTCCTCCGAGACTGACACTCACTTGCAGCTTATGTCATAGCTCACAGACCAAAATCCTCACCATCACTTCAGGCATTTCAAGCTGAGATAGAAGGACAGTGGAGAGCTGAGGTAAGTTCTGCTCTAGCAGAGTGTCAGGACAATAGAGTTAATGACCCCCGAGAGGATTTCCCTTCTGGTCCCCAGTTAAAGCAACAACCACTAACCTGCTGCCTGATAGTTTTCACTCCCCATTCAATAACCTCTGTGTTTACATCACTCATCATGTAAATTGCCCAGACACAGTCACAAGTGTTCCATTAATAATCACCACAAGATCTGCTGTCTTGCTGTGCTCAGGTATTCCACAGTTGACTCTGGTCAGACACTCATAATTGCTCACCCTGACCTGAGTGAGGCTACAGAATCACTGCTGCTCCTGCTCTGGATGGATTGCAGATCATAAGCACCTACTAAGAAAGCACAATTTGTTTGTAATAAACCTTCTCAGATTCCTTCCATTCTCACATAATGTCCAAGCCTTGCCACCTATTAAATAGTGTCAGTCCATATATAAAGTATATAAACAATAGAGTGAGTATTTGGGGGTTAGAGCAAAAAGTGATAATATTTAAACCATGGGAAGAGAGGTTCAGAAGAGGGCCAGTAGGGATGATGGAGCAGAGCACCTGGGGGTGGGACCTTGAACCCTGGACATCCTTGAAGACAGGTCTTGGAAACAGTCATGAGAGACATTTGCCTGCAGTTGATTCTCCTTCTGAACATGTGCCCCAGCCTCATCACCTGTCTGTGATACCTAAGAGTCACAGAAAGAACAGTCATGCTCCTTGTATTTAAAATGACATATATTCCTCTGGTACCGTGGCAATAGCACTTAAGGAAGATGCAGAAACTCTCTCTTTCAGACCCCAGCTGGGGTTATTTTACAAGGACAACTTTCCAATGAAAAAGGGGGCAGAGCTAAACTATTTCTCTGCCAACTCCACCCTCCATCAGCCTATGCCAATCTTGCTTTGGACTTTGTTCCTGAATTGGAAAGGTAACCAGAAAGCATCAGATAAGAAACTGGACACATCAAAATAGTCAAACAAAGCCTGAAGGACTTTGACAATAAACACACATGAAGTGAAGACACTTTCACACAGATTCCTTACTTCAGTGTGTAGGAGGATGTACAGCAGGAATTTCATTTAGGAGAATGAAGTACAACATTGAGATCTTTATAGAAATCCTTAGCAGCTCTCTCTGGTACTTTTTGTACCACACACAGACTACAAGCTTACAGAAGTGTCAACTTTTGGGCACCCTACAACATGGGACGAGTGCACGCTGAGAACACACTGAGTTGTAACATAATACAAACAGAGATAAGGATAGGGGAGCAATAGTGAACAAATGCAAATGCAGTCTTGTTGACTAGAAAAATCCTAACTAGCTTCCTAGAGAAGCTGTGGAGGCACCTGAACCAAAGAGGCCTCCTGGAGCAGAGTTCAACATAGTGTTAGCCAAAATGTGTTGGCTAAACAAACTGAGTTAGAACATCACCAACATGACAAAGCAAAAGATATCCAGAGAAGGACAACTAAAATGTTCAGTGTACTCACACCACTGCAAAGGGCCACTTAAACAAACTAAACGTAAAACAGTTCAGCTGTTTTAGCTTGTCAAAGGATTCAGAGAGCAGCGTTGTGCCAGCACAGCAAGGTCTGCCCAGGGCCTGGGATTCATCCCAGCCTCATTCCCCCAACAAAATACCTCTCCTGGCAGAAGCTGGGTCAGAGATGCAGTGGTGCTGGTGTAAATGGGCTCAGCTGTCTTAGCCTGAGTCAGCTTCAGGAGGCGATGCAGCTTTGCTGGCTTAATGTACCCACAGCTGGGCTGCTGCCATGTGAAAAATATCAACCCACAGCCACTTAAACCAGGTTCCTTCAATTGACTCAATGAACTCCTAAATCAGTCTGTAACCGCAGTCTCCTCTGCATTCCCTTCTAAACTGAGTATGGTTGGTGTCAGGTCCATCCTTCCTCTTCCTTTCCCTCTCTCAATTGTGTCCACGCAAACAGGCACGCTAGAAATTTGTGCAATTCATTGTTTGTTCAGTGTAACTGCTTCACTTCCACTTCCTAGTGGTGTTCCTCAAGGCTGCTAGCTCTTCTTAAGGTTAAAATACAGACTCCCACACTGGTCAGTTCAGAAAGGGTAGAGTTACTGCTTGTCTTCCAGCTAAGAAAATTAACTGAATTTGCACACTACAAGTCCCAGGTAGGTTTGCAATTGTAGCACTAACACACAGAAAACACTGGCTCAGCTGGCAAGTCTTTCAGATCATGGTGTTAGAGACTAACTCTTGGACCCATGAAAGGAATTATTTTTTTCTTTGACCAGATCTCTCTCCTACCACTTGGATACCAGGCTGCTGTCTCTACTAAAGTACGCAAATCTGAGCAAGCCACCAAAATAAGTGTTAAAAATCACCTTGGGAATAAAAATACTGTTTGTACAAACTCTTACATCCTTCTCCCACCTTCCAAGCAAAGGCTGCTCTTGCAGCTGGTAAGATGAGGCTCTCCTGGTGAGGTGGGAGCGGAAACACAGCGGCTTATCGTTACGCACCGTCTTCGGTGCTTTGCTGCGTTAGGAAAGGACAGGACACCAAGCACATTCCATGGCACTCTGCCAAGCAGGGCCCCAAAGGGTAAACAGAAAGTAATGTGCAGGATGCAAGAGAGTCTTTAAAAAAAAAAAAAAAAGAGGGGCACCAGATGGTCACTGAAATGATCCACAACAGGGGAATGTGAAGGAACATTTCAGGTTCTGTTCTAACACCTTATTAAACATATTTGGATGCGTGTCTTAGGAGCAGGCTGTATTCTGGGAGAGCCATGTCAGGCTGAGATTTTGCAAATAATCCATCTCCTCCACAGTCCCCGGTGAAGTCACCACCTCAGCGCCCGGCTGTCCTGCTCCTTCCAACACTACAGCTGAGCATAATCACCTCAATCATTTTTTTTTTTAATTGATTAAACTGACTTCCAGTGCCATTACAGTAAATCACCACAAGCAGGTTTTGTTCATTTGCTTTTTAACTGCGGACTCATATAACACAGCGTGCAAACCCTAACGAAGGGCATTTGTACGCCAGTGAGGGTTGATACTGCAGTTTAACAGAGAGCAGCTTTGTAAAGGGAGAACAAGGCTACTGCAGTGTGCTCTAGGGCTTTTACTTCCTATGGCCAGCACCGGATCTCTGTTCCCTGTTAATGAACAGCTGCTGTTCATTCAGCCGTCGAGGTGGTCTGGTGGGACAGGCAGCTGTGGGACAATTCAGAGGGGACACGTCACATGCAAAGTCTCCCCTCTTATCTGAATGCTGGGCATGAACAATGCTCAGCCATCCATGCATAACACAAAACTCAGGAAGTTATGCAGCATCCTTTAGGTTTCATGCTTCTTAGTTCAGAGGCAGAGCGGGCAAGAGAAGAGCTCTGCCTTTCAGAGAAATGAGCTGCCTTAGAACCAAGAGGTGCCATCACAAAAGCTGTGTCCCTTCAATCGGGGATTCCAGAAGAGCTTTTGGGCTATTATGAGGTCTCCTCTTCTGGTAGGACACACAAGAAGTCACTCTCCCATACAACAACCTCATGTTCCTGTTCCTCATGTTTCATTCAGTGTCAACAAACAATTACTTAATAGAAATACATTTCTAAAATTTGAACACTGAAATGAAATTTCAAATGACAGAAATTTTCATGCTCCCATCCTTGAGTTTCTTTACAGAGAAGCATACATTTGTTTTTTAAGAGGTCACAGGCTAAAGTCTTGGGAGCTGCTATAAGGCACCACACACTGACATAATAGGAAGGAGCCTGGGTTTAGTAAAGCACAGCAGAGACTGCCTGGAGTTCACTTTGAAAAACCAGGTCCAGGAAAAATCTTTTCCTCTTCCCCTCTCTGGAAAGGAACCAAAGTTTATCAAGCTTTGTCTACCATGATTTTCTACAAGTTTAAACACTATATCATGCATTTTTTGGAGGAAGTATGAAAATGATACATTAATTGCAGTCTGCTCTTAATCGCTTTTCTTAAGCTAAAATAATACAAAAGTCAAACAAAACAAAGGAAAACCAAACCAAAACAAACAAACAAAAACCACCCTACTTCATGCTGAAATAAGAGTCCAGGCACATGCACTAGCTTACTAGAAACCTGCTTAAACACACAGCTTCAATTAAAAGGGTGTAGCTCTTTTTTTACACAAGCCTCGAGAGACTGTCTTGCCTAGGAATGGTGATGGGGACAGTGGTTGAAGGCCAGCCCCAGGAAAACCTAGCCATGTGACCACATAACCTTTTGGGCTGTCCTTTTCTTCCCAGCTAGCTGTCTGTCCTGCCTGGGAACCTGGCTGCCTCCCTAAGCACACGTAAAGAATGAGCCTTGCTCCCAGCTGGTGTGCTGCAGCTTCACTGACCTCACAACAGCCTCAGTCAAACCCCCGTTATCTTTTTTCTCTCTCCCTTGAAAAAGCAAATAAAACCTCCCAAGCCTCTCCAAAGCCATTTGCCAAGCAGAAATGAGGCAGAAACCCCAAACAGAAACATTGCCACAAACTAGATTATTTACAGGCTCAGGAGAGAGAAATGCAAATACATGCATGGCAATTGCTCTAATCCCTTTAGGTTCTATTTTCTCACCTTTTTGTTTTGGCACAAGAAATAGCCAGCATGTGACAGTAAGGTCAGGGTATCTCTGGTTACAGCAGTGCCCAAGAAGCCTTGTTCTAGTAAAACGACACCACACACAAGCCACATTATATAAAAAGTGAAGGAGGCACAGGCATGGGATATGAAGCACTTCAGACACTACACTTAAATGATGTGACCACTGCTATAGGCTCTGCCCAAAAAGCAGAATCTTAGCCCATACTGAACTTGGCACTGCCATGGCAAAACAATTAGGGATAGCTGGAGAGTCAATTCCACTTCTAGCAGCTGCTGAGCTCATGAAGCTTTCCACACACCTCACAGACCTCTAGTTTGGGCAGATAATGTGAACAGAACTAGGCAGCACTGTCAACATCAGCCACAGGGTAGGGAGAGAGTGAATAGGATGCCCTTACCCAAAACTTTGTGAGGCAACCACTCCTCCTGCTCTGCACAGCACTCCTGCCAGTGCAACACAGCAAACAGCTGCTTTGGTTTTTGCAGGTGTCCTTCTCTCCTCTTTTCTGTTTGGTCTGAATGCTCAAACTACTGGTTTTCACCTGGTTCCCAAGAATCAGTGAAAAAAAATCATTGTAGGTTGGTCAAACATAGTGGAGGCTCCCCAGAAGGACCATAAACTTTTCACTAAGCTGGCCAGAGCTGCAATTTTCTACCACAGTGCCTGAAATCAATTTGTCTGCTTTCCCATTTCACCAGGAGGCTCTTGCACAGCTCTTACACTGATATGGCAGCAAGGACCTTTTGAAGCTACTGATTGGCATGTATTTTCTGTTTATTTTCTAATAAAAAGGAATCATATGCACTAAGCTCTCTAAAAAGCATCTGTGCCAGCACTCAGCCACAGAGGAAAATACTGCAAAAGCCCCTGATGATTTTGCTTAACAATAAATCCAGACAGCTTTGTTTACAAATGGGACTGATCTCTCATTTAACTAACTTTTCAAAGAAAATTTGGGAAAATTTATTAGTCCAGAGACAAATACATTCTCTGAGCTACAGAGAGGCCTCTGATCCCTTTTATTTGCATCCAGACGTTTCAAAAGCAGTTCAGTAGACATGTCCCAGTTTTCATTTAGTCAAGGCTTATCACGGTTTATACATTGATCCTGTTCCCACTAAAATTAACCACATCCCCACCAATATCACTTGAAGGAAAAGTCAAAAGGAGTGCTCAAAACTATGTGCTCCTACCTAAAATCACAGCTTTTACCTTCACAATTTATATTCTCGCTGGACTCACAAATCACGTTTCCATGGTATCACTACAGTAACAAAATGCAAGACTTTACCAAAACCCCTCCAAAAATCCCAATTTGCCTCCCCTTCCCGCTCCTTTTAATACAAACTTTGAACTGTACTTATGCAAAAGACTGGAAGATGTTGCTTAGAAGTATAATCAAATGAGAACCATCTTCTTCAAATCCTGTTTGCATTCTTGCAAGTGTTGGGAAGCACTTTACGGGACCTTTTTCCCAGAAGAAGGACTTGGGCAGCTGTAAGTTCCCAGTCCCAAGAAAAGTCTGGTTGGTGAGAAGCAGGATGAGCTTTGGCAGGGATTACAGCACTGGAGGAGAACACGAAGGAGAAAGTTTAATTGATTTTTGTGACAGATTTCAGCAAAGGCTTGAACTTCTGTCTCCTACATCACACTCTGGTGCTCTCCTCTCATGATTAAGTTAATCACCATTTGTTTTCTCCTTTTTCTTCTCACTTTCTACATCTTTAAACACTGGTCAGGAGGGGAGCAGCCCCAGCCAGCAGTCTCAGAGGGGCTTCAGGTCTACATCCAGGTCCAGGCTTGAAGTCAGTTGCCCCCTCACCTCCCTCTCCAGCAGACAGGCTTTCATCTCCTGAAATCTCCCCTTCTCGGGTTTCTTCCCACCATCATTTACAAAACTCTGCTTTTGCTTTGATGAAAAATGAAAACCAGACTTGCCAATCCTCACTTTTTCATCAGGAAATCTTCCATCACCATGTCCTGCCAATCCCAATTGTTGTCTTATTAACAAGCAAGTATTTCAAGGGTGCAGCCTGTCTCACCAGTACTGGAAATTAAGGTGGGAATTGTGGAGCAAGGACACGACATGCAACACAGTGAGGATCTAGGTGAGGAGAAAATTGGAGCTATCAAGATTTATACAAATGTGTTTCTATAGTACAGATTATGATTCTCACAGAACAGAGAATATTTCAAAAAATGAAATTGTCCTGAAAAGAAAAATAAATGGAAAAAGTACAAATAGGAGAAGGAGACAAAATGAAGAGACTTGTGAAAGAAAGGGACCTTTAAAACACAATGATGGGGCAGGCTATAGGGAATTTAAATACCAGCCTGCAATAAACTCCGTGTAACATGATCCCTGAACACAGCCCAGCTCTTAGGGAGGTTTCAGCTACACTTTCCAGGCATATCTCTTCGACCTTGTCTCTGTCACATAAACGAACTGAAATGAACATATGTTTTTAAGTTTGTTTCTAAAATAACCAGACCGAAGCAGAAATACTGCACTGCCCACACTAATTCTCCCCCCACCTTCCTCAAGGGAGAGAGCAGAGAAAAACCATGCGTGTTAGTCACATCAGATGAAGTGCTACAGTGACGAAGATTTATACAAAACAGAGACAAAAAAAGCCTGTCAGGTCCCAGCTGCGGGTGAGCAATGAGCTGTGAGACCAGGAAGGTGACATTGTGCCAAGCCCCGCTCACCTTTAGCCTTGACAGGCTCCCCAAAGCACACACACCAGCCCTGCAAGTGTGCAGGAAATCCCCAGGCACGCTGCAGGGACGTGTCAGCCTTCTGCAACACACAGAGCTGAGGATGTGCACCAAGAGCACCCCACAAATGGATTGGGTAGGGGGGGAAGGTATTGCCACCCCAGCCTCTGCTGTCCTCTCACAGACAGAGGGAGAGCACATCCATGGCACAAAGGTAACAAAGAGATGCTTTTGTCTCTCAGAGGATGCTACAACAGGTCAAGGTGTGCCCTGACAGGCTCATCTAAAGATCAAGGATCCTGGGGTTTTAATCATAGTGACCACTGAAAATTAATTACCCGTGGTATGAACAAAGGGTGAAGGGATCCTTTGGTGGATGAAGGGATAGGGAGCAGCCCTGAGGAGGACTTCGGGGTACTGGAGGGTGAAAGGCTGGACATGACCCAGCAGTGTGAACTTGCAGCCCAGAAACCCAAGTGCACCCTGAGCCCCATCAAAAGATTCATATTTCTCACGTGAATGCAAGTACAAGCTACCTACGAAAGCAAAGTGTGACTGCACCTACATCCACCCATCTCCTTTCTGCTCTAGACACTGCAGATTCTTTTCCTGTCATGGGCTGCTTGCTCCTTGAAATGTAGGCTGAATGCTTTCCATGGGAATAAAAGGACATTTTACACCTTACGATAAGGGGAATTATATACCTGAAATGAAAGTGTGGTTTTTAATGTAATTCAAGAATTCAGACATATGGATTTTCTAATAATCAGTATAACACTCAGAAAAGGTCTCACTTCTCTGTTTGGAGACTTGAAGGTTTTAAGAAAGGCATATCTGAAAGACACATCATCAAATTAGTAGGAGAACCCAAACTTTCCTGGCCAAAATGTCACTTATTGAGGCTTCAATTAAGATTTAAAATACTCCTGTAAATGAAGGAAGATAGGAAAAATGAATTTCTGCTTAGGAGCATTTTATTCCTTGTCTGCCCACAGCAGTACTGTGCATAACTAGATGAATTTCTGTCACAGTATTGGCTCAGCATCAGCAGAGAATATATAGCAATTTACTTCTTAAATGGTTAAAAATTTCAGTTATCTAGCACTTCAAAGGCACTTTGACTACAATGGAAAAAAAATTACTTTGTAAAATCTTAGAAAGCTTAAATTGGCAGTGTCTCTTTAATTGGCTTTAAAACATTTAATAAAAGTTTTATGATACAATCCTACAGCCACCATTAATCCCATATGGCTGTGAGAGATACCACGCAGCCTACAAAAGCTGGAAGAGAACATTCTGTTTTGTTTCCCATCTATTGATGTTTACTAAACCAATTACAGGAGATTTAAAAAATCATCTCACAAGAAGAAGCTGCTGCAAGCTCCCTTTCTTGTTATAACAGGCAATCCTATGATTTATTCTGGGTTCTAGCCCCAGCTCTGCCCCAACAGTTCTTCCAGTCTTATGCAAACAAAGGATTGTTCACGTCTTTCTATTTCCTAATCCCAAACGGGATCACCACCATTTGATTTGCAGAGATGCTACACAATGCCTTGGAGAGAGGACCTTAACATCATGTTGCCTCGTTGCACAAGATGACAAAAGGCATGGAAAAGTGGTAGGGCAGAAGGATGAGGCTTTAATAAAATGTAGATATTTGGGCACGGGCTTGAGTGGACCTTACAATGAAGTTTTAAAAGCAAGGTGGCAGGGAAGTGATAGGCTGGTAGAGCTTGGCAGAATATGATAAGCTCATCTCACAGCACATCAGCAGATTTCTCAATCTGCCAAAGTACATATGAACATCAAAAATTCAGTGGCAATTTGGGAAAAGAAAAGCAGAAGATGGGGAAAAAATCTTCTGTCTGCAAAGCAGAGAGGTAAAACATGCCCTTTGGTCTGCGTGCAGCACCTTGGTACAAAATGTGGGATGAAGAGCTGCACACAGCCATAAATCCCACCAGCCCTGCTAGAACCTCTGCTCATAAAGCATGGGTGCTCAAGGGGGGCTTCACATCCTTTGGCAGCACCGCTCTGCTCCTACCATCACTGCTGTCCTCCTGGGCTGCCAGCTCCGGGACAAGGACTAACCCACACAAAGATGAGCTTATCTGGCCTTTTAAAGCACCCAGGCACAATTTAAAAAACATGCAAGCAGGCTAAAACACATCAGTGTGATGTTTTAAAGCCTACTCTCCTAAATTCCCTGTTCCTTTTGACATAGAGCATTGCCCACTAGCAGGTGGGACCAGCAAAACCCACAATACCATCTGTTTTTAAAGCATCCACAGGAAATATCTGCAAGCAAAGAAACCAGCAGGAGGTCAGACTTTACCTGTGGGGTTCTCTTTACCAGCTAATAGTTTCCTCCTCCTGACATTGGCTCCTGCCCAATTGAGATGTACTTCAAAGGGAGAGATTCTCCAGTAGGGACTTGAAGCTGGAAGTGCTGTGGCCAAAGGGGACTGGACACTTTGGGACCCTCATCTCCAAGCCTGTGCTGCTTTCATTCTCTTGAATAGTAAAAGATAAGGAAAAGAGACTGCAAATGCCTCTTCCCTGTTATTTTATCTTGCAGCCAATTGACATGTGATGTGCTGTATGAAAATGATGTGTGTTTTTCATGCTGTCCCGACTGTAAGAAGGTGCTGGTGCAGCCCTGCTGCAATTAGTCACTTGTGTCTGCTTGTTGCTGGAGGCAAGGAAAGAAACAACATGCCAGTGAGGCTCCTAAAGCAGGTAACATGGAAAACAGCTGTTTACCCAGTGCAAGGAAGTAAAATGATCATTCATCAGAGCTGAACTAAGAACGCCTGTACAGCCCTGAGACTGACCCAAGGGAGCTGTGCGAGGTTACATGTCAAGTAATCATAGGAGTTGGCAGGAATAGTGGTGGTGCACTGAGGTGAACCCGTGACCAAGCTCTGCATTAAAAAGAGGCAAGAGATATCTCACATTTTTGGAACATGCTAAGATCTGGTGATGAGTCCCAAGAGCCTGATTTGAAGTAAGGGACTCTCAAAATACCTTAGTTGCATGATACAGGCAGTATCCTCCCACAGTAGCTATCCCTATTCTGGGTGAGGAAGAGAGTTTACACAGAGGGAGCCACCACCACTGCTCCCTTGAGATGCAGGAGGGGCTGTGAACGCACAATCAGCTTTTCCCAAGCTGCCCCTCCTGCCACTGCTTACTCACACAGGGTATCTCCCACCAGCATCAGGTGGATGGCGTGCTGGAAATCATCAAGACAGGGCTTAGATTTGCAGGATGGCAAAGGAGAGGGGTTTATACTAGACTAGGATCAAATAGCAGGCCAGACTAACTGAGGTGAGCTATGAGGACACTTACTCAGGGCCAAAGGTTAATGCCTCCCCACATGGCAAGGGCTGGTATCTGAGGAATCCAGAGGCCACCATGCAGCTACTGACCTTTGGCTGAGGATCTGAGAGGCAGTGCTTACCAGCTCCCTGGTTGGTCAGGTGCCAGAGCAGACAGTCAGGAGCAAAAACTAAGACACTGTTGCTAGAAAAAAGTGATAAATCAGTAAACAGTGCCAGGGGGAGGAAATAAAGCTGGCTTCTGGCTCAGTTTGCTGCTAACACCAACCGGAGCATGAAGACATTGGCCAAAAGGGAGCAAGCTCATGAGACAGTGTCTGTATAAATGTCACTGGTAAAGGACTAGAGCATTACTTTTCCAAAAGATTAGGAAGATTACTTGTTCAAACTGAGCATCTCTTTTCCTTTCCCTGCAGTTTCTGATCCTCCAAAGGAGCTCCTCACCCTCCACAGGGATTTTCAGCCCGTAAATAATGATCCCTGGATGCTAACGGAGCAACTCGAGCTCCTAAAGTGGACACCAAAAGGGAAAAGGGTGCATTTTAGGTGTTGTACTGCTAGTGTTGGCCCCTCTCCTGCTGTGCCGTGGGAAACACGGTGGTGGTGTATAAACAGCTTGGCTAATTTGGCTCCTGTGTTGTGAGATTTTGCTTCCTCTGCTGTTTGTGTGGCTGCTGCTTCTGGTACAGTATCCACCACAGCTTCACCCAGTGGCTACAACCCAAACCAGAGGGAGAGTTAAACTGCTGAGCAGGCTCTGGCTATTTGTACAGCCATTCCCCCAGAGAAGCACCCACAGCACCCAGCACAAGGGATGTGGCAGTGCCATTCCAGGGGATGCCACAGCCCGGGGCCCTGCACCTGTCCCAGGGTGGCATGGGAACAGTGATGGACCAGGATGGCCACGGGAGGCTGGTCCCTGGGGAAGCCCCTGTGCCTTGATGCAGCGTGAGCACATCCCCACAGCCACAGGAGTGGTGGGAGCATAATCTGGAGCAGCTGCTGGCATTCTTCTTGTAACCCAGGAGCGATCAAAGGCTTGCAGTGGCTTCACTTTTCCAGTATTACCAGAAGCAATGGAACAGCATCAAGGACACATCGGAATTTCCCTTTTATCGCAGCTGTAGCCACAGAGCATTTACAGGAAGCAGAAGGGATAAGTGACCCAGCCATCAAGTATTTTTCTAAATCTCTCCACAGGCACAAGTGGTAGGCACATTTTCTCCCTGTCCTCATGCTCTCCTTAGGGATCCAGCAGAAATACTGTACCAGTGCTAGAAAAGTCAGGCCAGGTGAGGTCTTTGGAGGACAGATACTGCTTTGCAGGACTTGCAGTGAAGAGTTTCACTAGAAGTGTATATATATCACTGCCAAGCTGTAGGTCTTGAAAGTTTGAAAGCAATCTTAGGTCTTTCAAAGAAGAATTTACCAAGAACTAGTCCCAGACATAGAAGTTATTGGAATAAAAAAAGAACATGTCACTTAAGCATTTCATTGTTTGCCAAGTAGTTTTCATGCACCAGTGGGAGCTAGGGGAAAAAAAAGGTGTTTGCGTAAAAACTACTAGGAATGCCCATTACATCACACTTCCCAACAAAGCCCAGGCTGTTATCCTGGCAGTGATCAGCCTCATTGTGTAACAAACATCACCAAAGGGAAAAGATCACAAATGCTTCCATATGAGGAATCCCTTGATCACTAAATGAAGGAATCATGCAGGCAGCGTAAGGTACCACTCATCAGGTGCCTTTGAGAAGTATATTGGGATATATGTGATGATTATTGCGATAATTTGTGAAAATACAAGGGTTTTTTTAAACTGGAGAAGTGTTCTCCAGGTCAGCTTATATAATTTGTGGCAGAAGTAGCTAAAAAAGCAATCTCACTTCATGTATAGGACCTCTACTAAGCATACACAGACCTTATTTCTTAGAGCTTAAGAATGAAGCTAGAAGTTTTCCTTCACGTGTGTTAGTTTATTACAGGTAATGGCAAAATAGAAAATAAGTATTAGTCTTGACACGTGCTGCCAAAATCTCTAAGCTAAATAGCTGAAAATACATCAGTAGATATTCCACATGCAGGATGGACACATGCTATTTTATGTGAGTTATTAAAGGACTAGGCTGAAAATATGCAGACTTTAAGACCTTGTTTTAAGAAATTTTAACTAAAAACACATGCAGAGTATGCATTCTAGCAGACAATTACACAGAGTGGAGCACGACTCATAGAGAAAATAGAAACTATAGCAGTATGCACTTACATATACACGTATTATAAAATACAAGTATTATAAAAGTATCTTCAATTTTTCTTTTTTAAAAAAGCGAATTTTTAGGCACTACAGGTAACCCACCTCTAGAACCTCACTGATCTAATCTACAATGTGTAACACACCTAGATCAAGAAGATTCAGGAGAATTCTATTTTTAACATATTCCTCTGTCCAAAACAAGTTTAAAAAAAAAAAAAAAAAAAAAAGGAGGGGGGCAACCCATGAATGTCCAAGGAAACATAAAATCTGAATGATGACAAGGCCAGTCCTTCTCAATCAATGACTCTTTCTCCTTCCTTCCAAGAACTGGGGATTCTATATTTAAAGGCTTCACACATTTTCTTCTGTTCCCAGGATACTTAGCAATTTGAGATAAAATGAGTAAAAAGGTGACCTCTTTACTTTAAAAGATCCCTTACCAGCTTTGCCCAGGTAAGGAGGCCGTTCAGTACTTTCTTTACCTGAGATTTCAGCAAGTTTTTAACAGCTAGAATCCTCAAATGTCTGACCCACTTTTCCTGCAAAAAACTTAGATCTAATTCTTCTTTTAATTTTTTAAATCTATCTTATTTGTGTGGAGATTCAGGGCATGGGGAACAGAACACATATAAGATGTTGCTTTTGAAATCCCTGCTCTTTACTTAGGTCTGAGATGACTAACACAATTCTAAAATCCTGCACCATCAAGACATGAATCACAAACCTACCTTAGCTGCTTCTGAAGGTGTTTTTGCGTGATTTAAGAGCTTCACTAGAGAAGGCAAACTTGTGTTGATAGGATGGCAGCACTCATTACTTGCTAGTCAGGCCAGACTGAAACTTCATTGGTTTTGTTTCCTAGAGAAAGAATTGAGATCACATCTGCATTTTATAAAAGCTCCTGAATTGTTACTGATCGACAGTGACCAGCAGCCAACGCTTTGCCTCTAGAAACTTACATTGTTTTGCAGTCAGAGTTGCTAGATACCATGTCCTCATAAAAAGTCTGGTTAAGTCATTTATGCTCTGAAATTGAAAGCTGCGCTTCCATGAACAGCTAACAGATATTATTGCTAACAAGAATTACATGTGACAGGCTCCAGGCTCCATTATTTGGCTTCCTTTGTTCTTTAAAGGATACTCATTATCAACTGAAAACCTGCTAGTATTTCTAGCTTCTATGAAATAAGCTTTCTTTTTTAGTTAGTAACTTGGATGTAAAATGGGGAAAATGCATTTCCCTGCCTGTTTTCTGGGGTTTCATATAAAATCTGCAAAGGCATTGGAACAGTAGGGTAGGGAGCTAGAGCAGCTATCTGTGGGACTTTAAAAGTCTCATGTGTAAAGGGTGTTCATAGTATTTTCTGTCAGTTAAGGTGCAGGAGAGGAGGGAAGGACTTATAAAACCCTCTGCCTCTCTCCAATTTCTTGGGCAAGCACATTGGCTAGTTTTGTAAGGACCAGACTAGCAGTGAAGCTGGAAGTGAGGCCACTTTTGCCTGTCACCCTGATGGGTGCTGAGGGCTTGTGCCTGTGGCAGGGCAGGAGTACCTACCTGATGTGGCTGGCTTGCCTCGCCGGTGATGGACCACTTTGCCTGCCTGTTCCTAGAAGCACAAGTCCTTCTCCTGCCCAAGCTCCCCGTTCTGTGCATTATGGCAAGTCCATCAATCCTTCTTTCACAGTTGTCGTTGAAGGCTGTCACATATCAGGCTTGTGTACTCCTGCCAGAGGGGCTCCTTGCACTTTCTCCTCTCCCCAGGACAGGCACCGCAGCACGGCCGTGCTCTGCTCGGCTCGGGATCACGCGCAGCTCCGGGCGCGTGTGGCTCTCTTGCCAGAGCACATGAGTAAACTGGATGTGCTCCGAGCCCAAAGCTAATGAGTCAAAACCTTAAAACTCCCCAAAAGATGCTGGATTGAGAGGAATTATGGAAAAGCAAGTTGTGGAGTGGACTTGGAGCCTAGAAGTTAAGGGATAGAAATCAGCCACTGGGCAGAAGAGCCTCTTCATGGAATGCTAGCATGGGACTGGAAATAAGTAGGTCTCTGAATTAGACTCCTCTACTCACCCCATTTCCATCTCTCCATGTGTTTGCTCCTCTGTTGGAAATACAACAGAATGATGGCTATTGCTTAGACATGCAGCTGGCATCGACTTGTCCTCCTACAGAATGTGCTTGGCACAGAGACCGGAGATCAGAGCAGCTCCTGTAGCAAGAAAGAGATAATCACCTTCACGGCAATAGGGGAGCATGGAGGTTCTCACTGGTTTTTCTTCCTCCTGCAGGTACCCACAGATCCCAGCAACATACAGACAGGTCTAGGAGGATGAGCAGTAACTACAGTCAGGCTGCAGTCTGCCTCAGCTTCTCCCCCTTCAGATGGAACCCAGGCACCTTAGAGGTAGCTCTTTGCACTGTGCTGTCCACATAAAGCACAAGCTCTGAGACAACCTCAGTCACACTCAGTCCACTTTCCAAGGAGCATTTTACACACACCACCTTTGTCCTGCAGGACATCCTAACTAGAATTTTTTGTGTTGGGATCTACTTGGCTTGCACTTAGTCCTGAACTTCTTGGAACATTCCTAAATGTGGAAGTGGCACTTTCCCCATCTTCTCAGGAGACCTTTGCAGGTATCTAGCCAGTAACACTAAAAGGGTCTCATGGTAGGGTATTCTCCAGGTAGGTTCCCAGCTCTAGCAGCAACTAACCCTTTCCCCGAATGCAAACTAGTGCACACCTATTGATTTAAAGAACTTTCAGAGATAACTTCTCATTATGGATCTATTAACCCCTCTTGGAATTGCATAACCTGATGAACTATTACCATGCACAGAAAGCCAAGTAGGGTATTAGAGGAAATAAAATAAACTGCCAGGCAAAGAGCATTGTCATGGCTGCAAAATAATGTCCCCTGAGGGCTTAATTGCAGGTTGATCTAGGAAGGCATAAAAGACCATTCATTTCCAGATCAAATGGGGAGAACTCAGCATAGATGTCACAAAGCAGGTGGCCCCGGGTTTTTTATGAGGACCAGAAAAGACAGTAAGAGCTGCGTGATGAATTTTATAAAGGGTATTGTCTCCTTCTGGGTTATCAGCATTAGGAAATACATACATTTTTTACACTGTGGAGCAGAACCAGACCGTGAGGAACTTGAGTCCATTCACTGTAACTTGGGACTCACACTGAGGCAGAGAAACTACTCACCAGTCCTTGCCTCTACAGCAGTGAGTTTCAATCACTGGAATAGAGAGGTGGAAACTGTTCTACACCTCTGTGGGGAAACTTCCAACACCTGCCACCCCAAACCACGGGAAGCCGGTGCCTTGCTGCCGGCATCTCCAGGTAGGGCAGCCCAGGCGGGCTCCCTGTCCAGCGGGCAGCAACGCCCCAAGCCGCTCCAGCTGCTGGTGGTCCACGGGCCGGCCTTGAGGGCGGCACGGAGCGGCCCTCGCCGTGCGCGCAGCCCCGCGGGGGTCGCGGCGGGGCCGTCACCGCGCGGGGCGGTGCGGGGAGCCGGTGGCCGCGGGGCCGGGGCGGGGCCGGGGCGGTGCGCGGCGGGGCGCGGTGCAGGGCAGCCGCGGGCACACGTGGCTCAGCCCCCCAAAAAGGCGCTCCCCGGCGGCGGGAGAGGGCAGTCCGTCCCTCGGTCCCCCCCAGAGCCTCCGCCGGTCCGCTCCGTCCAGCCGTCGGTGGGCACCGGTGCCAGGGGCCGCGGTTGGCTGCGAAGCGGCGGCTCCCGCCCCCTGCGGAATCAGCCCCAGGTCCGGGGCGGCTCTACCTGCCGGCACGATGAACCTCACCGCCGAGAGCCACCGCATTCCGCTGAGCGACGGCAACAGCATCCCGCTCTTGGGGCTGGGCACCTACGCCGACCCGCAGAAAGTAAGTCCGGGGGCGCCGGGACGCGCCGCTGGCGGGGGCAGGTGCGGGCTGCCCTGGCTGCAGCCCCCCGAGCCGCGGGTACCCTCCTCCTTTCCGCCCGTCCCGGCTGCTTCTCTCATTGCTCCTTTCCCCGTGCGAACTTAAAGACTCAGCTCTACCGCGGGCAGTGCGCGGCCCGCAGATGAGGAAAAGGTGGGAAGAAATAAGAAAAAAAAAAAAAAATCCCGCCCAGCTTGCGGTGTGCTGCGGCCGCCGCTGTCGCTCACCGCCCCGCGCCTCTGGGCGCACGGGCAGGGGCGCGGGGGACCTGGAGTCGGGACGGTGCCGTGCAATGCCCGGGTCGGGAAGGGATGGGACCCCCGGCAAGGCGGCCGGGAGCCCTCGGCTTCCCGGAGCCAGAAGGGACGGTGCCATCGGCTCCCCTGCCTTGCTCCCTGAGCCGAGCGTAGATAAGATGAGGGATTTCGGACCGCCCTGCGGCTGCCCCCGATACTTTCCAAGTAATGTTCCTGAAACAAAGACCCAAATTCCTGCATCCTGATTCCTGCGGCTCCCACAGCCGACTGCCAGCGGCCAAACCACTCTCAAATATTCCGCATCCTTCGGTTTTGCGCCGGGCAGGCATCCCGCCTGACCGTGCCGGTCGGCTGCACCCGTGGAGGATGGGGAAGCACACCTGATGCTTCTTTCCTCTGAGGACCTGGGAGCGCAAAGGCAATGCGGTAGCCACTGCCTTTTAAAGCTCTCCTAATCTGCCTGATCTTTCATCTTTTTTGTTTGTTTGAAGAGTTGGAAAAGAGGCATCGTGGCCAGAACCCTTCTTGTGTAATAGTTGCGATGCAATGTGTGTTGTATGACTCCACATATCACAAGGTATTTAAAAGTACCTTTGTAAAGAAAAGTCTTGATTAAAGCCATTTACCAACCACTAAATGTACCATGGTGCATCAATAATGGTGTCGAATTTTCAACAAACGCAACTGCAGGCAATGCATGAGTGCTGCAGAAGGGGTGTAAGATGTCCCCAGGACTGTAGATCTCACTGGTTAAAGATGCAGGTTTACGTGGGGAGAATCGATAGGAATTAATGACTTCAGAGCCTGGGCATCGTCCCCCACATCTCTAAACTTTCAGGAGATATTTTTCAGCGAGTGTATTTGAATAATGGTTAGTGAAACAAAATTAAGGTCTCTAACAGGAGTTTTGATACAGCAAAGCAGAATGTTGCATAATTCAGTGTCAAAATATCTCTGAGTGAACTTGAAGCATCTTTTTCCAGACGTGTACATCATGCCCCCAACCCTCAGGTTGCAATTTTCCCCCTAGTTTTAAGTTAAGAAAAATGCAGCTGCCAGCACAAGAGCTCCTACCTCGCTGCATTTCCCGCCTGCAGCCCGGACAAACCGTGGCACAATACAGTGACATCAGGCAGGGAGCCCAGAGTGGCAAGTAAACTGATGGAGCTGAGAAGGGAGCTGGATGGGATTCCCCTTATGGAGGCAGCTTCTCGGCACTGCTGTTACCCTGCTAAGAATTCATTCTGCAGAAATTCAGCTGTCCCAAAATCAACAGAGCAACAGATGTGCTTCTTCTCCACTCACCCCCCCCGCCCCTATTCTGCAAAATCCTGACACTTCTTTCCTTTGCCCTCCCTTGGTTCGAGGTGTACAGCGAGCCTTTACGTGGAGCTCAATGAGCCAAAAATAATCAATTTTAGATAGGGGTGGTTTTCAGCCGAATCAGCCCCAGGTAGTGGCATTTTGCTTTTTGCATATACATCCTTTGATTTCTGCTAAGAGAAGGTAGGGAGGACAGGATAATGCAAGCAGGGCAGGCATTGCTACAGCAACTCCAATTTAGAGCAAATGAAGCCGCTGTGTAACTGTACCCTCAGTGGGGATGGGTGCACATATCCAACCACCCTTTCTCCTTCCCCCTGCTTTTGTAGGAGTTTGATTTTCTGAGCTTTCTCCTTCCACACGATAAACACGTTAGAAAGTTATGGGTGGGAGGAGGAGCTGAGAAGAGGTAGAGAAAATAGCAGTGATAAGGCACTTGCCACAGTCTCATTTTCGCAGAAGACCAGGTGAAACAATGTGTGTTTATCTGGTGGAGCTGGGCTGGGGCTTTATGCTAGGATTAGGACTGCTATTTGAGTCGAAGAACTTGTCACAGAGAGCAGCTGGGGAAACGCAGCGGCAGCAGTGTGCTGTGGGATTTGTTGCAGAGTTGTGCTGCTGGTTGGTGATGGGGCAGGATGTTTAAATAGGTCACGGCTTAAAATTTGCCCGCAAAAGGGCTGCTTTGCTGATAAGGGGGGTATGGAGAGGGGGCTTCTGTCAACTCCTTGCTGTGGCAGCGGAGTGCTGCTTGGCTGGGACAAGCTGCTTTGCCGAGTGCTGACTTGTGCCTGTTGCAACTTCCAACGGGATGCCTGGCGAGGTGTCTGTCCTGTTCCCTCCTGCCTCAGCAGCTGAAAGGCTTTGTGGTAACCCAGGACCGTTTCAAGGTTTATCTTGAGGAGTGAGGCTATAAACTAGCGCTGACACGTTTCCCTTAAAATGCTTAGCTGTAGCCTTTTGTGGCTGAATTGCTTAAGAAGCAGCATCTGAGCCACCCATTCTCCAGCGGTGGGGGCAGGCAGCTGGTGGTAGCGACAGCTCAAGCCAGCCCCAGCACTCTATTTCTGCTCATGAGTCAGATCCCTGCAACTTCTAGCTATTTTGTGCTTTGATATAAAATACAGAGCCATTCACTTGTCAGATTATTCATCTTGCTCTTGGAGGCAGGTTTTTGATTTCATGCTAGTTTGTGTTGATATTTTTTCCCCAAAGGTTATTCACCCTGGCACCTCCATGTCAGAGCAGTTTGTCCAAAACAAATCTGTTTTCTTAGTGTCAGGCTGTAGCCCAGTAGCTCGTAATGAGCCCAGAGTTTTCTTCCTGAAGTGCAGGAATGTGCTCGCTGGTTAAGCCAACCAGGCAGATCTAGTTAGCCATGGAACAGGGAAATCTGCTTCTCCGGCAGTCAGTTAGAAGAAAACAAAGGCACAAGGCCAGCTTTCACGTTTCAGGCTTTGTCTGTGTAAACTGAACAGCAGTGCCTTCAAAACTGAAATGTGTCAGCAGCTTGCCTTGCTCCTCTTAAATAACTTAATTGTTCTCTGAAAGGCAATTTTGGGAGATAAGTCATGCTCCTCTGGTTGTGAAATACTCAACAAAAAACACATCTATTGACAGAAAGTCCCCTGTAAGAGTTTACTGACTCGAAGTAGTACATCACTCAAGAGGAGCAGAGCTGGACCACTGTGGAAAAGGTCTGTTTGATAATCAGACTCATTTTAATTGAATGCTCTTTCCCCCTAGATGTAAGAGAGCCTTTTTTTCTGACTGGGTAGAGGTTGGGATGACAATTCAGCTAATTCTTTGAGGCTGAAAACTGCAACATTGGGGGTTTCTTTTTGCTTTACTCTCCTACCACAACAAGAAAGTATAATGAATCCATTGGCTATCAGTTCATCTGCTAACAGGAAGGAGACTTCACTGGGTCACAGAATAGAATTAGTCATAAACTTGGGTTATTTATCAAGAGAATCACATAAAATTTTTTACAGGGTTAATTCATGTCTCCTGTACTTATTTGAAAAAAATAAAGGAATGTAATAATTGCAGAACTGTTAAGCTTAATTTTTTTTTGCAGGCATATTTCAGTGTGTTGAAGTTGGTTTTGCATTCTCCTTCATGCAAGGAAGGAAATGTATAATTTATATTAGATTCTTACCTACATAAAAAAATTAGGCAGTTTATCCTACCAAGGATGGACACAAATGAAAAAGTGAAATGTCAGTCACTGACTCCTTCCCTTTTCTTTCTTCCCTTCCCCAAATACTCCTTCTCCTCATGGGTTTGGGTGGGAACCACAGTGGGAACTGTGAATCAGGACTACCAATGCGCTCCAGACAGCTTTAAAATTTGAGGCCAATTCTACCTCTGTTTGGCTCTGTGGATCCTTCTGGCAAAGTCCTGTGAGTGCAGGAGCGGCTCTGCCAAGGCTCCAGCTGATGCACCGTGCCCAGCTCCCCCTCCCTGAGGGCCCCCAAGCCGTTGACCCAATTCTCCAGGGTATTAAATAGGTGGTGGGAGGAGGGAGAGGGCAGTCCCACAGGGGAGGGTGGTAGAGGAGGACAGGCCCCTGGATGAGCCCCTGGCATTGCCCTGTGCTACAGGAGAACCAGACCAGTCCATGGCAGGCTCCCACCACCTCCCAGCACTGATTCTTAGCTCCCAGCACAGCCCATTGAGTGGCACTGGTACCCATCTGGAAGCAGATGAAGTGTGGGGACGAGAGTCTTAGAGGGGAAAGGTGCTAAAAACACTCCTAAATCCTGGAAATCCTATGCCTCGTTAAAACTGCACTTATGCCTTCTTCACTTTATAACTCATCCCTGTCAACACAGCTAAAATCATCTATCCAGTGTCTCCACATAAATACTCGCTGTTTCCCTGGAAGGTCAAGGGGCCTTGGCCACAGCTCCTCTCCTGCCTTCCTGTTTTGACTGAGGGAGGACAGGGCTTGGAGAGAAGGTTGTAGCAACCGCACTGTACACAGGCGCTGCTTCTGAAACATAAGATTGGGCAAAGCACTCAAGAATAGCACTGGGTGAGGGCTGTTGGCAAGTTGCGACTTAGCTAAAAATGAGGTTCTGAGGTAGCCAAATCCATTCATAAATTGGAAGCAGTTTTGTGGAATAGTTTCAGGCAAAACAAATGGCAAAGCATTTCATTTTGGGCACTGGCAGTACAAGCTGAGGAATCAAAGAATTATTAAAACACTTGGAGGTAGCAGTTGACTTTCCCTGAATATCCTGCTGGTAAGGGAATCCACATGGGCGGTGGGAAACCAGATTCAATCCTCCTCTCAGCCTCTGGGAATTAAATTCGTATCAGACAGCTCAGGGAAATAATGTGCTTGTGGGGTAGGTGATAGCTAGAGAGAAGCAAGAAGGAACACGCACAGGCTGGAGCAGGAGGAGCACCCTGCCCATGGGAAAGCGCGCTGCCCACCAGCCCCACAGCGCTGGATGCTGAAGAACTTGGTATGGCATCCAGCCAGGAGGAAGAGAGACCCATTTCCCCAAATCTTTAACTACCACAAAGTAACCCTTGTGAGTGCCCAGACAGTCTGGGATTTGTCTAAGAAGAAATTGCTGGTTTGAATCAGGGAGAGGAAAAGTTCATCCAGGGCTCCCAGATCCAGTCTGAGTGATCAAGTTAAAAAAATCTGGTTTGGATAAGTAAAAACACTGTTTTGGCACTCTGAATTACTTTTTACACCCAAGCTAGAAGCTGAACAGAGTAATTTTTCATTGTACAGGTCTAACCGCCTCCAATGCTCTCATAGGATCACTTATGCCAAGAAGTTCCTCGCACAAGGATGTATATGCATAAACTTTTTCAATCATTCTGAATGGTGCTGGCTGCACCCCTGCTACAGGCTGCCTGCCCTTGGAGCTGTCATAGGCTGCTGTTAAGTCAAAAGAGGTAATAAGTAATTTGTCCCCTTGATGGGATCTGGATCTCTCAGCTGCAGTAAGGGAGGAATTACACACAACTTAATCCTCCCAGTTCTCCTCCTAGAAAGCCACCACTGGCTTCTGAAACAGGATTGTCTGGAAACAGCAATGACTTCAGGCGACTTGTAAAGAAAGTCACCTGCCCTGACCCAAAGCTACAAAATGAATCATGTATTGAACATTCCTGGGAGAAGTGACGCCCCAGATCTCCGCAGAGACTGTTGAGCTTAAAGGCTTCAGCTTCTTGATTTCTTACCTGCAAATTTCTCCTGCTTTGACTCAGACAATTGTCTTCCTCCTGAGGTAAACTTGGCTTCTGGATTTTTTCTTGAAAGAGATGAGAGGCAGTGACAAGAGCAGGAACGGTTCTAACATCCAAGTGTTCTTGCAGCCTTATCTTATTTCCCATTACATGCTATTAAAATAAATATGTAAAGAAAATACCTCAGTCCTTTAAATGTAAATGATTACACATGAATATGTGTTTGAACTCAGCAAGTACTGAGCATGAAGTTAGCTCTCTAATGAAGTTAGCTCTCTAATGGAGTGATCTTTATGAACCTACATGAAATTACCAGGAAATAATTTTTTTCAGAGGTAAAATATTGGGAACCCGATTTGAACAGAGCTGGGGGAATCAGCTGGGATATTTGGTTACAAAACCTCATATTCATGCCTTGAACTTAAGAAGTAAATAAAATTCCTGAAACAAAATAATTTTTTTAAAAAATTATTGGATTATATCTCCTAACCAGCATTTCCAAAAGACATTGTGTCCCTTCACAGTCCCTTTTGGTAGCCATCACTGGCTTTCACAAGCTCTTTGCATTTTAAGCAGCAGTATTATTTCATGCAGTACTAGTTCTTCTTGTCTTCAGGGAGCGCTTTGGAGTGGCACAGCCACGACTGGTCGACACGTAGCAACATGAGATCTCTCAGGCTTGGGATTTCTGAGGTGTTTCAGAGGGTAGCCTCATGCTCCCTTGGTCTCTGAGGATATTCTAAAATTATATGTTCAAGTGGTGATTTCTACACTTGAGTCAGGGCTGAAGGGAAGGAGACACATTACAGCAGCTCAGAAAGACAACTGTGCCTGATCTGCTACATGTCCTGGAAGGCTCCTTGCCTGCCTGTTAGTAAACTCTTAGCCTAGCCTTCACACTGAACAATATTTATCCTGAAACCCAATATCTGCAGCCAGATCGCTCACAGAGTCGTGACTCAGTTAGTTTTGTGCTTGAAGGACTCAGCCATACTGAGGCAATTCTGCTTGCACAGACTGCAGATGGCATGCCTTCCTTCAGCGGCTGGTATCCTGGTGTTGAGTGATACCCTCATTGATTAATTGCTCAGATTTTATTCCCTAACTAAATTACTGGCAAGACTCAGTTGCCAAGAGCAGACAAAGGCAGGATTCTTGATATTTGGTGCCCAGATGCCTTGAGGAGGTGCAGCAGCGGGCATCAGCTTTTAGCGGGCAACAGACCAACTTGTCTCTTGGGCAGGAGCTTGTGCAAGGAGTCAAGAAGCTGCAGTGATTGGGCTCTAGTATTGCCTTAATTCATCCCTGCTGTTTGCTACAGACATGGCAAATATTCCAAGGAATAAGTGGTTTCACACATGAAAGAGTGCTTTCACAGATCAAACTCCTTCTAACAAAGAGGCGAGGTTACACACCAAAAGGTTAAACTAAATCAAAAGAGTCTTAGAACAAGTTCTGATTTCATCAATGACTTTTGCTAAAAGCTTACTGTTGTGTGATAAATTTTAGAATTCCCTTTCTTATATGTTCAAGTGGCAAGTTTGCTACCTCTGATTTATCTTGCATTCTCCTTTTTTTCCTCAACTTTACAACTTTTCTGTTCTGCCACTGGAGCAGAAAAGTTTCTTTGTCTTTAACACTTCCTTCTTCATGTTTAGCCTTGATCTTTCCTCCTCTGCCTGCGACTGCCTCTTGATGCCTCAGTTCCTGCTAGCTCCCTGTAATCTTGTGTTATACAATGGAACAGTTTTGGCTTACAAAAATGCAAGATTGCATCTTTATCTCATTAAGAAAGGAAACCTAAGTCATATAATTAGAAAAATCAGGAATTAGAAGAAGTTGGTGCTTTTTTTCCTGAAATGTGGCAGACTCAAACTCCTAGCTTTTGTAGAAGAACAATACTTAAATCAGATTTTATAAAATGACTTACCCCACTTTTGTCAACCTGGAGGAAAGATTCTTGCATGCAACTTTTTTGGAGACACGAGCTTTGTTCCTAATACTTTGATTTGCGCCAAACCCATGGCTCTAAGACATTCCTGAATTTGCAAAATGCTCTTTTACCTCCATGTATCTTCTGTGATGAAATCTCTCTGGTTCTTCATTTTCATGAAACCTGAAGCATAATAGAAAAAAAAATTGATAATATTAATAGTCTCTACTTTGTGCTAATGGCTTCTGTTTCAAGTTGTGGACACAATTAGTATCTAATCATGTGTAACAGATCAAAAGCTGTGTTTACAGAAGTGGTTAACATGTAAAATTCCTAATGAGGAAGAGTCCAGCCTTGATAGATGAGTGTGAATGAAAGAGTAACTTCTAGCTACAAAGTTCATTAACCAAGGGAGTACTTGTGAGCAAAATGGACACAAAATTGCTGGCACTGGAAAATTATGAATTTTTTAGTTTGCTGTAAGTAGCAGATCGTGCTCAGAACAACTCCTTCCTCGCCCCCTGGCCACCCCGGCATGCCTAAAACAAAAACCCTTCTCCTTAGAGTGATAGTTCCTCTAACCTATGATGACATCTCAGCTGCTATGAAAATGAAAACATTTTCAGACTGCTCCAGGACCAAGAGAGGTATCCATCCCCGTGTAGAGCTGAAGACTTGCACTAATGAATCCATTGACAGCCAGATAATTGCCTGGCCTTGTGCAGTGATGCCTACCTCATCTCAGCACAGGGGCTGTCTCTTGCAGCCACCCTGGCACTGTGTCATTTGGCTCCCAAACACGGTACCAACACGTGCAGACTTGGACACGGCAAGAGTGCTCCACTGGAAAATGCTCCCGGAACAAGGGGGCCTTTAGAAGGTGACAACTTTGTCTGGGAGTCAGGACAACTTTTGGATGGTGGATATCAGGTCCCAGCATGACCCACTAAACTACGTGTCTGTCTACGACACAGGGTAGAATCATGTTTTATCAGTCCAGATCCAAAACTAATAGAGGGTTATTCCAGATAAGCTTTTAGGACAGTAGCACTACTCAAAACCAGTCACCAGGGATTCTTCTTTGAAAAGTAACCAAACAGAAAACAGACCTTTTCCATTCCATAGCTGTGTGCTGCAGTGACAAGCACTAGCTGTTTCAATATACCCCTCTTCCAAAAACTACAAAGTTAGCTGTTACCAGTGCAATAATACTAAGCCAAATATTGACACCCAAAAAATAGTACTTTTATTCTTCTCTTTTCCTACGGCTTTCTAAATATGCTGGGGTTTTTTTTTTCAAGCCTTCTCAAAAGCCACAGGGAAAGCCCATCTATCTAAACAAAAGTTAAGAAGATGGTTTTACAGAAGATGAGACAGGGAAGCACTGGCATTGTTGAAGAGGGGAAAAACTGAACCCCTACGAGTGAGTAATCGGGATTACCACAACTGAAAGATATGCTTTTTGGCAAGAACATTTAGAGCCCAATTTTCCAGGCAAAGCTCCATTTTTAAAATGTCCCTGACTGACTCCATACGTTAAATATGGCTGTGCACTCCTATGTGTCCCTGATTCCCCACAGTTCTCCAAAAAACAGTGTAAGCATGTTCTTGCAGCTCATGTGGGAAGCGAACATCTGGATTGTCTCTTTGGTTGACCTAGGAGGCCAGATTTGTCAAAACTTGAAAGCACTGTGCAGAAAATGCCTCTCTAGGCTTCGAAGCCAACTCTTGTTGGTTCAGCTAACTAGGTGGTGGAATTCCCCAAGTTTTACATTTGCCTTTGCAAATACTTCTTCGAACTGGCGCCAGAAACCTCTCCCCTTTAACTCTAGGGAACGAAGCAGAAGAGCTATTGGCAGCCTTTTCTTCTCCTTTATTGCACAAGCTGGTGCTTTATCTTCCACTTGTACCTCACACATCCCTTTGATTGCATTGCTTGTCTGAAGGGTATTTTGATAGCACCCACCCTCCCAGATAGATCCATGCTTTCCAGGGCCAGCCAGCTGGCTGTTGTGTCCTCTAGCTCTTCAGGAAACTTTCCCAGTCCACCCACCTAGCACTGTGAGCACAGGGACCCAGGTGTGCGCATCATATTCTTGGTTTGCTTGATCCTCTAGCTGCCAGCAGAAAGGTATGGCAGCTCTTTAGCTTCACCTTGCATTAACTGACTTTGTGTCAAGCGAAAAGTTGCAGCCTTCTAAAACTGAGGATTCTGCAATCAAGTGTTAAAAATAACTCCAGCACCTTCTGCCAGCTACAATAATAAGGCTTTCCTGAAGACAGCTTTGGCTAAATCCTAGAATAACAATGTCACAGGAATTCTAGAAATGCTAAATCTGCAGTTATGCAATCTAATTTTTGTTGTATGGACAAACCCCACACTTCAGGCCACTGATAGAACATCAAGTTAGAGGAGAAAGGCACCCCTTTTCCACCTTCATTCATGGTGTGACACAAGGCCACAATGACACCATTCTCTCCATCTTCTCTGCTCTTATTTGCTGTCCTCCACCTTCCAAGGCAACACAGTGCATGAAAAGTATAGAACTTCACTATAAAGTGAAGTTCTGGGCCGGCACAGCATCCTGTGGCTCTTAGCTGTGTTCTCTTCCTCCCTTCCCAGCTCTACCTGCTTTTGCAGAGAACCCTTTGCTGGGTTTTGCTTCCTGGATGGTGGCTGCCAATGCTTCCGGGGGGTGAAAGCCAAGTTTTCCTGTGTACGAGAGAGAGGGATGTGCTGGCGGTTGCATTTTCCAAGAAAGAGGTGTACAGTACAGCTTCTCTTTTACAAGATCAAACAATTCTAAGAATGTACCCTTGTGTGGCTCATATCCTCTGGCTTTGTAAACTCAACCTGGGCTTTCCTGCAAGGCCTTCAGAACACATGCTTTCTATGCTCTATGTTCCTAACATCTTAAGCCAATCCTTTTTGCCAGTTTGTCCAGAAAACCGGCAAATGGAAATAAGCAATTGGGCTTCTAGAAACTTGCATAAGAATCTGTGTGTGAGTGCTGAGCTCTGATGAAGGAGGCTCTGAGCCCAGGAATGTACCTACTTTCTCCTTCCTGTATTTAGCTGACTAAGATTCCTAAACAGCGGCTCCACATTCTAAATTACAGGTTTGGACTGGAGCACTTGGCCCATGGCTTGGATATCTTGTGTAATTCTGCTGCAGCTAAACTCAGATTTTTCCAGAAGATGGCCCTGTGTCTCCTAACACTTCAGGCTTTCCCCCCCAGGATCATTATTCCCAGCTAAGAGACTGCAAAGCATTGCAGTAAACAGGCGAGATGCTCAGGACTAAGGTAAAGAGCTTGTTCCCTGAAGTGCTGCTTCCTCTGCTCTCGTGTGCTGCTGATACTGGTGCAACTCTGTGAAGCTGCTCCTGTAAAACAGGGCAGAGCAGAATCTGGGAGCCTGAGTCAGACTGTTTTCCTTTATCGTATGCACTGATAAAGAATAAATGATGATACTGATGTTAAGACATAAAAACAATGACTAGAGTAGCAGTTCATATGGTTTTGCAATATTATAATCCACTGTCAATGTGTCCTGTTAGCTTTGTATTTGGAGATAACTCTCTTAATCAGCTGGAAAGCCAATGGAAATGGCTGGCCAGAAAAAGATGCTATAGAAAAAGCAGAAAATTTGGAGGGCAGCTGAACAGTGACACTAAATAACAATAATAAGTCAGACAACCACTAACACTGCTGAGAAAATACCATTCAACTTGAGTGGGAAGAGAAAAACTCATGGGGTATATGCCTGCACAAAAATATTCTCCCGTGGCTTGGTCATGTGCACTCATGAAAGAAATTGAAGCTGAACCATTTGCTACGGTAGGGAGAACAATTTTTGACAAAATGGGATGTGACAGAAGGTGTCTGGAATAAACATTAGAAATTAGGGAAGTTTATGGCCTCAGAGGAAAAAGAGAGCAGACCCTTTCAGACAGACAGAATTGAGGAAGCACATTGCTTTTTCAGATTCACAGAAAGTGGTAACTGGCCAGTTGGCTAATTCATCTGTGGAGAAGGGGCCAAACTGCTGCTTCCTTTCTTTCAGTGAAGGTGCATATCTGAGCCTGCTCCCCCAGCCCTTCTGTTGGATTTATTTATCATGATGCCTGAAGGAAACAGAAACCAGTTAAATCTGTCATGCGTGATGGTAAATCAGCCAGTTTACAAGCTATTGATTGATAGAGGGAATAATTGTGTCTCTTGTTTCCTTAAAGTTTATGATCTTAAAACTAACACAGATGCTATTGAAGAAATTTATTGGTGATTGAGCAAGTCCTCCTAGTCAACCAAATACTTATTCTTTTATCATAAAATGTGTGACAACTTTAATATGGTTCTTTGGCACAAATTAGTGACTATCTGCAAAAGCACTGAAGATAAATATCTGACTTACAGTGCACAAGTGGTCATAAAACTCCCATGCTAAAACAAGTCCTTGGTCAAAGTAGCATAGTTGCAAGGCATGCTGATCAGAAACCGAAGCATTAATTATTAGGGTCAAGAACACCTCTTATCTATGCTTAAATAAAAAGTAATAAAGAAGCAGAGATTTGTCTTAAGGCCAAAGCTAGAGAGTCCTGAATTACTATTAACAAAGCACAAAGGTTTATGACACAGAGACATTTCAGCACCTCATCTAGTATTTGTACTACTCTAAAAGTGAGCCCTGCTTTTTCAGGAATGGTGCAAGAATAAAACCCTGTCTGGGATGAGCAGGCAGCACAGGCAACTGCATTTTAGGTAACGTACTAAGTGAGTATAACCTGCAGGAAGGAGGGGGAAGAGTTCTGGGGTTCTGAGTAGAATAAGGTGGTTGCCCATGGCCAAGCAGACTGGGAGGTGCTGTTCCATCAGCTGTTGTGATAAGTGGTGCCGACCCTTGTACAGCATAGACGTATCACAAACTTCTGTCTGCACTTAAATAAAAGCTGGTTTTCAGTTGGTAACCTTTCATTTGGTCACTACTGAGGACCAATGAAAGACAGAAAAGATTGAAACAGCTCAGGCTGAGCAGTGAAGCAGAGGGGAAAGATCCAGGTTTGTGCCTTCTCTGGGGGAAAGATAGATGAGCAGTGGTGGTTTGAGTCACCCAACTTTGGTATGGTCTGTCAGGAAACAATGGAATAAGGTATGACACCTAAAGCAACACTTCTGAAAAGTGGCAATACCACAACATGACTAGCCTGTGCAACTCATCAGCACAGTTTACCACAGCTCATTACTACAGGATTTGGAAGGATTAAATATGTGAAATGCCAGAAATGATAGTTTCTCCGTTAGAATGAAAATAAACATATGGTATAAAGTTTCCAGACTCACAGATGTCTCAGACCTTCAGCTGGGATGGTTCAATAGAGGCAATATTTTCCAAAAACTATTCCCTAGATTGCTTTGCATTTTTATATGAAGCACCTTAGACCAGAATCTGTCAGAACTAATATACCACATCAGATGAAATGGACTAGGGCAATAAAAACATACATATATAATGTAAACCCATCTCCGGCCATTGGTAATCAAAACCTGATCCAAAAAAAGCCACCCTGAGCCCCTGAAGAATAAGGTTATTCCTTGAGATGGAGGAGTCTTTCAAAATATTATTTGTACAGATGTAAATCCTACATAAAAAATTAAGAAATGCACAGAAGTTCAGCTCTAACACAAGTCAACTGATTCAGCCAAAAGCAGGTACAGTAACTGCAAGCATTTTGCTCTGTTCTACCCTCCTTCCATGTCTGAAATGGTGCTGTTCCCTTACCTGTGAGACTATCATTCCTCACCTATTCCTTCTTCTTTTCTTACTGACCAAACTAGCCCTGGTGACTGAGAAAAGATGCAACCCAATAATCAACATTTCCTTGCCTGGTAGAGTTTAGTTTACAGCATCAGGAAACAATAGGGAGCTGTGTTTGTGCAATCTCTAAAGAGTGTGAAGAGGGGAAATTCTAGTACTGGGCTCACATCCCATTTTCAGTCTCTTCAACAAATGGAATTCAAAAATCTATTTTATGGTAATGCATCATTGTCCTGTAAATGCTCTGCTTTCATACACTTGAATGGTAAAACTCAAACAGGCTGAAGAAATCTAGAAGACACATTGTTTGCAAAATCACATTTCAGAGAGAAAAAACACTGATAGCACTTTTGGAAATACACTTGTCTTTCAGATAACTAATAATCACTTAGGCTTGAGGTCCCCAGTCCTTTCAGCTGAGCCCTGCTGCTCTGTGCCAGTCAGCCTGAGCTTTGCAACTGCAGCTCATTGCCGGGGCAGAGGTCTGAGGTTACTGTCATCAGTCACCGCAGGCTCGTAATACTCGTGTCAGGGCTTTCATCCTGATGCCTCTCTCAAATCCTCTCCTGCAGGTTCAGGCAGGGACAAAGCAGAGAACATGTTGGAGGTTGTCACTGCTCCATGCCTCTCACTTCTGTAACACTGCCCGGCATGCCCCGAGTGAAAAGTAGCCATTGAGTGTGCCTGAAAAGCTGTCATGGTCTTCATTACATCCCACTAACAAAGCAGGAAAGGGCCCTGCCAGTGGGCTGAACGTGCTTTTGGGAGGCTTCCACAATGAAAGCAGCAAAGCACTGAAACAAGTGTTACATTGTCTCCCTCAATTAAGCACACAGTATTGCATCATCACTGCTGTAAATACTCTAGAGTGCCAAATTGCGCCGTTTTGCTTCTAGGCCCTCAGTCAGGTCTTTAATAAATCAGGGCACATGTGAGCAGTCTTGTATTTTAAGTAACCTTTAGGCACTGCGTGCTGGAGCAGAAAGTTCCTCCCAAACCCAAACAGAAGTTGGTCCATTTTGTGTCCCTCAGAGTCAGCCAAGAAGGGCACTGAGCAAGCAGGCTAGAATATGGTCCCATTATCTCAGAATAATCAATAATCTGCCTCCAGCCCACAGTTCTGGGGCTGAAAGACAGGGATGAAGACATCCCCAGCTGTCTTCAGCAGTCCTTCAAAGACATCCCTTTCATATGCATGGAAGGGAAGACCAGTGTCCTTAATCACTGAAGTATTCTATAGCAGCTATGAGTTTCACACGTTCTAGTTCAGCAGGTGGTGGAAGAGAAGCTGTTTCTTTCATGACAAACCCATGGACAGCCAGGCCAGTGGCAGCTATAAAAGGACAGCTAGGAGAGAGAGGAAGGAGAGCTATTGCTATGGTGAAAAATGTCCTTCACAACAACACTTACTGCCAGTCCCGCTTCTCTTCTTCCCTTGGCATTGTCAAAACCAACAAATCTGACATCCTCTCTTCATACTATCTCATTTCCAGATGCCTCTGGCATCTGTTTTCTTCATAGAAGAAGCAGTGTGGTCTTGGCCCTGCACTTGCAGATAGCAGAAACCAACTCTTGCCATTTGCTGTTGACAGGCAGCAGCACAGCAGAGCAGTTTGACTTGCTCTACTTCATGTTTTCTTAAAGTGAATCAGATGTCCCTGTTACAGCAGAACAATGCCCGTGAAAAGGATGGGAGAATAGCATTGCTGCACGCCCTTGGCCACCACCACTTAGAGCTGCTCTCTCATTATAAAAAGTGTAGGAACCATAAGTTGTTTTCAGTACAATTTTAGTGACCAGGCAAATAATTTAAGTAACCAGTTTTGTGCTTTTTTGCTTAGTTTGGCCTACATGTAATTTTGCTTGCCACATTGGCTAATGGAAAATATGGAAAATATGACTGCTCTGAAAAAACAAGCTTACTCTGAATTTTGGCAATGATGAGCAAACACAAATGCAGCACACAGTACAAAAATGTCACTTATTAGGAGGTTTCTTGGGCTCATCTTAAACTGAAGCAGTAAAATATATATGAATATACACTAAAGCAAGTACTGTTTCTTAACCACACAGTAAAGTAGCTATTCAGAACTGGGAATACCAGTAGATAGTCCTGACCTTCAGATTGTGATACCAGCAATTGTAAGTTGCTTTGAGGAGAAATAAGTCAAATCCAAATTCCTGCACTGCTGAAACATCCAAGCTATTCAAAGAGCCTCTGATCAGCAGGTGGTTGACCACTTCTGCTCAACCAAAAAGTCATCTTCCCCTTGAGTAAGCGATTTTATCAAATGGGTGTTGTAGGTAAGCCCTTGCTCTCTAGATAAGAAATTCTGAAATTCTATTCATATCAAATGTATTGGATTCTACTTCTTGAAGACACTAATATTTTCTCCTTCATGGAGACAGTGAGACAAATTTTTGCTTCGCTGCCTTTTCCCATTTTAATCCCACATGCTCAACAGTTTTGAGAAAAAGTGCACAGCCCTTACTTATGTAGAAATTGGGATGTGGTTACCTGGGAGGTAAAGGATGGTCACTCAGGATGAATTAGACCACGAACCTCGCACATATCTCAGGCACCCTCTAGCACTGAAGGAAAGGTAGGCAGCAGGCTGACACCATGTCCATTCTTTTCCTTCTCCCACCAGACTCCCAAAGGTTCCTGTCTGGAGGCGGTGAAGATTGCCATCGATGCTGGTTACCGCCACATCGACGGTGCCTTTGTCTACTTCAATGAGCATGAAGTGGGACAAGCCATCCGGGAGAAGATTGCTGAAGGGAAGATCAAGCGAGAAGACATATTTTACTGTGGCAAGGTGAGAACCTGCACTCAGATTACCTACACTAAATCCAGGATTTCTGTGAGTGGTCTTTCTTAAGAATGCCAGTGGTCAGCATCTGGAATGTTTCCTCCCAGATCCAACATCCTTTATTTTTATTTCCGAGCATTACCAGAATGCTGCAGATCTTTATGAACACTAGGTTTGTTGTGAGGCACAGGAATCACTGTTCTCTGTTTAAATCTCTGATAGCAATGGAAACCATGCAACATCCTTTTTGCTTAGCATTGTAGGCACCTGCAAGTTAAGACTATGGCTACGTTCAGCCACAAGTGCTGCCTAACCTGTTACTGTGCCACACGTTGTGTTGTCACACACAGAGCCCCAGCTGGACAATGATCCTGTGACTGAGCTATTTTCTGTTAGAGCAATTCCCTGCACATGTTTGCCATGAGGTTACACAATGAAAGGGGTGGGAGCAAGCACGTGCATGCCGGTGTCTGTGTATGGAAGAACAACAAGTGCCTACATTGGTACTACTGCCAGAAAATTACTCACCAAGCTACACCCTTAGTTACTGTATCACTTGTAATTAAAAAGTTCTAGGATGATGAATCAACTTACTTGGAGAGAAGATGTCATTACACTTCTGTTCTAGAGCAATGAGGCTGGAGTAATGCATGAGGTATTTTATATATTCAAGTCTTAACTCTATGATTTGACTCTCTCCTAAAAGAATTAAATCCCTTGTCCAATGAGTTACCCAGGTATAAGAGAGCTCATTGCACGTTGCAGAATAGAGACTGACTGTCCAGTTTCTAAAGGAATTTATGGCCTCAAATAGTCCTTCCTGCAGTGCCTCTTTGAAATTATCAGCCTAATATTTTCCCTTTCTCCTTTCCCAAATAAGACGTAATCTACAATTACTCAACAGACTTGCAAATAAACACCGCTGTTCCTAGAGTGAAAGATCCCACGGGATGAGAGGCCTGGGTTACTGTGAGCAATATAGTGAAGTTCTGTGATCTGGGAAAATTAAGCCTCATATTGGATAGTTTGCAGACCAAGTGGATTTTCAGCAGCTATAAACTAATTTCCAAGTACAGCAATTTCCAATCTGTAAAATATGCACCTCTTTTCCAAGTTTCCTGCTTGGTTCTGCTGATAACAACCTTGCCATTCTGAGAAAAGCCTCACGTTCTCAAATTCTCTGCCTTTAGCAGGGGAATTTCTCAGTCTCTCATATGCCAAATATGTTGATTTGGATCAGTGAATATATTTGGTTTCAACAGTTTTATAGTTTCATTACTGCAAATTATTGGTAATATTACAAATCAAAACCACCAAGTTGTGCCAAAATGCTAGAACCAGATGTCCTAACAATTTTGAGTATTTTAACTTTCTCAGCTGCTTCCCCTGCAGTTTATTTGCCCATATCAACCTTGAGGCTCTATGAAAGCACATCTCCTGGTAACATTTCCAAACTTCCTTTATTTATTAAGCATTTCTGTATTCAGCTGTCTTATCTGATCACCAGATGATTTTCCTAGTCAATAATCACTACTTAAATATTGAGTCATTTGGAAAAATGCAGGTCCTGCAAGCCACAGGGCTGCAACACACGGTATGACAACAGCCAATGCCTGTGCTCCCAGCCTGCCGTGTGTCTGTGAGGTGACACACACACGGAGTTCTCTTACAGTCGTGTCCTTGTGTTTGTGCTTGACAAAACGTCAGCTGCTCAGTGTGACAGTCCATTATAACATTTCTACAATCTTTAAAAGAGTTCAAAGGCAGAAACAGAAAATACTCTGCAACTAATTCAACCCATCTCAATCTAGGATTTTCACGGGTTTCACTCAAAGCTCTCAAAGCATCTCTGAACTTCCCAGAAGGAGTGAGAATGGATATCCCTTGCCTTATGTATCTTTGGTTTAATGCACCTCACAAACTTAGGTAGCTTACAAACTACAGGCAAATCTCAACCAAGTAGATACTTGGGGCATTGATCAGTAACTGATGGATATGAACTGTTGCATTTTCTAGGAAACATGGTAGATACACAGACCATTCTTGGAAGCACCAGGCACTACAGAAGTTAGTTATTTTTTCTGCCTTACTGACATCAGAAGCACTGGAAATTCCCAAGAGCCTTCAGACTCAAGCCCCTGGTGCAGATCTTTCCTGAAGCAAAGATGCTGAGGATGGGAGCTGATCCATCAGCAGGGACTGACGAGAGCAGCCCTGCTGAGTGGCAGCGTTGCTGGAACAGTGACCTGGTGTGATCGTGCTGCATCTGCCAGTTGAAATCATCGGCACTTGCGCTTGGCTCTCGCTGCTGGCTGCCTGATCAGGCAGAGCAGCTCAGCATCCAGAAATTTTAGAGGTTTTATATCAACTGCCAACATCTCACTTGGCTTATACAGCAAGACCTTTTTGGTCTCCTCTTTCATCCCAGGATATTTCTTTCATTAAACTAGAAGTAACATTTCCAGGGAATGTGGTGTCCTAAAATGCCAAAGCCAGCTGGCAGCTTTGACTGCTCAAACATGGCTTCTGCTTAGGTAGATAATACAATAACTTGTACAAATCATGAAAACAGTTATAAAGCTCTCAAGTTTCCATGGCATCAATGCATTGACATAGTACAAATGTTTGCTGCTTTTAAAGGCTGGTTCTTCAGAACATCTGCAGTTTTTAGAGGGTAGTATATTCACAGGCAAATGCTGAGCTCAATAGAACTGGGCTAGAAAGGGCACTCAGAAAAACTACTCCTAGGCAGTATATCTCAGGTTACCAAATTTCTAAAACACAGTAACAACCTGGACATGAAGGGTTTGCTTGCTTAAATGCAAGGTAAGCTCATTTTGCATGTAAAATGCTAAAAAACATACAGCCCAAAGGTTTTCAGTAAATCCAGTGGAACAACATAAACTCTTGAGAACAGGACCTTGGTCTCTTACTGTAGTACACCTTAACCTCTTACCACTGTCTGCTGATCATTCTTCACATCTTGCAGCATACAGCTGAGAAAGGTCTAGTATGAATTTCCAGGTGTTTTGGTTTGTCACCTTAGGACAGGGTCAGATGTCCTTGCTTCTGTGCAGAACTGAGCAGATAATTTTCTCGGTGAATAACTATAACATAGTTTAAAAAAAACCCCACAAGCATCTAAATTACTTAAAACTTGCACAAGCTATGCCCTTTAACACCTATAATCAACCTCTTTTCCCTCTTCTCTCAAGTTTGGTGTCTTTAGAACAAATTTATTCTATACCTTGGCATGCAGGGGCTGTCAGCTTTGGTGGCAGAACTGACTAGACAATGACCATACCAGCAAACATCAGGTTTTTCCAACCAGCAAAAGTGACAAAAACCTCAATGTGACTCCACATGTTAGTTTTGTATACTGAAAAAAAAAAAAAATAAAAGAAAAGAAAAAGAAAAGAGCCCAACTTATTGTGCACATTCAAATGGCACTAAAAACCTTCTATTGTGTGTTAATTCTGCTGCAGTTAAAATCGACAAAACTCAATCAGCTTACAAAGAGCTCTTGGTTACTAATTACCGTGCCATGATTTTGTTCTTGCAAGAGACTCGAATCAACAGAGTTCAGTTAGAGATAGTGCTGAACACTCACCAGCTGAGAACACTCCATAGCAACCTCGGGGCATAACCCTGAAAGGAAGCAGTTTGAATTAAAGAGGTACAGGAGAATGTGCTTTAACTACTCACACCTGCATTACAGTGACTAAACACAAAGACATCTTCCTGTGAGGACTGGGGAATAAGAGAAAACTTCCCTAGGTCAGGCAGTCTCCCAGGCTCCCTGACCACAGGAGAAAACCAGAAGATTCTCTTAGTGCTTGGTTGTTCAATAGCTAACTAGCATGATCCGAGCTTCTGCCTTCAAGCATAAAACTGACCACAGATTCCTTGTGGGAACAAAGATTTTCAGTGAAAGCATATGCTTGGAAAACAAAAGGAATCCAAGTTCATTGAGCAAGAGTTTGCAATATACTCAGCTCAGAAGAACCTGTTTTGTAATAAAAAAATATGTAATGGTTTTACTGGGTCAATACTTCATTAGTCCTGGGCAAGAATTCCTGTCTTAACCTCTGCACCTGGCTCTGACAGAAGGCAAGGTAAGGCCCTCAGCCCTGCCTTGCAGGGATGGAGACCATGATGTCTTTGCACTCTGCATAAGGAGAGTGTCCTTCCTCTGTCAGAAGGACAAGAGGGAGGGAGTGTGTGTTGGGGGGTCTTCAGCTGGCTCTCTGTTCCTCCTGGCACCCAAAGAAAGCCTGTGCTTGCCTCCCCAGCTGTGGAATACCTGCCACCCCCCAGAGCTGGTGCGTCCCACGCTGGAGAAAACCCTGAAGATCCTGCAGCTGGACTACGTTGACCTCTACATTATTGAGCTGCCAATGGCTTTCAAGGTAAAAAAGGAAAATTGCTTGGAAAAAGTGCATGAACTTAGCTTGAACCAAGGTCTCCATCTAGCATATTCCTTGCAGCTTCCACCCTAGGATGTCAATAGCATTTTGAGCAGATAACACACGTATTTTGATATATACTGCATACATGTATTTCTGCACACTGCCCACCCAAAGAGAGGCATATATAAGGTGGTGTGAGAGCAGGCCAGGAGAGATGTTGCTTGGAGTGTTTCTGCTGGAAGGACAGGTCTCCCAACAGTGGCTGTGCAGCTCCTGCTCTGAAAATTACCATAACTGAGCAGCACATATGTCTGAATCACCTCTGAGCCACGAGGAGAGAGTCACTGGAGGAAAGAGCTTATACAAAGCAGCAACAGGCCAGGGGCAAAGTTCAGAAGGGAAGAGGGAAAGGTAAAATATCATCAATTTTGGTTTCCTTACTCTGTCCCAAATTAAAGTTGCTGTGCAAATTGTGATTATGATCTTCATCTCTGTAGCTGCAGCACTCAGCTTCACTAGATCCCAACTGGTGCCAAACAGGGGTTGTCCATCTCTCATTCTTAAATGATCAAATCTGATATTCCCCCATACTGCTGGCTCTGGGCAACTTGTAGGCAAACCCTTTGAATGCAGGGAGCTCACATCATAGTTTCATGCCTCCCTCTTGCAAGTCCACAAACTTTCTGCTTTCATAGCTGTTTGTACCTTGCTTTACAATTTTCCTCTACAAGTACATGATATAAAGGCAAATGAAATGAAGAGATTTATAGTCAAAATATTTAAGTAGTTTTGAACTAATTAAATCTTTCTTCTAAGAGAGAATAGGGTCAGGCAATTAGTTGTTTCTGAACAAGGTTTGAGCTCTAAACTGGCCTCTTTTTGCAAGAAAGATAGATCTCTGATTATTAAAATTACCAGAACTATCTCATAGGAAACAATTTACCAATTAGGCTATCACATTACACTTGCAGCCCTTTTTCTCCCCCTGAGGAGGCCATATCCTATTAAGACCTGCATAAGAGTAACCAGACTCTGATATTAAAATTTTATTTATACAGTCACACGTATGGAATCCTTTTGGGTACATTTCTGAAAATTTCCCACCACTAGCAATTTCCTGTTTCCCTTTTCTTGTGTTTGTATTCTTTAGTAGTTCATTCTCCCACATAGTGAAGGTCATTGTCTCACAATATAAAGATACAGACAGCTGGCTTTAAAGTAATGTACATCTGACTCCCTGAGGCTTGTATCAACAATCTTGAGTAGTTAAAGGAGTAGCAGACTTAGAGATTCATTCATGGTTCTCATGAGAGGAGAGAGAAAAATAAGTCACTTTCTTCCTGAAAAATATACACTTTTATATATCAAATAAAAAATGAAAAAACCCCATCCTTTTGCAGTGGTGACAGGTTTCCTTTCTTTGCTCTCTCTCTCACAAATACACCCATCCTGCCTGTGATGCTTGCCTTTGATGAGGAGCATGCAGCTGTAACTCTAAAAAACTCCTACTCCCCCCCTAGTCTGCAAGCATTGGTGCTTTCCTCCCAAAAATGTCTAGCAAAAGCAGTCTCTGGTTGGAAGCAGTGATGTACTTAAGACAGAACTTACAGTACTGCCCTGAAAACACTAAGCAACATGCCCCTGAGAGCCCAGCCAGCTTTGTCACAGGGCTTTCAGGCAGGGCAAGAGGACTATGGTTTCAGAGAGCACCACTCAGCAAAGCCCCTCTGCTTTTCAACAGCTCAAGAATGGCCACCACATGGGGTGAAATTAATTCACTGACCACCCAACATTAGCCTATACCTCCCTGTATTTTTTCCCCACATAGATTTCCCATTCAGGACTTTTTTCCTTCCTGCCTTTAGCCCCGAGCAGTGTTGTTCAGATCCTCCACCCTAGCAAGGCAGTAACCAGCAGAAATAGGTTTCCTCCAGGCCACTATGTGCCCTCCCTGTGGCTAGGAAGCTCATACTCCACAGGTATTTGAGGGGTAAAAAAACAGCAGGTTTTTGGGGGACTCTTCTCAGATGACTGATTCATTAGTAAGCATCAACTTGTGCACTAAATGATCTGCAAATCTGTCCCAAACTAATGATTCTGTCATCTGATAGGAAAGCAGATATTTTAGTGTTACACTGAACAAGTCTCATGTAAGTATCTTGTAATTTTAAAAGAATAACCCAAAACAGACCATTAGCATTACTATTTGACTTCCTGTTGCCCTTCTGTTTGTAGGACAGGCCTTCACAGGTTGTTAAAATTGCTTTCCTGAGAAAGCCTCCTTGTCAAAGACCATTTTATGAAAGCAAGGGGATGTGCAGAATTGTCTTCCTGCATGCATGTTGGTGAGAAAATGATAATGGGAGCAGGACTTTTCCTCTCAGTGGCTAACAGCTGCTGGGTTTTAAACTAGCAAGTAAGCTGTCTGATATCTTTTGGAGTGCCTCCAGACTTTGGACATGACATGATAAGATGTGATCCCCCATAATGGCAGCGGCTGTATGGTGTTGCCACATTAATCTGAGTGCTTATGCAGCAGCATGAAGCATACCTTTCATCCAGTGTAAAACACAAAGCTGTCTCCAAGAGAGCTGCAGGAGAAGATGCCAGCATTTCTAGGATGACTGGTGCGGTGTAGCTCATGAGAACCCAGAGCTAAAATAGGTGACCAGCTTCTGAAAGACCTTTTCAAAGACCCCTGTCACCATCAAAGCATTGCCTCTCTCTCAGCACTTCATCCACCTGCAGGCAGTTCTTCCATTCAGAAATTCCCTTCCAAAAGATTGCTTGGTAGAGAAAGTTTTGCCTGGAAACTATAGAGCAGAGACAACTGCACTTCAACACCCTGCAGAATTTTCTACAGGTAGGAAGAAGAGGAATTGATCACTATAGAAATCCAGAGTAGTTCACACCACATCTCAGTCAAGAGAAGTTAATCTTCAAGCACCAGTCATCCTGACTTGGTTCATTTTTAAAAGACAAATGACAGAGGAAAATAGGATGGTAAATCAGCTGATATAATTGCTGCCTATTGACTACTATAGAAAAAAAGTTGAATAAAAATGAGTGAATTAGAAGTGGGGCAGAGTAAAAATGTCTTGAATTCAGACTCATTTACTAAAATTAAACAGGTCCAACTGTTTAATACGTTGAACTTGCAGTCCTTGGAAAATATGCTGGGGTATCATGGGATAAATAGTTTCTTTCAAAATACCATGGGGTGGTTTTGCAAATAAAACTTTTCCACCTCACATTATGATGGCAAACACTTTGCCTTCTAATAGAAAAAAATGTACCCAACAGCTACCTATCTCCTTCTAGTCAAGATATTCTCTTTTGCCAGCAAGACAGAGCAACAAAAGCAACAAGCTGTCTTTGTGGAATTCTTTGAGGAAAATCAGCACATTTGGAGGAGAGAGGTTTATGCCTGTAACTGAGACCTTGGCCCTCTGAAATCTGAGGCTGTTTTCCTTAGGCTTACTTTTCCCATTAAGTGCCTTGGATTTGAACTTGACTGAATTGGGAGGTGATAGTTACTGATCATATTAGTCACAGCTGCATGTTCCCAAGGAGTTACCACGTCAACATCTTGTACCCAGGCCTTTGAAATGTAGCGGTTTGAAGTCAGGTCAAATGTCAAACATCACCGAAGGGTTTTTGTTCAAAAAAAAAGAAAAACAAACCCCAGCAAAACACAAAAGTGAAATTGTGATCAGACACAAGGGAGGGAGGTGTTAATGCATTGCCTGCAGCAGCAATGAAATGACCAGCAAATTAGAGAAAGCTGTGCTTGTGAGATATCAGCTCATAAATCATCTCTGAAGCCTACAAAGTAGAGAAAGAGTTTCTAGTGCCCAAAGAAAGGTGGATAATGCACTTAAGAGGTTAGCTATGCCAATAGCCCCTCACTGTCAGTGGTTCCTGGACCATCCAGCTGTTGGGGAGAGTACCAGCTCAGTCCATTCCCAAGTGCCTAAGACACAAGCAGGAGGCAAGGGAAGGGCCAAAACAAAGAGCAAAGAAGTAGAAGACAATACAGGCTGGTACTCTAACCCAGCCCTTTGGAAGGAGATGAGTCTTTTGGATGTCATAACATAAAGGTCAAAAGTTTACTGAAAAACAAGGCTATCCAGGAGCTCCTGAGTGTACTCTCATGTGACAGTTCAGGAGTGTGTCCAAGGACGATCCAGCAGATGAGGATGTGGTAAGCCCAGCATGAATGACCTGCTGAACTTAGGGTGTTTCAGAAAACTACTCAATTTTTTTGTTGTTTACTAGTAGAAAAAGAGCACGTGAAAAAGTTTTTGCTCTAAGGAATAAAATTTTTTTCTTTAAAGCACAGCAGTATGGTTTTACTTTTCAGCCTGGAGATGCACTCTACCCAAAAGATGAAAATGGAAAATTTATCTACCATGAGACAGACTTATGTGCCACTTGGGAGGTAAGCAAATGCAACATCCATCCATATATGCTTTAAACCCACAGATAGTCATTCTCATTTTTAGTTGTTGTTTTCATAAACATAACTGAAGCAAATTGACAGGGCAAATGGATCGAATTCTACTAGCTCCATGGATAAATTTTACTTCTATCCTTAAGCATTCTTTAAGCATGTTCTCTTTGCTGTCATTTAATTATTTTTATAACAAAACACTGTTGAAACATCAGACATCCACATTCCCTCTTTAAGAGAGTGCACTCTACATTCACTACTTGAAGACCTACCTATCATTAGGTTTTTACCAATCCTTCCCCTTTATCAGATCTTCACAGAAAGAGAAAGTTGGAGCCCTCAGAAGAGACTAGGTCATCTTGAAAAAAATAATATCATTTCACTTGCAGAAAAAACAGATTTTGCTTTAAAGCTCACCATAAAAAAAGCTCCAAACAATCAACAAAAAAAACGCTATTCAAAAAAAGAAGAATCAACATCTCCCCACTCAAAACACCTCCCCTGAAAAACAAAGCCCAAGACCTTGCCATCACTTGCCATTATAAAAAGTTCACTCACTTCTAAATTTACCTATCAGATGGGAGCACAAGATTTTTCCGCTAAGAAAACTTGGAGGGAAGTAGCGTTTGCCTGAAATATTGCACCCTAGATTTGTTTGTGATGTGCTCTAGTCCTTTAGGCAATTGTCTCACTAAGCCTAGTGTCACTTGCCTTCAGGATATTAGGTGAGGAAGAAAGTGAGACTAGCAATCTCCTCACATTTCTGCATCTCAAAGCCATGGACACCTCTATAGTTCATGGCCAGAGCTGCTCAGCTCTCCCTCTGCACCAGGCCTGATGAAATAGCATCACTAATTATATCCAGTTCACACCAAGAGAGATAAGAGGTGCTACTACGTGCTCCACTTCAGCTTGCACTGTCCAGATCTGGATAGTCATGTCCCAGTTTAGCTCTACTTGAGGTACCACAGATAAAGAAGAAGAATGGTGAAATTCTAAGTGAAATTTAGAAGGGGGTGAGAGCCCAAAGGAGACCTGAACTTTCCTGTGGCAGCTAAGCCATCCAGGCTGGGTTTCAGAGGGAAGGGGGACTTCCACGTTAGCTGTTTATGTTACATTTGAATGTGGCTGATGCACTTCATTCCCCTCTTTTCACAGAATGGTTGCTCAGATGTTAAAAGCATCTGAGCTCTCCCAACCCTGCTACATTATTATCTTTGAGCTGGTGTTTAATGTAAGGGTTATTCTATAGAAGGCCACTCTCTTCAGATAATAAGCCAAGAGAAAAATAGGTGGTGAGGAGTGCCTGCAAATAGCAGCATTAATCTGAATTAAGATGGCTCAAACTCAATGATTTCACTCTCTGTGTGGTGTTAGCTGGCAAAAATTAATCCAGACTACTGTATTTGCTGACTTGTCACTGAGTGATAGAAGGCATATGAGGCCAACTAGAGGTCATCAAACACACAGTGCCTCTTACCTCCCTGCTTTCTGCTCCTGTAAGACAGAAAGAATAACAAAACCTGGAAGGGCATCCAACTCCATGGTGGGGTCTGCTCTGCCTCAAAGAGTCGCTGAATTATTTGTGTGCAGAGTTTCAGGCAGCAAAGGGGAGCACCATAGCAAAGGACCCCCTTTCCCCTTAACAACCCAGCAGATTAAGATAACAAAGACCATGGAACATATTCATATCCAGTATTCATTAGAGTTTCCCAGCTACTAGGATTTGTCTGAAGTGCAAAATATCTAGAATGCCTCTCTCCTATCCACCTTTTTTTTTTTTTTTCCTGCTTGATACTGAAGTTTTCTGTGCAGGTTTTGTGATGTGCCTTGCCATATATTTAGGGGATTTCACTGGATAAAGACTTCATATGAAAAAACTGTCTTACAATCAAAAGGAGCGAATTGACTTATCAGGAAAGCAATCTGTATTGTTCACTTTGCCTTCTCCAGCTTTGAGGCACTGCTAAAACAGCACACAGTAAGCAAAATTCCCTAAAAGTTGCCTGGCACTTAAGTATATACATATCTCAGGTTAAATCTTTCTGCTCTCCAGACAAATTCTACCCTCACATGAGGTAACAAACATTAGGGCTTGGTCCAGAAAGCAGGTTGACACAGGAATAGAGTTTGGTTTTGGAGTCTGGACAGCACCAGCCTTCCTGCTACTAGAGTTAGTTCTGCTGCAGCAAAGGGTCTCAATAATGGTCTAGCTTCCACCTCTCTCTAAAATGCATGCTCCAAGAAATCAAGCCAACACATGGGACTCCTCTTGTCTTTGCTTTCTTTGCAGGCTCTGGAGGCATGTAAAGATGCAGGCTTGGCAAAGTCTATTGGAGTATCCAATTTCAACCGCAGGCAACTGGAGATGATCATGAACAAGCCAGGACTTAAGTACAAACCTGTCAGCAACCAGGTATGACTGCAAGCCAAGGGCAGTGCCTGCCACGGTGCCACTGCCATTTGGGGAATGCAAACACAGAGAAAGGTGATGCGTACATGTGAACTTTGCCACAGATGCTGCCCTCCATACTTCCATTTCTAGCTTGAAAATATTACTCTTCCTATCTAGACTAAAGATCAATATTGGAAGGCTCTGGAGCAATCGCTTTCCTCAGTTTCTGCTCCAGGACTATAAAAACGGTGCCTCTGTGCCAAAGCTCCATAACAAGATTGAATGCTGAGTCAAAGCAGATCTTAGATTTCTGCCATGTACCTTACTTCAAGCCCAAAAAGTCTCAAGAAAACCATTCAGATCTAACCAGTTCTCAATGAAGCCATGTCTACCTTAGTTGACACCAGCACAACTCTATAGATCCTGAGTCACTCCAGGTTTCTCAAGTGTAAAAGCCATTAGAAGCAACTCCTGAATTTCCTGTACTTGTACTTTTCCTATAAGACATTTGTAAGAACTAGAGAAAACGTTCCATTAAAGGAGACCCTGTTATGTGACTGGCCTGAGCTGAACAATCCCATGAGGATGACAGGCACATCCGAGTTAAATTACAGCAGTGAGGCTCCTGAGAAGGTGACAAGTGGCAGCGACCCATCTGAGTGCCCAGTACCTTTGGCTCTGGCATTTGGCAGGTCTCTGCCTTTCCTAGAAATCTCTGGGAAGCCCTTCTAACTCGTCTGGCACAAATATCCACATTAACAGTAATAGAGATGAGGCCAGGGACCAACCAGGACCAACTTCCCACTCCCAGCACGTAGCCTGGAGGGCTGGAATGGCCATGGGGCATGGCAAGGAGGCCGGCCACAGCTTTCATTTCTGTGTTTGGCCTGGAGGAGAAGGCTGCCTATGAGAATAGGAAATTCCAGCACCCTTCCCTGGTATTAACATGCCCAGCAGGTGCAAAAGTTTCTGGCGTGCCCCTAGGATTGCACTGAGCATTGCTGATGCTTCCTGGGGTCAAGGAAAACCAGGCAAAAGATTAAGCTCATCTTAGGGCAGTTGGCCAGCAAGGATAGAAGTGCCAGATAGCTTCAGACTTGCCAGACAGCAGCCACTGCAAACAGTGGTTGCTCTGTCACCTTTTAGACATCCATTTCCCAGAGTCTGAGACCACAGCCAGAAAATCCACGCCTGAGAGGGAACAGTGTTTGCAACGTGGGAGGGCAGACCCTGCAACAAGGTCATAATCTCACCCTTTCAATACCCCCACTCCCCACCTTTTTAACTGGGACAGTTTATGCCAACACTTCCCTTAAAACAACATCAGATTAGTCACCCTGAATGCAAGAGGCAGAGAAATGGAGAGCTGACCCACATGAGATGGGTTACCTTCTCAGTTTACTCGTCTATTGAGTTTGCCTCACCTCCATAATCCCCACTTATTGCCACCTTTCCACTGCAGGCCAATAAAATTTCCCTGCAGCCAAATTATGGTTGCAGATATTAATCTGCTGTCCACCAAAACACAAAAAATTGATAAAAAAATCAATCACCCAGCAATGTACAATGAGAATAATAACCACAGAGGATGTTTCCCTATTCCCTAATTTACATCTATCCTTTCCTGCAAGCATTACCTGGTCTGTAGCTCTCACAAATATTGGGATATCTTTTGCTTCTGTGTCTGGTCCTGTTGATTAGTCATTCTTTCTGTGCTACTCTTGCAGGTAGAATGCCATCCCTACTTCACCCAACCCAAACTCCTAGAATTTTGCAGACAACATGACATTGTTATTGTTGGGTACAGCCCATTGGGAACCTCAAGGGATGAATCATGGTAAGTCCCTGTGTTACTTTCAAATAGAGGGACAACATCCAGGGAAACATAGTTCTCCACTGCTGGATCTCCATGCAAAATACCTCTGCCCCCATTTTTTAAAGTGATTTTGAACCTCGGTGTCTAAATATTACTGTTGTGAGTGTAAACTTTCAACACTCCTGCTGCATGCTGTCATCAAAGAATGCCAGGTGTCTGCATAGGAGGTTGCCCTAGGTCTCCTCTAACAGAAGGCAAGTGTTTGGAACAGGGATCGTGTGAGGCTTAGGTGAGGAAGGAGAAACGAAGTCAATGTTAAGACATCACACAGGAAGTTGCCTTTGACAACGCGCCAACCTAAGAGCCAAAGCTTTTCTCTCGTCTTTCACCCTACTTGTCAAAAGGCGCAGTGTTCTGTCCACAAACATGTAGATGCCCCAAGGTTTTGACATTAAAGATTAGGAGGTTTTTTTGTTTTCTTCTCACCTTTTTTCCAGGGTAAATGTGTCCTCTCCTCCTTTACTGAAAGATCCTCTGCTGAATGCCATCGGCAAGAAGTACAACAAGACTGCGGCACAGATTGCTTTGCGTTTCAACGTCCAGCGAGGGGTGGTGGTGATCCCAAAAAGTTTCAATCCACAACGCATCAGAGAGAATTTCCAGGTAAATTCATACCCCAATAGTACATGGACAAATCCACTTACATTGGCTTAGCCCCTATAGAAAGTAATTTCCCTGTTTTTTCTGTAGACATATGTAAGACTTGACCAATGGCAAACTTTGCCACATTTGATGCTTCTTGTCCCCACCCCTAAAGGGTAACAAGGTATGACAATAATAGAGCAGTACGGTGTCTTTTAACCCTCTGGAGCAGCTAAAGCTCCAGCTGGTGGTGTGTCTCAGAGCACCAGCTGCTGCAGTGAGCAGCACAAGCAAGATGAGGTAACTCAGTAGGTCAGGAGCCCAAGGCTGCAGGAGCTCAGGAAGGACTGATTGTTCTGCCCTGTCTTCAGGTATGGGACAGCTGCACACAGCTGTGACAGAAAGGTTCACAACCACGCCACTAGAAAACATTTGGTTTGACTATCACCCAAAAATAAGATGATTTGTTCCTGCATCCCTTGCAGCACTCAGTACTCACACCGCTCCCTACTTTCCCTGGAAATACACTGCTTTCAAAGCTGGTGGCTCAGTATTGCCAGACTACCTTCCACTTCTTGCAAAAGAGGTGTAGGCAAATGTGACTGGGCTTATTCATGTCCTCGAGACTCCTGCAAATGCAAGCATGGGTTTGTGGGAGAGATACAGGGAGAAGGAGGGATCGTACTTCTGGAATCTGGAACACATGAAAGTTGATTATGACAAGAAATGCTAACGCATTCCTAACATCTCTTCCATTAGATCTTTGACTTCTCCCTCACTGAGAACGAGATGAAAGAAATTGAAGCCCTGAACAAAAATGTTCGTTATGTGGAACTGTTAATGTAAGTACAGGAAAAATCATAGAGCATTCCTGTTCTTTCGGAGAATTAAAAAAAATCACTTCCTTTTAATATTAACTTTTGCATAAACAACCCTATTCTAAGGTAAGGCTTAAACATGAGAGACTGTGAATGCAGCCTGAATATGCTCCCAGACCCACTGCAAAAATAAGTCTACAATATTTGCCTGCAGCTCAGGTTCTCAAAGTCCACCTAGTAGAAAGTGAGTGTATCTTCCTGTTCCATTTCTCTTCCATCTCCTTAAACTCCTTCTGCTATGTGGGAATGGTGGTCTCAGACACTGATAAGGCATAGCACCATCCCTATCTAGAAGTGTGGATATTAGAGCTGAAGTTCAAATAAAATTGATTTGTACCTTCTTCTAAGAAAAACAGAAGAACAGAAAGAAAAAACTGCTAGACCACTTCCTAATTATCTCTTTGGAGACCTATCAAGGCTTGATCTCTTGCTGCTTGTCACCTAAAGCTTACCACCCAATATAGTTTTGCTTCACCTGAAAGCTCAGACCTAGCCAACAACCTCTCTCTTCCACAGGATGAGACTGTTTGTTTATCCTTCAGCTCAAAAGCATCTACAGCTTATGGCCAAACTTTGCTTTCACCTTTTCAGGTCACTCAATAAGTAGCCAAATGCTAGAGATTGAATTCCAAGCATTTCTCTTTTTATCTTAGATTATCTGTGTCCTGCTAAGTTGTAGCGTGAAATGAAAAGCATTGACAACAGCATCAATAGCACTCTAAAATGTTGACCATTGCTTATAAGATACAGGGAAATGTTGCAAAGAAACAAACAAACCACTTGCTGTGCTGCATAAATATGATCAAAAATATGCACTAAGTTAAAAGCATCATGATGGAGTTCATTTTTCACATTTAAGCTCAGCCAGGTGCTCTGAAGCTTTAGTTTCTTAAGACTTAAAATAGCCCTCCATCAATTAGCAGTCCTCTCACAAATGGCCTAGGAGATTCTTAAGTGTGTTTTGGCATCTGACACAGTCTGGTTTTATATAGAAAAATTGAGTTATAGCATCATTTAAATTTTGAAAATTATATACACAAAATGTAACCTTGGTGCAAATTCAAGAGCCTTTCCCAGAAGCAAAGTTAAAGACTGCAAATGCCCACAGGGGAAGAACTTTCTAAGCCACCAACTAAAATACTAATAAGTTAAATGCTTTGCTTTATTAGACTGAATTTGGTCACAGGAGGCCACCAAGGACAAGGAAAACAGGATGCATAGGAGGGGCATGGGCAGCTCTAGCTTTCACAAGAACTCCGTGCTTGGGGAAAAATGTTGAAGCACAATCTGATCTCAGCTATGAAAAAAGCCTTATTGGAAAAGTGATGTTGCCACGTAAGGAGCAGATATATAGATTTATATATATAGATATATATGCCTACTCTGCGTTACCACACTGAAGTGTCTGGCATTGACACTGCATCAGACAAATTACCAGCCTAAACACATTTCTTATTTCATCCAGCAATCTGTATCTGGAAAAGTCAAACCACGATACCGAGAGACTTTTGGTTAGTCAACTTCTTGGAAAACCTTTGACTGCTGTGATGCACATGCCAGCAGGAATGGAAAAATCCAGCTTTTCTCTGGTTCTTCTCCTTATCAGCTACCATAAGGGTACAGTGTGCAAACCTGTTGTTCTGATGGTATGAGTAAGCCCATGCAAACAGGATAACGCAATCAGTGAAATGAATTAGCAAGTTAAGCATCTGAGAAGAAAATGGAGGTTTCATAAAAACATGAGTACTTCAGGAAATCTTAATCTGAAATTGTTTCTTCTCCTCTTGGAGAAATCTGGAAGCATTGTGCAGAGCAAGTTTTACATTAATGTATCTACTTGATTTATCTTATGTTCCCATTCTCTGCTATGGATGTTTCTCCTTACCAGTTATGCGAAACTGCACTGACTCCTTCCTCCAAGTGAATCATTTTCACTCAAAGGACTCAGACTTTTGAATATGTGAGATCTGATTAGCAAGCATGCTCAGTAGATGAAAAGTAGAGATAATGACACTGGCAACTCAGACATCAACAAATTATACTGAAGTCAAACAAGCCAAAGTTTTGCAGCTTGTTTTGTTTTTTGGGATTTCTTTTCAACCAACTCAATCTGTTAATGTGTAAACACTTGATCTTGGCTGAATATTGGAATGAAATGTTTTGACACAACCAATTCAAAATGTTTGATGCCTTCCAGTTAGTTACCTTCAATATTGTGAAATGTGTCCTTCCCAGACTGGAACGATTCACAGCTGGATAAACGCCAGTATTTGTTGGGCTGTGCTGTAAGGCAAGGCAGCCAGCTGCCATGGTGCACCTGAGAATGCTCTTCAGAAATTTTTCATTTAGCTAATGGAAAGAGTTTGTCAAGCCAGGGCTTGTGATTTAGCATCAGCTTCTCAAACAAACAAGAAAACCCACAACAGAAAACAGCTACCTCTCTCTCAAGTCTGCCAATAATGGGCAAACAAAGTGTTATTTTTTCACCTGAAATTGACCCTGGAAATTTTGTTCTTGCCTTTACAATGATCCTGGATTGTGCATCTTCCCTGAGTGTGCAGTTGCTATAAAAATGCCTGAAATGTCTCTATCTTTGTTAGGATGCATCCATGACCATCCCTTCCTCCTCTGAACTGCATCACCCTAAAGCTTATTTGTAAATTCTCTGCCACTGTAGATGTTGCCAGACTATCTACATGTAGGCTGAGCTAGAGGACAGCCAGACCTAGTTTAGATGGCAGCTGCTTGGGGAGAGCACCACCCTAGACCCAGACCTGTTCATGCCAGCTCTAAGGGCATAAGACCAAGTAGAACAGTCTGGTGTCTCTAACTCTTCTTCACACATAGCCCTTATTTCTAGGCATCTTTCTAGACATCTGAACAAAGTCTTCCCTTTCTACAGTGCACACATGGTGAAGTCATCCCCCTTTCCTAAAACACTTCTAGTCACCAGAGTTAATTGGTGAGAATAGTTGACATCCAGGGTCCTGTCGATTTTCCCCATCTCTCCTTAAGACATGCAGTCTTTAGGCCTGAAAAATGGTCCTTCACTGTCCTCTCCTTAAATACACAGGCTTGCCTCCAACTCTGCAGGGGCAGTTATTCAGAGCAGAACAGCTTCTGAGTAAGTAGAATAGCCTTCCATGAAGGCCACATATATATTGAAAGGAAGAGGCTTGCTGGGCAGAGGCTGACTGCAGTGATCTTATATCTTGCTTCACTCAAGGAGCTCACTTGTCCAATCTGACCTTTCCACAGGTGGCGTGACCATCCAGAGTACCCCTTCAGTGATGAATTCTGAAAAAGAGGTGGGTCTGGACAACCAGCCAATGCTGTTAGGCTTTGCTGAGAGACACTCAATGTTTGGTGCTTTGTCTTCATGTAAGGCTGCTCAAATCAGCATTAAAAACATGACATTTATTTCTTTTTGTCTTGTCAGCCTCTTCTTGTTATTGATGACCACATCTATTTAATTCATTGAATTTCTGGTGTTGGCTTAGCAGGCTTTAATGCTGAACACTGAAGGTTCAAGATTAACTGCTGATAAAACTGGAGACTTCTCCTAAAAACAAGCTCACTAGTTCAATCAAAATTGGTTTCACTTAATGGAATATACTTCACTTATCTGAAACAAAACTTTCCACTTCAGTAGGTGTGAGGCAGGATCAGTATCACAGAACGGGCAAAGTCCGAAGAGGCCACAGAGGGGTCAAATGATCCAAACCAGTACCATTTCCTTTTGCAGCTCGAGCAAGAGAAAGTCAAGAGTGGTGAACTAACTGAATCTGATAGACATGCACATATTTTTGCTGATATGGACTAGGTATGTGCACTGCTTCATGCAATGAAACCCATTTAACTCTGACCAGAGTGTTCTGCAGCTGCACTTGTGAGCTTTATTCCATAGGTACATCCCAGCAGGCTCCACATGGAACTAGTTGAAGCCCTAAAGCATTACACACATGCTCATATTCCCACACACACTGCCCCCCTCAGCTGAGGACCTCAGTAAAACACAAGACAGTGTATGACACTTGTATTACATTGTACTTGTTATTCAAGGGTGGCATTAACTAGCATTGCATACACAACCTGCAGCTACAACTAGGGAGGTCCTCATCTCATGAGATGAAAAATCCCTTAAACTTCTTTCATGCTTCACTAACTGATATCAACCCAAGAAAATATGTTCACTTAAAAATTCTTATAAACATGAAGGCAGAAGCGGGAAAGGAAGACCGACTCTTTCAGCATGAACTTCTTTTTCAGACCACTTGTTTGCAGCTTATAGGTACATCTGCCCATACCCACATCTGCAGAAGGCTATTTTGCCTCCCTCCTGAGCCCAAGAACCCCAGCTTCCTGCCACTGAAGGAGTACACTGGAGAGGTATCAGAGAAGAAACTAAACCATACACTCAGACAGAAAGAGTACTTCATGTACTAGAATGTTACATACATTGGAAAATGCGTCATGCATAAGCTTCACTCTATAGCATCTGCTTTTATTTATTACCATTGCTATTTATGATCCCTGGAGTGACTGGAACAGGAAAATGCCAGAGTGTGCAGTTCATGGAAACTCTTCTGTATGGTCATGGTGTGCTCCTCAGAGCTGAGACAAAGAGGGACAGGGATGACCACTTCACAGGAGCAGCAGGGAAGGCTCCCAACAGGGTCAAGTGCAAATGCATCCCTGGATGAACTCAGTGGGCACCACTGGAGAAGTCAGACCCTTTCAGCAGGGGTGGCCTTCATGTAGAATTTATAAATCCATTCATAAATCTATGCCAACAAAGGAGAATTCTGCTTCCTGGGGGTTACCCAAGGGCAATTCCCATTTTATTCTATTACCCACTTAGACCAGAGTGGGATATAAAAAATAAAAGTGGGGCAGATGTGTCTTCTTTCTCCTCAGATATATTAGAAACCTCTTGGTGTAGATCTAAAGACAATCCCAAGGTCAGATGGAACTCTGTGCCCAGGGGTGTTCAGAACCCCTGTCACAAGTCCTGCTTTGCCCCTTTGCAAACAGCTGAGGTCCCAGTCAAAAAACTGAATAAAATCCAAGTCTAAATTCAAGTGCCAGAGAGGAGGAGTTACCACCATACCCAACATGTTATTCCAGTTGCTTCATAAGCAAAAGCCCTAAATAGAGCTCACAAGGCTCAACTGCTTAACAGTAGCACTGTACAAATCTTTGCACTGTAACTTGACCAGGTGCCATTCTCCAGTCACAGCCAACATTCAGGCCAGGTTTGGCAAAGCGCTTGTTGTCTATGACTGCAAATGTCAACTACTGCTTAGCCCCTTTTGCAGCTCATTGCTCTCTCCAGGCATCCTCCTCCCTGAGGTCAGGCAGCACTGGAGATTCTAATAAAGCAGGTGATCATGTACATGTGAGTAAGGAAAACAATATGCTGAAACCTCTCTAACAGGAAATACCATATAATCAAATCTTCAACCTATACTGATTTAATAACGCAGGACAGATTGTGAGAGATCCTCCTGCCCAAGTCATGCCATCAAATTCCTCCCCCCTCTAATTTTAATAGAATCCTCCTCCTCCTCCTTTGCATTACCTCATTTGTATCTGATGAAAAAAGATTCAGCCTCTTCCCAGGGGGAAATGCTCCCATACTAGTTTCCATCAGTTATAAAACTGCTACTGACATATAGCCTACTTTTCCCCCCCAATCTGCTCAGTTTCAGACCATTGGTCCCCATTGCTCTCCAACTTGCCCTACAAAGAAAAGGTTTAGATGGGGGGATATAAATGGGCCTGCAGGTCGGAGCTTGGGAAACCCATTCTACCAGCAGCTGCACAAGGAGAGAGAAAAGCCCCAAGTATGATTTGCTTCCATCTAGAACATTTCAGAGTCTTACTGGCCTCACTGCCTGGTGTGAACCACATCACTTGAAATGGTCACGTACAGCCCTGCTCTAACTGGAAAAGTCTGGCATGGACAGAGGGGGCTCCAGCACCCCCTGCTCTGACAGGACTCGCACATGACAAGAATAGACCCAATCATGTACTGGAAAATTTACTAACTTTTATGGTAAATAACCTGAATTGTTTGTAACTCTTTGTATAGCTGCAAAGTGAAGTGAAATTTAGGCCAAAAGATGTTGCTTCAGCTACGCACAAGTTACTTTATAGCACTGAGAAAACGATGCAGCACTTTAGATTCTTTTGCAAACTAAGAGCTGGTATGGACAGCAGAAGCCCAGGTGATGTGCTAACATCCCCAGCAGCATAGTATTTGCCACCACAGTTGATTAGAGGCCAGGCTTAGCTGGCATTCCCTGCTGTTACACAAGCTCAGGGCAGAGCACAGGGCTTTGGATGCAGCAGCCCCGGGCATGTGCACACTCACGTTCAGCTGGTGAAGTAACTGGAAAGCACTGGCACAGGTATCGTGCAGTGTGCCGACACCACCCCACCCTGCACTGCACCAGGAGAGGAATTTGTTCCCCCACAGGGAGGCAGAGCTTCCTCTCCCCCAAGAAAAAGCATCTGGAATAGGAATCTGTTCCAGAAAGGACACGCATCCAATCTTACCTAAAGCTGTGCAAGAGAAATTGGGAAAATAGTAAGAAGCAAGGTGGGATGGACACTGTGTAGATTTTTACAGTCTTATATTAAAGAATTCCCCTTGGATTTATATCACATTTTCGTACCACAAAGCTCCCAACAGATTTTACAAAAGGGTGGAGCTAAGTGCAAGTGGCAATATCAAGCCATCAGCCAGAATTAGGAGGCAATTTTGGGTAGACAGAAATGGACACGGGGAAGGGAAGAAAGTACCTCCTGTAGTTTTCACCCATTGCCTGCCAGTAAGACCTGGGTGAAAATGTGAGACCTCTTCTGCTGGTCTAAGTGTAATGATAACTGAGGGCAGATAGTGAGTTTTGCAAACAGTCAGAGGTGACCATAAAAGCCAATGCCATTTGCTGCATGCAGCAGGGTCCTCATTTAATGCTTCTTCATTTCATTCTTTTCTGGAATCCAACAAAGCCCAAAAGCTACTCAATTCCAGACTGGCAGAATGTTTAACCATTACCACTTTCTTGGGAAGTGCAACAGTATTCAACAGCAGAGAAGCTGGTACATTCCTTAACTAATTAAGATCACCTTGTAACTAGAATCAGAGTTGATTCATCAATTTGGTGTGTGAATTAAGTGTGGAAGCAAAGCCAGTGTTACAGGGACTCTTAAAGGAAAAGAAATCACATGCCTGGGATGTGCAAGACATTTCTCAAATCTCCACAGCAAGCAGTGAGGACAAGCTCAGATCCTTTGTGCAGAGTAAGTCAGATCTGAAGATTTAAGATGAGATGACAACCTTTCTACTGTGAACAAAACCAGTGTCTCCTTGTTGCTATCTGCCAGACCAAAACACTTTGAAATAAATCAGTTTCATATTTGCAAGATGATTTCCTTATTTTTTGAGGGGAGAGAAAGGGAGGGATCTGCTATTCCAAAACATTTTTCCTAGGTCTCAACAAGAAAATTCACATGTCTAGAGGTAAGCACTGGGGTGGAGAAGAAAGTCCGTAAGAGAGTGACATGTTAGAATGAGATTCAGCAGGCTTATTTCACTTGTGACCTAAACTGCAAACACATTTGCCTTTGGGGGCAGAGTAATCAGCACGTAGTTGGGTACTAGTGCAGTTTTTACACTAATTGATTCTCAGCAGTGCCATATTTCAGCTCTTCCCAACATCCTACTACCCCGGAGCAAAAACTCCAGCTTATAATAAAGGGCTTTGAGAGTGCAAAAGCCAAAAAAACTTAATTTCCCAGTGCCAGACAGACTCCTTGGGGAACCCTAACTCAACATGCATGAGCAATAGTCACAACAGGACAACACATTGCAAATAAAATGCAAAGCAGAACCAAATGGAAAAAGAGGACAGAAAGAAGGAGCTGGAAAGGAAGACAACACGTGTGTATAAACACTTACACATGGACACCAGGGGCTCCACTGGAGGAAGCAGCTCAGTTTCTGCTCTGTAGACTGCAGAGCTACCTGGGTGGAGGTCTCAGATCAGTCTAAGATCACTGAACACAGCAAAGGCAAAATTCTGCACCAGGACAAATGAACACTCAGTTAAAAGATAAATGAGAGCTCATGATGACCCAGAATATGTCTCAGAGTAACCTCACACATAACAAAAGTCCATGCTAGAGCAGGCTGCTGAGGACATTGGGTAGGATCCTGCTGACATTGCAGCACACAAAAATCAGGAGTGACTGCTGACACAAGGTACAGATGCACAAACTGGAGGCCCCATGCCCTTACTGCAGGGAAACTCATCCCAAGTTTTCTCTTCCCCCAATTAACCAGACCAGTATTGTTCTCCCAAGCCAGGACAAACCCTTGGGAAAGCTAGCTAAGGGTATTTTGCCTTTGTGACCTCTTCAGAAAACTACTTTGTTCCACTACCTCAGCTTCTACCTACAGGGTGACACCCTGCCCTGGGTGTGAAATAGGGAGGTTTCCCAGAAAAGTGATCCCACCATCCCACATGTTCAGCAGTGATGGATCTGGACAGTCTAGAACAGCCCACTGTGGTGGGACTGCAGTCCTGCTTTTTTTTTTTTTTTTTTTTTTTTTTTTTTTTTTTTTTTTTTTTCTCCCCTAAAGGATTATGAGGAGATTGCCTTTACATGTTATTAGCTATATTGATCTGTACTTGAGGCACTTCAAAGAGGAATCTCCAACATTCGGAAAGGTTCTTCTCTGTGGATCAGAAATCCACACCTACATTCAACATGCTATCACTCTGGTCCCCTCTGAAGTACAGTCCTTCCAGAAGAGAGTGGGAGAAAAAAGCAGTAAAGTTAAGCACTGATTTAGGATTTCTACTAGTTTTATTCTAGTCGTGGCATTGAGAGCATACCAGGAGCCATGAACTTCCTTGGCAATCTATACCTCTCCAGGCCCAAGACCACCAAGTTACTTGGCTCACAGCCTTCTGTTTCCAGAATTGGTCTTTGAGTGTGCAAGAGTTTGAGGCCATAAAATCAATTTCAGAGTGCATGATAGGAGGAGGGGGGCCCTGTAATTCCTTTTCCTCAGCACTCAGAACACTGAGAAATGACACAGGAAGTCAGGTTCAAATCTTTATGGGGGTTTAAACCTACATACCTCACCTTATCCACTTACCAAGCCCTACAGTCTCATGGAAAGCATCTGGCTCCATCTACACCAAACTTTTCAAATTTGCACGAGCCACTCATCAGGGTAAAAGGGAGAAATAGCTGATAAACATAATGTACTTTCTTGGGAAGGAGGGCACTCACAGTCCAGACCTCACCCTGGTCACGGGAAAACACAAATCAGGGATCAAACCTTTCCCCCTTTGTACTATGGCTCATGCCAGAGTTATGTGAGTTGCTCTCTTTGCTGTTTCTTTTGGACACAACACCAGTTTTGTCATCAGAGAGGATCCTCTGAATTGGAAAGGATGATATGAGTATCAATTCCATCACAATATGAGTAAATGTGAATTTCACTGCATTTCTGGCATTTATTACTACAGTGACAGCAAGCCCTGCAGCATCCCTCAAGCAAACACATGCCCTAGCAGGCTGCAGAGCTACTACAGAAATAAGTGAATTGATTTGCACCTCCTCACCCAATAGTTCCAGCACTCCACAGACATCAGTGATTGACCTTCTGTGACTTTGCCTCCTCCAAATCTTATTCCTTGATCCTCTTTGCAGCTAAACACATCCATTCTTGTTCTCTCCCCTCTCACAAGTTTCTTTTTTGCCACATGTATAAACAACTAAATCAAACTTGACTGCTGAGTGAGGGTTCCCTTCACACACTCTCACTCCCTGCAAAGATTACTTGGATGCTTGCCTTCATTTTTTCTGGATTCTTCCTGTTCATTGAGGAAAGAAGCCTTGACATGGCCCACCTTCAGGGAAAGGTTACTCACCTAAGATATTTCACAGCTCTGGGAAAACCCAGCATTTAAAAATAGGATCGTGTGTGAAGTACATCTTTCCAGTAGCATTTATGATGGAAGTGTGGATACACTGTGCTAATCATGAGAAATTACAAACCAAAACTAATTAAGAGAGAGAAAGCACTAGGAAACACATGCAAAACCACTGCTTTTTAGTAATTTTGATCTTGTGAAGGTTTATGAACTTTGTATGGAATAAAGGTATGAACATGCCCCACAGAATTCATTCTCTGGCAGAATGAAGACAGCAAAAGGGTAAAAATGGTGGTGGGGATTGGATTAACAATGAGCAATCCAGTTGATGGATTATGGAGACTGACCTGTTTAGTGTGGTATAGAGAGAAACAAATATTCTCCTATTGCAAACCATATAATAAGGGAGCTGCACTAGCCTCTACATTTATAGTCTATATCATGGTACAGGAATGAGAAAATATTCATATATTTGAGGAATTAGTCAAAAAAAAAAAAAAAAGAAAAAAAAGAAAAAATCAAATAGCATAATATTTTCATTTTCATAAAAATTCATTTTTTGAATTACTTTTTAACTATGCAGGGCCACTTTCTGGAAATCATGGCTACACTTATTAAAGGCTCAAACAAGGGTATCGGGTTTTGAAGGTAGTGGCTCCTGTAACGGCCAGTGCACAACACCTCTACATCAGATACTGCCTAGTCACCCAGACAGAGGAACATGGTGAGAAGAGAAGAACTTTCTCATCTTGCCCTGCATGCTGCACACAGGATTACATGACTGAGGACTCTAAAGGGATTTTTGTACTGCTAGGGTCATCTGCTGTTTGGGGCTTAAAACATTCAAGTTGTATTTCATTAAAGCACCTTAAAAAAAAAAAAAAAGCTAGTCTTCCAAAAGGAAGACCAGAAAACAGAGATATTTGGAGATTTTCAGCCAAGAGTTTGAGTGTATTTATGATTGCAGGCTCCTGCAGGTATGCACATACACAGGCTGGGAATCCTGCCCTCTACAGAGTCCTGCCACATGTTCCCACAAGCAGATGCTGGGATGAGGTACATCAGGTTCCATAGGCATCCAGAGCACCCCAAGAAGTACAATGCTTCACTGAGGAATCACAGATTGAGAGCAACCCAGCAGCCCAAACCCAGCAGTGGCACCACAGACAACCTCCCAGAGAATTTCACTGCAGTCAAAAGAAATGTAAAAATTAAAAAAAAATACTGAAGCCCTTTGCTTTATCTTAGCATCAGGTTGATATTAGGCACAGTTTAACCAGTTAGACTGCAGTAGATGGCTTCACACCCACTTTGCAGTGTAGCTTTAAGCTTTCTGTTCACAGAAAGGCCTTTCACAAATAAACCTGAAGCAACAACAAGAAGCACCTTTCGCCCTACATTTATCCAGTCTGTCTTGAATTCCTCAGAAGTTGCTGCAGCCATCTCACAGACCCATCCTCTGATAAAGGTAGAGACAGGTTCCTGCGTCTCCAGCAGGAGCTTAGTAGCCCAGGCTACCAAAACAGATTTATTACACTTAACACTCCTCTTTTTCCTTTCCACCTGCCCTGCAAGGAAAAATGTCTTACCTGAGGGAAAGAAAAGGTGTAGTAAACCCAGCAGCCTCCATCTCAGCACCTTGAACTTCAACAAGAAAAGGAAATAGCCCACCCCAATCCTCCCATCTGAGAGACCCAGCAGCTGTGGTGAGCTTATTTGCTGCTGATTTCAATAGTCACAGGTGTAGGTAACCTCAGATAGCCCAGATTCCTGAGATGAGGAAGAGGTAGAAAAAAAGATAAAAACCCCTGAGCAAATCTCTGTGCTATATCTTTGGCCAGGGCTTGTACTGGGAGGCAAACCACTGAAAGTAGGAAGATAACAGTCTGTATATGGCTTTTAACTTACTTTTCCTTTCCACTACGTGTGAAATTTAGCTCTACTGTTTCTGGGTCATCAGCCTGCAGATCTGCCTTAGTCATCTGGCTAGGGCGTTCGTAGAAGAACAAATAACTGAATCACAGTCTTTGCAGGAATTGCTGTGAACTAACTCCTCCCTCCCCCCTTGCCTTTCCCGTATTTCCCAAGAGGAGGAAGCTGAAGCTCATAGCAGGAAAGCAACTTGTGCACAGCTCTGCTGCCCCTGCCTTTGGGAGCAGCTCCTGCTCATGGGCAGTGGCACTCCAACACCTGGGCAAGGGCCTGGATATGCCCACACAGGACTAGGAGACAGTGGAAGAATTCATCCTGTAAGGGCTGCACAGTACAGGAGCACCTCACACACATCCCCTGCCTCTGGGGCTGGGTTGTCTATACTTGCAGTTTCCTCAGACCTTGAAAATTAAAGCAGGCAGGCAAGAAAAAGCAAAAAGAGAAGCTTGAGAGAAATGACATTTAACACTCCAAATTCCTCCTACATGTCGGTCCCAGGGGGCTTAAATTCATGCTTTGCACTGGGCCATTCACATAGAATTTTGTGAGTTATCCACCCAAATGTAGGAGAGCAGTAGGTGGAAGGAGTTCTCTTACAATCTCTCCTTGCAGGGTGAGGGCCTTGGATATTGTAGGAACAATCACTGCAGGGCTGACATATGATCCCACAGGTTTTGTGACGCTAAGACTGCGTCTGGGGCTGTGGTGGGCAGCAGGACCTCAGAGAGCCCCCAAGGGGCACGGCTGTCAGAAGAAAGTTCAGAAAGTTGTAAGGCTCAGCCTACTTTCAGAGTAAATTTAAACATTCATGTTTTGGTTGTAGGAAGGCTCCTATTTCCAATTTGCCTTGCTTTACCTTGAGAAAAACATCAAAGTTTTCCCTCTAAAAATCCACAGCCTAAGTATTTGGCCTTTCAGAAACTCAGTGAGAAGAACAAAAAGAAATTCCACCACCTTTTAACCAAATCACTTCTCCAGTCAATAAGCAGAGCAGAGCATTAAGCAAGACTGTAGAATATCTCAGTTTCCACCCTTTTTTAACCTTAAAATATCTGCCCTCCTCATTTTTGCAGGAAGTGTCCTAGCACAAAGTTTCAGGAGCTCTGTTAAACCTGTGCTTTCACAGCTTTTTCAGTTTAGACAAATGACAACAGCCTCTGCCAGAGAACTCTTGCAGCCTTCTGAGCAACTGAATTCAGTGCTTCAGTTTATCAGGAAAGTTAAACTTTGCTTGTCTTTAATGCCTACTGTTTATAGCAGGAAACTCAAAGAGCACTCCCAGGATCCTACAAGCACGGCTCTCACCTATTTGGAGCTACTATTGCGCATCAAGAGGGAACTTTCCACCCATCTGGGAAACACTCCACTTTGCTGTAATTTCCAGAAGATTGCTTTCCTGCTGGGATCAGTCTCCCCACAAAGGTTTTGACAGAAGGAGCTACACAAAACAGAGTTTGCAAAGCAATATCCTTTTTTTTCTTTTAAACTGGTTTCTTTTTCTATGCCATAAGTAATCACCATTAAAAAAAGTATTTTGCTGGTTACTCAGTGTGATGTTCAATGTGAACTGTCTGTGAATAAATTTCTCTAAACAAGTTCAGAGAAAAGTAATTCCTTAGGATTTGCCCACAGTTAATTGTTTTCTGGATTTCTAGCAATCCACAGAATAAAATTCCTTGGCCTTTCATGTTTTAATAAAATTTTCCTCTTCCAAACAATATGTAAAAGTTGTCACTATGTTGCTACAACTCCACAGAATTTTTTCCTCCAGTGGAAATCTACTCCTCTGGAAATATTTTGGCTTTGGTAATAAAACATCATAAAGTTATGAAATTTTATTTATGTGTATATGCTTAAATTTGTCACTGATTAACACATTATTTACCCACATTTCTCTTCTTTAAGTTTGTGTTGTCCTTTAATATAAGGAAACATTATACTAGCACAATGCATTTACCCAGTGCCTTGATACTTACTGCTATCTTCATTCAGAACAGTCACAGAATTTTAATTAATAGTCACTGTAATTCTAGCAAATTTTTTTTTTTAAAGCATGACTAAGTCCATGAATCCTTATGTATAACAAACATGCCTAATAACCTAAAGTAAGCAGTCATCTCTCTTTTCAAATGATCAAAGAGAACGAAAGACAGCTAGCCATAACACATCCAGTCTTATTTACTTGCTCCTCTTCCTGTTCCCAGCAATAGGCACAAATGGATCTCAAACTTTACCACAGTCATTCATTTTGCTGGTGTCAGAAGAGCAAAATACTCTAATGTTCCTCTCGGGGCTGCAACCAGTGTCATTGCCCTGCCTGCACTGACCCCCACTGCCATGTGAACTCAGTGGCACTTGTGTCACCGGCACTCATGAGTCCCTGTGCATGGACCTTATGCCCACCAGCAAACCCCTGGATCAGGCATCACAGGGTATTTCCACCTTCATGAGAATTTCTAATCAATGCAAGGTTTTGGAGACTCTGTGTGTGGACAGTGGGATAGGTTTGAGCATGGCTGGAGCTTATGTGCTTCCAGAAATGGAAAAGGTGGCACATAGGCTAATTTGGGATGGTTACAAAGATGAGGTGTGAAGGCATGGTCCTGCTAAACTCTTTGAAAGCCATAGTTTCAGGTGATCCCCAGGGTGCTTATAACTTCTGAGGATTTCTTCTGCCTGTGGATATGATCTTAGATTGGTGATCTTCCGGCTGTTTATTTTTTCCTCTGACTAGAGGCTTAGAATGCTAACAGGCAGGGAATACTATTTCAGAGGAAATGGTGGAAAATTGCTTCAGAAGTGAGTCTGAATTTTACCACTATAAATAAGTTATGGCAGAAGAGGACAAAACAGCTAACGAATATTTTATGAATCAGAAAAAAATACAGAGAAGACTCTGGACAGAACCAGAGAAAGACATCCAACCCCAGGATGAAGCAGCCATACCATTTTGACAGGTATTCATAAAGACTTTCCTGAATGGGATCCTCACTCCCCAGCAATCTGTAGCAGAGCTGAATTGTCCTAATTGGCACAAAACATTTTACCTAAGTGTAAAGCAAATCTTCTTTTACTGCCCATTGCAGTCTCTGCCTCTCGCTCTGACCAACAGGACCATGATCCTCCCGATCAGGATGCACTCGCTCTCTCCTCTTCCTATCAAATAACATACAAAGGTGCCAGGTCTTTTACCACAGACCAGGTTTTCTTGGGGCCATTGGGAAACTTTCTGAGCTGTTGGAGTGCAGATTTCTGAACTGGTCATTTACAATTTACTAGCACAGGGGGGATTAGGTCTCGAGGAGATGCCCATTCTCCTTCCAGAACCGTGTTTTGGCACTGAGCAACTTGAGTTAGGCATCATTTCCATTTCATGTCATCTGAGCACTTGAGAAAGCTATAATTCTAAAGCATACAAACTGCCACATCAGATCAGGTTATTTAGCAAAAATAATAAGAGAACAGTTATGGAAAATCTACTTCTTTTCTAAATAACAAGCAAGTAATGGGCTGAAATGGTGAGGGAGTCATACTGAAAGGTGAGTGATGAACACGAGAGGGGAAAATAATATTTTGGATTAGCCAAAAAATTAATTCTTTCCAGCAAAAGGAAAAAATTTTCATAGGATGAGTTGTCAGCCTTCTCCAACTTAAAATGAAAGGACATCCCTTGAGGGAAAATTGTTTCAAACATTAAATAAAAATTGTTGTACTTAGGAAATCTAAACCATTGTAACTTTCCCCAGCTTGCTTTGTTTGCTTTAGCTTAAGGCAGTCTGGATTTGTAGAACATATGCTTCATCACCTACCTAGGCTGTCTGTTCTTTCTCTCCACTTTTAGCTTGGTTCAGGCCATCTGCATATGGTTTCCAAGGCTCTCCCTTCTTTTTCATATAGCAGGCATTCTGGACACGGTTTGTGGAAGATGTCCTAAAGAGAAAGGTTCCAAAGACATAGGAGAAAATGGAGTTAAAACCTCTTCCCCAGCTCAGGACCTTCACAGTGCATCCTACATTTGCTGCAAACAGCACATGGACCCTGGGTAAATCTCATACAGACTGAAGGTGAAAAGTTGTGTTAGGTCATTTGCCTTATTCTTAACAAACTGACCATCATGTTATTAAAATTCAATGTCTGAGCAATATTCCCTATTTTCTGTTCAAGTCCTGGAGTCCAGCAACAAGACCAACACTGAGTTGCATGACACAGTAACTTTTAGAGAAGAAAAGAGTCTTTGACAGTCCAGGCCACTGGGCTGAGTGGTTCCTCAGTACTGCAAGATGGATGCATCTCCAAGTCTTGAATGCATTTACCCCCAGAGCATTCATCTGGGTGAAAACAGCAACCCCACTTTATGATACACTTTCCCATTAGTTTTTTAAATTGTTACTTTCTAGAAGCACACATTTGTGGATGGGCAATGAGTTTTCAGTGCTGACTTGTAACCGGAATAGCAACAAAACACATACTCTGTCCCTGGGGTGGCTGGAGGGCACAACACACACTACTGCTGGGTTGCTCCCTCCCTGGTATTCTAACATTGATTTTCACTGCAGCAAGCCTTGCTCTGTGCAAATATTGAAATTTTCCATGTTGGAGAGCTGCTTGCTTGTGGTTATTGTTGTTATTTAACAACTCTAATAGCCAAGGAACAGTATAACATCAATTCCACGAGGAAAACTACGCTTTGTAGCAGAACATCAGGTCTGGCAGAGCAGTAGTTTTCATGGCAAGACCATGTCTTTTCCTAACCCCAGGAAAACCTGCCCAGTGTGGTCAGTTTATAAGTCTTTTGCAAAATTGCACTTCACAAATGTGCTGTTGAAATGCCTTTAGAGTTCCTGGCAGCTGGGTTCCCCTATGGTTTCTCTGTGTCACTCAGGAATTTGAACAGCCAGTCCTTGAGACTGCAGCTGGTTCCATCTTCACTACCTTCTCTTCTGGCCTTGCCTCCCTAAGTTTTTCAAGGAATCTCTTTTGTCCCCTTCACTGTTTCTTTAATCTTCCTATTTTTGAGCATATGTAATCGAATACAGGCAGGCTATCTCACAGCAACAGTCTGCACTGAGTTAAAATGATTAGAGGACCTTGGCAGTAGTTGTTAGAGGAGTATGAAGTGTTTATACTGTGTCTGTTTGCTTATAGTGCGTATTTGCCAGAGCCATAATTCAATTTATGCATACAGATCAACTTTTTAATACCTTCCAGGAATAATTGTTGTCATCATTTTATGTTTCAGTTCGTGTAGGCAAATAAAACATGTTGCAATTGGATTGAAAAGGCTGAATTCTGTTTTGAAAAGTCTAATTTAAAGTTTATGGGGTTTAGCACTTTCAGAATATAAGTAATTTAAAAAGCTGTGATGTTGCAAGCTCACAAACACATTTTTTCAAAGACATATATATTCCTCTGTATTCTCAGAGAATTTGCCTAATGGAGTGTGTTTTCATTTAACAGATTTCAAAATACTTATATATCTGTATATATAAGGAAACATAAAAGTCCATAGCTCCCTATGTTCCAAATTCTTTTTTGTGGTCTTACCTGGGACTATTTGAAATCTGTAATTACTGTTTCTAGACTTCCATTTACCAGCACATTCTGGTGCACTTGCAAGAAACTGCTGGAGCAGTATGCTAAGATGCACACACAGGCAACCATGTGAGAGCAATACATTGCAGTTTCATACCATTCCTCCAGCTTCAGGAAGTGCAGTCCCTTGCTTTCCTGGATGTCCAAATACTAAATAACCACCCCTTAATAAATCAATGCCAAAAAATTTTTGTAATAACTACTTTCTTGATGGTCAAGGAGTGCAGAATCAATAGACTCATTGTCTGTGGTGAAAGGTGCCAACACTGCTATAAGCCATAGAATTAGCTGTTTTCCCTAGATGCATTTGCTTATTTCAACTTTTCAATTGTCAGCTGAAAATTGACCTTTCAGTCGGCCATGAAAATAATGTTCATTTACACAGACAAACACCTGTCTGAGATGGCAGACACCTCCCAGCCCCTCAATATGCTGACAGAAAGGCTCCTCTTCACACAGGAGCCATCCCCCAATTACAGCAGCAACAGCTACGATTAAAGATTTTGCTTTGGAGTGGGAAATAGCTTGTGGTTTTGTACAGCAGACATTTTCTTGTGGCACACAGTCAGGACCACGTCCTCTTCTAAGAAGCCAGGCAATTTTAGTCCTTGGCACTGGCAGGGCAATGACAGCCCCTGGAGGAAGAGTGGCTGTGGCCACCCTCCAGTGCCCCGCTGCTTCAGCACGCCTCTAAAAATGAATCCTCACATACTTGTTTTTCAGAGAACAGCAGTGGGCTTGTTTGACAACAGCTTTTTCTGTATCTTGCTTTTGTTTCTTTCTCTCATTCCCTTCGAGGAAGAGAAGACATGAATCAAGCCTTTGTTCAAAGTGGCTTAACCCTCTCTGCCCCAGAGACATGGCCTGGACACATTACCTGTCAGGGACAGGGCAGGATTGTCACCCCCTGGTCATGAACAGTATGGAATCCCACCAACACAATGCAACTCACACCTTTGCTCTTTAGCAGTCTCAAAATCCTACTTTACCAAAGCACAATCTTAAAATTGGGGTGCCCGTGTCCTGCTTGTGGCTGAAAATTATGAAGCACAGTAACATCACCGGAGTTTTGCGTAGCGTGCCTTATTGCTTAGAGCACAGTAACAGAGCTGGCTGCTGCTGTCAGCAATAACAGAAGTCACACGGAGCAACCTGAAAGAATGTCACTGCCTCAGTTATATCAACGTCAGCTTTTTCAATTGAGCTACTTAATCCCTGAGTTCTGTCCAAACTGGTACTGCCCAGGTATTTTATCAGGAAGATTAAGACCAAGCAAACACTGATATGCATCTAATTGCTTAATTGGTGACTTGAATGTTCTCAAACACCAACAGAAGAATAATGCAGCGCACAGGTGTCCTCACCCATTTGAGCACCCCCACCAGTCTCAGCAGGTCACTGTTACTGCCTGCCAGTCTGCCTGGGTTTGAGGCACTGTAGCACCATCTGAGATTATTACAACTTAGAAAGGAAAGAACCCACTCAATCTAACAAATTCACACTTAAGAAAATGCACTGATGAACCACAGAAAGAAAGAAATAGAGACAAGGTCTATGAACACGAATATCTGAAATTTTGCAGTAGACTGTTTTCAAGAGAGATTGCCTCAGAGATATATTAGACAACACTTTTTTCACTGGATACAAATCTGTTATTTTAAAAAGTGACTGAAACATTTCATAGAAAATGCATTTAATTTGGAACTACAAAACTTAAACTACACTTTTTAAAGTACTATACTTTTATTCTGAGGGTTTTTTGGAATCCCATTATTTTACTACAAATGAGATGGAACCCACAATAGAATCATTAAGGTTGGAAACAACCTCTAAGACCACTGAGCCCAACTGTTTAAGCAGCAGTGCTAAGTCCACCACTAAACCATGTCCCTAAGTGCCACATCTGCACAACTCTTAAATGCCTCCACCTCCCAGGCAGCCTGTTGCAGTGCTACACAACCCTTTCAGTGAAGAAATTTTTCCTAATATCCAATTTAAACCTTCCCTGGTACAACTTGTGTTCCTTCCCTCTTGTGCTATTGCTTATTACCTGGGAGAAGAGACTGACCCACCTTGATGGAGTGGGTGACACCAGCTAAGTCCAAGGATTCGAACCATGTGTTCCAGCCTGCTTCTGGCTGTGGATGGAGAGCTCTTTGGCACACTGAGAAAACCCTGTGAAACTTCCACTAGCAGTTCTTACATTTCTGTGAGGGCTGAAATTGTATTATTTGTCATTCAAGAACAAATTCTATGAATCTGGAAGAAAACCTGAAAGCATAACAGACAGCCTGTCAAAGGATTGCTGTGGGTTACAATATGGAGCTGAGCTGCAGTATCAAGACACAATGTAGAAAACTAATGCATTCAAAGTGCGTAAAATGAAGAGTGCAGCTGTTGACAGACACAGAAACAAGTTGTTTAAAAATAAAACAACTCAAGAAAACATACTAGCAACTTCAGTGACTTCACAGAAGCAGATGCAAAATGCTATAAAGCAATAATTAGAGTGAACTGCCTGAATGCATACTGCTGTTGTGCAAGAGAGGTCACTTTAGAAATGTACAGGAGGAAATATTTGCTTGTGAGGAAATATTTGCTTGTTCCAAGCCATAAGAATACAGAACACTGAGTTTTCTGTTCAGAGGGCGTGGGGATGTTTAATGGAGCTGAAGTCCTCCTTGTCAGAGGGCACCCTGTGTTCTGGCAAGCATCACCTTCTGATAACAATTCCTTCCCTCCTGCATGGGAAGGCAGAACTTGGAAAGAGTAACTAATTACTCAAACCAAACAGATTGTGCTAAATTCTGCTAAATTTCAAGCTTGCACTGTTTGGTGGCGGCTGTGACAGAAATGATGTTGACACTGATTGGGTGGAACATACTTGATTTCTAAAGCTTGCTGGACAAGAGCAGCAGGGAGCAGAATGTATATGAATTGTGTGCCTGTTTGCCCTGGACTCTGACTTTGAAAGGGAGTTGTTTATGTGTGAGAGAGCTGAATCCCCAGAATTTTTTTTTTTTTTTTTTTTTTTTTTTTTTTTTTTTTTTTTGCATAAGAGCTCTCTGGCAGTTTGCCTCATTTCAGAGCAGGGATATTTTGCAATTATTGTAGTCTGTTTTGTCTTATCCTTCTTTTCCTACAAAACACACTACAGCAGGACAATCCCTTGGTGTACTCTTTTCTGCTGCTTCTAGGATTCCCACCCTGGGGAGGTAGTGGGGAGCCTGTACAGAAAGAAGCACTGAGGAAGGTGTTTTCTGTATGCCCTCCTTGGCTATTTCATGAATACAGCCCCCAGGCCTGAAGGCTTGGTTCCCTGCACCCAGCTCCACACCTCATGGCTGAGCAGCTTTGTTTCCACTTGGACAGCCCTGCTTGCACCACAGAGTTTTCCCCAGAAAAATGTTGCTACTGCCAGAATGCTACGGACAGGGATGGCTGCAACCATCCTGCCCCACTGAGGAAGAGAGCAATGGGTTTGGCTCTGGCTCTGATCAAGAAAATTAGATGATGTGGCTGCATTGTGGGAGCTGGTCCACAGTTACAAACGCAAATTTCTTCCCTCACCATTCTCTGGGACAGATGATGGAATGCAAGGAAGGCCGTGGTAAATATGTTTTGGATGATCCTGAGCTATAAGAAAATACCTTCTGTTTCCCAAACCAGGCCAAGTATGTCATAGTCCCCTTACTAATGTTAGGATAGTCATCCACCCCTTCAAGCTTTTAAAAGAAATATGCTCTTACTTATGCCTGTATCTCAAGATTTATCCTAAGTTCTAATGTACTCTCAGGTTCATTCACACAGAAATGTACAACCCTAACAGTCTACCAGTAAATGTATTTTTCACGAATAAAAATGCAAATCAAAATTGATCAGGCTTCATTTGGAGAAAAGCTTGTGTTAATGTATGCCAACATTCACATAATATGTGTACTTACCTAATACAAGTTTACTCAAAACTGTTCAGAAGGAAAAGTACCTATCATTGCATACAAAGTCTTAGAATTAATCTAATAAAATTAACATTTTTAATAGTCAGAAAATATAGAAAATAAAACTGTGGTGAGAGGAAGGGAGGGAGGACAAGAGGTAAGAAAGTTCCCAATTCTAGTGATTAGAGAGCAGCTAAAATAAAAGGAAGAGCTCTCTGCTAAGATGCTAAAATCCAAAACATGTCTATGGAAGATAGACTAGGTGCACTACAGGCTAGGCTTTTTGAAACACAAAGATAACCTCTTGTTTTCTTTTAAAGGCTATTGCAACTAGAAAGAGCAGCAGGTACTAAAGCATGTCTGGTATGGCCAACAGGCACAAACCACTACATTTTCAAAACCCTTCAGAGACACCAAGGATCTGATGGACCATTGTCACACTTGCTAAGCAGCTGAAACAACTGGCAACTGAAGTGGCCAGAGCCACCATTTTGATAGCACACAGAATTCAGACCAGGAGTATCACTTTAGAAGATCTTGTCCAAACTAAGAAACCCAAACTAAACATAGCCATGAATTCAATAAAGGCACAGTGAACTGGGAATCCTCATCAATTCTTTCACTGGGGGGGCACTCACTAATTTTTTTGTCAGAAGCATTAGGAAATAATATCCAGATGAGTGTGACATAAGCCATAGGACTTGTTCCCACTCAACTTTGCAAAATAAGAGCAATTGAAGAGGCAAAGAACATACATCTTTCTAAAAAGGGATTGAGTATTCTAATATACTATTTCAAAAAAATTATAAGACCTGATCAGCTAGAGAAAGGACGTTGTGTTCTTTCTGTGTTTGGAGCACACACCACCCCCCCTACTATTATTAGGACTCATTTTGTAGCAGGAGCAGAAAACCAGATGGTAATCCCCAGCCTCAATAAATGGGGGTCTCTCTGTGTGCTGCCTCCTGCTTGCCCAGCCCTTGTGTTGCCAACTCATGGCTCAATACAGGGGGAGAAAACCAATTTTATTGGCAGAAGAAATTGCTGCTATTTAAGGACAGATGTTTGTCTCTGGCATTTATTAAGGTCTGCACGTTGTTAAATGGTTGGTAAGAAGAATGGGGAAAAAATGAAAAACTGAATGATCAATTTCTTCAGCTAAAAGAGTTGCCCTGTCAGGGCTGAAAAATTTCACATGCTTATGTACTTAGTGTTCATAGTAAGCTACTATAAAAATAAAGTAGTTCCAGAATTGATTAAAATAAAATTTTTTTAGAATTAACTCATAGTAATTTAGTAAATAGCAGTGTCTTTGCAATATGTTCAAATTTGAAAAAAACCCAACACTTATTTTAGTGTGTGTTGAAATATCCTTCCCTTTCCTTCTGATAATAACTCTGATGCAGTAAAAGCTGTGTAAAGACAATACATTTCTAAACTGGACAAGAAATAAACAGGGTACAGAAAATATTTACACTGAGAACAGAGAGACTTACTGGAACCAGTGGGATAAGAAAGAAAATTTCCAGTATGTGCCAAAGGAAAGAAGGCATGATTAGATCTTTGCTATATTAAAAGCATTTGAGATTTATTTAGACCCTGCACTCCTTTCTGTGCAATGGTCAGTTGAATCTCAGCCTCTGGTCTATGGAATATTCAAGGACTTCTGAACAATGAACCAACCTGAACAACAGTAGAGACTGAGGGGTGAACTTTAAAGAACAATATTTTGTTGGTGTATTTGATGGAGATGCATTTTCTAAATATTGACATTTAGATTGTCTTGCTTATCTCAGGTGCTTGTCTTTACACACCCTGTACCTTCTGAAAATAGGTGGTGTTTTGTGATCATGTTACAGTATCTGATGGCAAAGCAAACTCATATAAAACAGCCACAATGACACAATTATGAATGTTCTTGATGTACCTCAGAGTCCAGCTCACATTTAGGTATCTGCTGTCTCCAGGGTGCTTTGGAGGGGACCAGCTGTAAATAATAAGTGTCAAGGAGCCACACAAATAAATGCTTCTGGCTGCTTCATGAGAACTTTTTTCCTATTCCATTTCAGCTTTAAAAAACTGACATTTTCTTATTTCCTGAAAACTAGGGAGGGTTGTTGGAAATCTAAAATTTGCTGCTGTAAATTTCAATTTTGCAGATCCAGCCTTTATATTCAATGAACTTCCCATGCTGGTGGTATCAGTGATAGCCATCTCAACATCTACATTTAAATACCAGCAAATGAATTGAGTAATTCACACAAGACAGAACATCTAATTGGTGCTGTTCATGCAGGTGGCATCCTGGCAAAGGCTTTGACCTTCAGCAATTCCACCTGAGTCAGCTTTCTGGATCAAACCCAACATTTGAGTCAGCTTTCTAACCTGCCAGCAATTTTGAGAGGGCAAAAGTTTGAGGGGATTTAGTGTTTCTCTTTCCTGTTGTAATGTAAAGTACAAAACTCAACTGGTGGAGCTTAATTTCACCCTGAACAGCTAACCCCATCCAAGAGAAAAATACAGATCACAGCTGCAATTCTGTTTTAAACAATAGAATATTTGATAATGAATAGTAATTAAATTAAAAAGGGATAATATAAACTACCTTAATCTTGCTTGACTGACACTTCACTATAGAAGATGACTTGAGGACTATTGATTGTGTGGCTTTGAGATTGAGGCATGTTTTACAAAAAAAAAAAAAAAAAAAGAATTAAGACAATTCAAAGAGTGAAAAGAGAATTCTGAAATCCACATATCCACATAAAGGCCATGGTTTTCTGTCTGCTTTACATTCTGGTTCCTTAAGTCTCTTTCTTTTCTTCTCGCCTTTTTTTTTTCTCCAGAAATATGTCAAGGGAAATTTAATTTTTTCAAAGGCATTTTTTGAACTTCCAACCCATCCTTGGTGCCAGAAAAGGAGCACCATGATATGAGACCCCAATACTAAACTGGAGCATTTTCTATAAACCTTATCTAAACCTGCAGAAAGCTTACCTAGACCTACAGAAACCAAAAGCTATTTTTTTCCTATGAGAAAAAATAATTGTAAATCCTATGCATTGAAAATAGTTACATTTATCACAGTTATGTCTTTGTGTATAGGGACACAGTGAGTTATTTGTGGGGTGGGTAAATAAGTAATCATTTTAGGATACATGGAGTTTTCCTGGTAGTTAAACAACATCTTACCTACTTGTCAGACACCAAATCCTCTCTCAGTAAATACAGTGCAGCCAGCTGTGCCATCTATGCATGCCCTATTCATTCCCCTTTAATGGTCAAAGTCTAAATCCTTCACTTCCTTCTCCACCACAAAGAACAGAAGTCACTTCTTACCTTTGTTACACAATAATTGAATCAATATATAACAGTAAATTTGTAATAGTGCCTTTGGGACTTGACCTTGTAAAGGGACAGTGTGCTCTAATGGTGTGATACCCCTCATGTGAAAGCTTGTCAGACAGCAAGGAAGATGCAAACAGCAAGATAGTGCATTCAGTCCTCCAGCACTTCATTAGCAAAGAAGCCTTAGAGCATTCAAAGATGCAAAATGCTCTATACAATAGCATTTTGGGAAATCAGAGTACAGTCACCTCCCTCCTCACCTTCAGAAAAACATGAAATGAGGTGGCTGGATTTTGAGTTGCTAGGTTTAACAACAGAGTAGGAAGGAAGGGAGTTGTTTGCATACATGTGCTTTCACTAACAGTGTTTGCTCTGTTACAAGCCTGTCAAAGCAGGGTGTTTTTGTTGAACTGAGAATCTGAAAAGGGACTTCCATAAAAAATTTAACAGCAGACTCGTGTGTGTGTGTGTCTGTGTGCACAGTCAGTGACAGGAAGCAGCTAACTAAAAACTCTTAGGGCTGTTCTGTGTTGCAGAGAAAATATCTGTACCCAGTAATGGCACAAGTCCATCTCAGACACCCACACACGCACCTCCAGCCCTTGGTCAGAAACTACTCAGTCAGTGAAATGGGGTCCTCAGGCTGTCACTGCACAGAACTGAAATCTTGGCTAGCCAGCCAGACAGGAGGGGAGGAACAGGAAATTTAATAACAGTGCAACACAAAGCAGCACCTACACCCCAGCAAACCCCAACACCACCTAGCAGGACAGATGGGCTAGAGGAGCAAGAACAGATTTGGATTTGTTATGCTGATTATTGGAAAGTTAAAAGAACAAACTTATCAACAACTGGAAGAGTTGTCCAGTAAATATCACCCCTTCCAATGCATCTTTACCCTACTGATTTCAAAGAAGCCCCGTCCTTAGACATGCCAAAAAAAAATCCATGTTCATTATGTCCATGAAGCTCCTGATGAGCTCACTAGTTTGCGTAAGAAAAACCTTCCATTTCTGCTCAAATGCCCCAACTCCCCTCAAAAATTGAAGAGAGTGGAATTAAATGTAACAGTGCAGTCCAGGAACTAATTAACTTTGGGGATTTCCTACAGAAAACATGAAAAGGGCTGAAAGTTTAGATGGCAGAAAAGTCTCTCATCCATCCCAGTTGCAGCAAACATCAGTGGGGCACTTCTCAGTCCCCCAGGGAAGTGCCAGGCAGCAGAGGGTAATCCAAAACTGCCACCACCAGTGCCAGCCAGGGTGGGAAGGAGGTGGCCGTGCCAGCAGCCAGCTCTCACAAAGCCCCTGTGTCTCACTGCTCGCTGCTGCAGGAGCTGGCTCCACAGCCCTGGTGGGACTCTGCTGTGTGCCACCATTCAGCTCACCATGGACTTCCTCACTGGTGTCATGGCATGGTGGGGATCTAACTTCAGCAGCTGCCATATCCCTGCTTTTCCTGACCTAAGCACAGGAGACTCTGGTCTGGCACTGAGTGTCACCAGTGGAACAGGCAGACTTCACCAGAAAAACAGGGTGAGCAGTCCTAAGGGCAATCAGGAAACAAAGCAAACTCCATCCTCAGCATTAGTTATGGGCTTCCTACGATGTTTTCTAGTATCAACTTCCTACATTCCCAGCGTTTCCCACCTGCAGAGACTGCAGAACTCCTCAGACTATTTCCCAGGGTCCAGCCATGGTGGGCCCACAAACACTCAGGTGTTTCCAACATTATGACCCCAAACTCAGCTCTGGGCAAGAGTGGGAGACCTCATTCCTAGCAGAGTGAAAATGACTCAAAGCAGCTGTGGTGCCCTGCTGAAGTGCTCCTACAGCCACAGGGGCCAGGGCTGCCCATGAGGAATGGCTGAGTGTATGGGCTGGCACCAGGGCAGAACTTTAGGGAGCTGCTTCCAGCTGGCCCATGACCAACCCTCAGGCAAGTACAGGAGAAGTCGCTGTTACCTCAGTCCTAACTTCCTCTTTCCTCACTGTGAGCAAAACCTAAGCAACAATTGCCTGCAATGGCACCTGCACTGCTCCACAGCAGATCCAATTTAACGTTCCAACACTGCCCACTACATGGGAGGGCCAGGCAAACATAAGGCTGCTGCACACATGTGTGGCAACACCAGACAGAACCCCACTATGATAACCTGCTGTGAATCCATGGAAGGTTTTGCACTCAGCCTTCAAATTTTGAGAGGGAGGTTGTCTAAGCACCTTAAGGCAAGATCCCAGCCCAGCCTGCAGTTCAGGAGGACACTGACAGCTCAAAATAACAATTTCACTCTTTCCTAGAAGAGTGAGAGATTACTGTTGTTTTGATTTGTGGTATGACTGGACTGCAGTAGAGGCGGTGGCATCTCCCCATTCTCTCAGAAACGTTATGTGAAGGTGGGTCTCATCATTCTGGATTCAGGACATGATCAATACCCAGGGCAAACTGGGAAGATCGAGTCATTTTCTTCTTTGTTATCCAGGAATTTTTTTTTTTTCCATCTGAATTGAAGCCCTTATGATTCCTATTGCAAGATAACCAAATGGGACCAGCAGAGAAATTAGGGAACATGATGTAACAGTTGTTTAGGATATGATCTAAAAGCCTTTTCTTGCCACAAAATTAAAAGCTGCCAAACCACAGGACAAAAACAGCTCAGAGCCTATTGTCTACTTTTCCTACACTGACAAGATGCTGATGATCGTCTCTCCATGGAAAAACAAGTCCAGAGAGTCACCCCTCAAACATGCTTTTTGTACTCCACTTCCCCCATTTCTATATTAATTTCCCCAAGTATGTCCTAAAAAACATCTACTTATGTACCATACCTTACATGGAAGCAATTAGTTTTATAAATTAACCACAAGGCACATTTAAATCTACATTGCACTTGTATCCAAATCATCACCACGTTGTGAGGGGTTTATTATTTATTATGATTTAACTACTACCAGCCTGTTTGGAAGGAAAACAACTCTCATAGTGGACCCAGTCATTCCATAAGTTATACTTAAGTTTCCTTCCTGTGAGTGAAAGAGCTGCAGTACAGCTGAATGTCAGATACGAGGTTCTTATATGCAGCATGGAGCTCAAAAAAGATGAACCTTGAAGTGTTATTTTCAGGCAAAACATTGTTACATCTGACATCATCTTTATCAGAATGAATGTGTATCCTCCAAGATATATGCCAGGTAAATCTGGTGCTTCTCAAAGATTATAAAGATGGAAGGATTTTTTTCATTATCTACACATCTGTTCAAAAGTCTGAAGTTTCAGGCCTAGTCAGAAGGCAATATTAGTCATGGTTTCCCTGAACAAAATCTCCAACAAGAACTTCACTTACCAACATGCTGTGGTGGTCTGTGCTGGATGGACAGCGTCGATGTGAACAAGTGGCATCTCTAGCAAAGCAGCTTCCTAAGAATCATTAAAAAACATGGGTAAGAAAGTGCCTAACCAAAGTAAAAAATGCCTATTATCAGCATTTTGGCAGCCAACTACTCCATAAGCACCTTCTTCTCTTTCCTTCCCAGGTAGCTCCAAAACCATCCTTGCCAGGTGTTTCTGCTTGAGTTTGTTTCAAGGCATCAACACACGGGGCTGATCTAGCAGCTTTCATCATTGATTTTTCTTGATTTATTGCTTACAAAAGATCTAGGATCAGACCCACACAGTGGGAAGCACAGCATTTTCCCTGCAGTCTGGAAACCCCCCAAGAATTTTGAAGCAGACACATCCTACACCCTAGTAACTCTTCCATAGTCACCCATGAGTCTCACAGAGATCCTTCAGTCAAAATTCTGCTTATAGACAGCAGGCATATCAGAGGGATTCATACTGTGGAACAGGAACCACTCATTCACCTCCTGCCCAGACTTCTCTTTTCCATGTACTCTTTCTACCTACATGAAAACGCTGTGCTTCAAATATATTTAAAAGAAACTTTGCTAGTACAACAGGACCTAATGCAGAAATACAAGATTGTCTTGATGTGGAAGAAGAGAATTTAAAGAATATGCTAGGTGCTAGTCACATCTCATCCAGGGATAAAGTAAATAGATCTCAGGTCATATATTGCTCTCTCATGCTCTTCTGCAGCCCTGAACTCTAAGTTTCAATAGCAATAACACTAAATTTTGGTCTCAGACCACAATTTTTCTGACAAAACATTGGCCAGCAATGTTTCTACAGATTTTCTACAAAAGCAGTATATGTTTTCAGAGAAGAACTAAAGGGGTCACTTGTTTAAATGTATTGAAACATTTTCAGTTCCTCTCTCTATCTAGAGGAGTAAAATTAATTTAACCAGTTATACTTATTCCATCCTTTAAATCAAACCCATCTATTAATTTCTCATGCTCTGTTCAATTGTGACCAAGTTAGACACAAGAAAAAGTGTAAAGCTACACAGTACACCTGAAAAACAAAGAACCAACCCACCAGGGTTTTGACGAAATGCTTTTTCTGAATTTGTAGAAAATGTTCATGCCAGCTGGAACCACTTCTTTTTTTTCCAGGAACATTCTGTTTTGGTGCTGTTTTCTGCCTTGGAAAACTTCAGATCTGGACTGGCATCTCTGGTTACTTCCCTTGAGCCCAAGTGATCCTGTTCTGTTCTCTCTCCTTTTGTGAAATGATAGTGGTAGGTACCCAAACCAGACAGCTTTAGGTTCAGTTCAAGGATAGGATTAAATGTAGGTCTTCCATACCCTAGGGAAACAGTCCACTTGCTCCCTCTGGCTGTGGTTAATCAACCTCTCAGATTTCATGAAAAAAAAAAAAAATAGTTTGGCCTTCACCATTGTGAATGAGAACATTACAGTTGCAAAAAGCCAAACAGTAAAGAAAACATTCCCCCAGCTCACGTTGTTCTACCAAAAAGCAGCATATGTACAACTGGAACTTAAAATGGTCTGCTGTTTTTTTCCTAAAAAATGTCACAGAATCTGATAGCTTTAAAAACGGCTTATATAAGACCAGACTTACAAAACAAAATTTGAATGCACCCCAAGTATAAACGCCAGGTTTATAATAGCCATCATTATAATAAAAATCTTCCCAGTTCCTGGGTTTTCCTAATTAAAACATAAATTTTCTATAAACAGAGATGTAATTCCACAGGGCCCCAACCCCTTTTCTTCGTGTCCCCTCCCACTCTTGGATTTGGTTTTTTTTCTTTCCATCGTAAATCAGGGAATCGGAGCGGCCGGCTCCCGAGGAATGCGCCTGGGATCTGGGGCTGTGCCGGAGAGGGTTTGCCTTCTGCCAAGGGGGAACCACCCACACGCTGCAAGAACGGCATGGGGCCCAGCCAGCATCTGAATGGCTCCGCTGCCACCCAGGGGAATGAAGTAAAGTGGACACAAACAGCTGGAAATGTTGCCAAAGTGTCAGGCTTCGAGTCCTCCAGAGCCTGTGGATTCTGTAATCCTTGTCTGCTGAAGTAGGGTTTCAATTTGCCTCTATTTGCTACTGGCTGGAAAAAAAAAACAAAACAAAAACTTGATGCAACACAGACCAAGATGTCACAACACTTTTGGTTATACCTCCCTGGTCACTCCCAAAGGACCTGGCCAACACCCACTGGGGGTGCAATCATGGCCTGGGATTTTTCAGAACCCTCTCTCACTTCTTCATGTTCCTTCCCCCCTGTCCCAGCATACTCTGAACGCTTGTCCATTAATACAAAGGAGCTATTGGACCCTGAGGAGCACATTTCTTCTGCCCAGAGAACACCTACAATCCTAAGCAAGCTGTGCAACAGCACTGGGATTTAAGAGCAGGTGTCCAGCTGGAAAAGAGAAGGTGAAATTGCTGCTCTATATCAAGTGCACATTTATCTTTCTTGTGCACTGACTCATCCTCATAGACAAGCCCTGGTGTTACTGTAGTGAGTCATCAAAGTAACGTTATTTATAATCACTCTGCCTGATGTTTCAAAAACACACAAGACCTAAACCTTATTATAGCAATACCAAATGAGTTGATGGTCTCCCAAAGCTCATGCTTTGATTTGAAATTGAAGAGCATGACAGAGTTTTAAAGGAGAAATAGTCCTGTGAATAGTGAGCACTGAGGCTCAACCTCCAGATGAGATCATCAGCTGTCATTTAGGTCAAACTAAAGGTACAATTGATAAACAAACATTTCTGTGCATTGGCCCATTTAGATAAACAGTACTGTGGTGTGAATGGATAAAACTGTGTCCCCTGAAAAGCTCTTCTGCTCAACCATCCTTGTCCCTCTTGTAACTGCAGGTTTTGGAGTTACAGGTTTGCAAACTAACAAAACCAGTTCCCGGACTCAGGCATGTATTTTAGATTTACTTGGTGCAAGCTGTTAGACTACAACTTTTCCCAACCTAGTGTACAGATGTGCAGAGATATTTATGTACCTCATATCCTATTTCAGGCAGTGCTGGATGGTCCCAGTCTGAAGGAAACATGATGTGTGTGAAGAAGCATCTGATTGACTGTTTGAAACAAGTTTAATCCAAGACTAACTCAAGGGATTTCTACAAGAGAGCCTCCTGGTCATGTTTCAGGGACTGCCTCAGAAAACTTGTGTCTTTATATTCTGTATAAACTGTTCTCTCTAACAAGCTACAAATAAATGTCCATTGTTATAGTGCAGCTCTGCAGCAAGAGGCATCACATTGGGCTTTCAGCTAAGTGTCAGCTTTTCCTTCCTTGCTTGGCTATGTGCCTATAAACATGCCTAACAGTATGATAACCTAGACTTATCTAAAGAAATTACCAACAGCTCTTCAAGCATGATCCCTGCATTACCTCCCCTTACCACAGCCAAGCCATACTGGCCTCTTCAGGACAAAAAAATTAAAAAGAAAATGTTGTGGCACAAATTGTTCACATAATGCCTGCTGAGACCGTAAGAAATTATTAAAATTATCCTTTTCCTGAACTGGGAGAGGAATTGGAGAAGGAAAAGATCACCTAAACCACAACAGATTATCAACATCTGCATTTGCTCCCACCAGAACACTAATTTTCTTCTCTTTTACTTTTCTTGACTGTTCCTACAACACTGCACAAATTCCCCCTTACTCATATCTCTGCTTTTCCAGTTCCACTCTTCTGCCTGCTCTAGGCTACAGCATTCAAAAAACAGGATGTCAGCCTTATTCCCTGATCTTCCCAGCTCACCAGCAGGCTGCATGGCAAGCCAAAATTCTCCAGGCTCTATTGGCTATGCGTGCCTCAGCTGGACCTGCTCTTTTCCACCTGGTCACCAGTACCAGCCTTAATAGAATAATATAAAACACAACTCTAGAAATGTCATTACGGTGTTTTTCCACCTCCAGCAAACTTTTTTGAACAATCTCAGCCACGTAACTTGTCATCAGCAGGAAGTGGGAAGCTGCCCTGGCAGTCCCCAGGCCACTGGGATGTCTCAGTGCACTCCCCTTGCAGCATGCCTGCCACAGTGACAGCCTGCCAACGCTGTCAAACCCACCACCCAGCCTACCTGCACCCAGTCTACATCAGCAGATCAGTGAGTCACTCTGAAGCAGGAGAGGACTCAATAAACAGACATTATTTTCCACAGTCAGGAAAATAATGAGCATAACACCCCATACCTTTTCTTGTTCTGTTTCCTACTGCCACGTACTGCAGTGCTAGGACTTCTGCAGATTTTTATCACAGAATGAAGATTCAGGTGTGTCTGGACCATTTTTTGAAAGAGAAGATAAGTGCACTATGAATGAGAAAGGAGGTTTGTGTTCCCTGGGAATGCTTCCCAGGAGAGCAGATGTCACTGTGAAACACAGGGGGATTAGCCTCCTGTGCTGCTCCTGCATCCAGCCCCTCCTCTGTTCCCTGCTTCTTCTGCTTCAGTCAGCAAGGAGGTATCTGTGCAGCCTTCTCCTGCTGTGGTGATTGCCTGAGGAGCTGATTATCCCAACTTCAGGTGTTCTTCCCTTCACGTAGAATCTGTCTCTAAAACCACCAAGCCTTAGAGGGTTGCTGACCTGACTTCCAACCAGCACAAGCTCTTCTTGTGGTGTTGAAAGAAGAGACCCTGTCCTCTGTGATCTTGTGATGATAGCACAGGAAAAACACTCACTGGCTGCCTGAAGTGCTGCCTGTGAAAGTTTTGGGGAGGATTGTGGGCATCTTTTTAACTGTGCCTCACTCCAAGTGGTGATGAAGAGCAAACATTTGGATCCCTTTATAGTGGTGTAAATGCTTATGACAAAACCAGACATCTCTGAGCTGTAGAATCCTTCTCCAGGCCTCTAGACTCTGCCTTACTCACACTACATATTTTCTGTTTTCCACTGATGTGATACAGCACCTCGTATTTCAATCCCCATTCCAGGTGCTCTCACTGTTTTGCTGCTTGCCAAAGACGCTCAGGAAAATTCCTGCCATTCCTCACAACCTGGCAGCTGGTGTTGCCCACCAGACAGCAGCACCAGATGATGCTTCAGAGGCTGGGGAAGCCCCGAGTCTGCAGAGGCCTCAGAAGCCTGGCAGTCTCTCCAGTGAATGCCAGATCCACCAGCTCCCATGCAGTGAGGTGCCCAGATTATGCTGGATGACTCAGGCTCAGCTTTATCACTGGGGAAGATGTAAGGATAACAACTGCACACACTCACTCACAATAGCACAGTGATGGAGCAGAGCTATGAGAAGATAAAAGCCAGAAGGAGCTGCTGAGGTAGTGCTTGGTCACCGTCTGAGCATTGATTCCCTGGTCTGCTTACAGCTCACTTGCCTTGAATGAACTTCCCTTTATTTCCAGCTGCTGAACAAGGCCACCAGAGAAGCCATGCACTTCTTCCAGCCCCAGACCTGAGGAGGAACCTGTTGCTCCCTTGGACTTGTTTTAGAAGATACTATCGGGCAATGCACACCAGCTCCTTTAGACACCAATGACATATACACTTTTTACTGTTTTAATCAAGGCTGCCTTCCACAGCTTACAGCCTCCTTCAAATATAACATATCATGAGCAACCATCACTGCACACAACTTTTTTTAAGCTTTGCACAGGATGTATATGTACCAGAGAAATAATACAGTTCATAATTGGCTTAAGCTACTATGCCCCTTACCTTTATTTTTCCCTGTTCCTCTCCCTGGAGACAATAGTCACAGCAGTTTGGGGTGTGGGGTGAAGGAAAGAAGGTTTCTGCTTGGAAAATGCCTAACTGCATGGTACAGTAACACCCAAGGAAAAGCAGAGTCACCAGCATGTCATGCTCACTGTGCACCAGGATAAAAAGAATTCATATAGGAAGTCAAATTACAATGCACACAACAACCACCCACAATGTGTGTTCACAAGGGGGACACCATCTTGAATTATCCAGTTTCATTCCCTTCAACATGTATCCTTATTTCAGCCCTTTAATTCCTAATTACAAACATATAAGGAAGGCTCCCATATTACAATCTTAGCTCAGCATGTCATAATATCAAGGAGACAGACGTAAAAAGTCTCTACTTAGACTAGAGCCACCCGTTTTGATTAGTTCACCAAAACTTCTTCCATTTTCTTTATGTTTCAGTTCCTTCCCCTTCCCTTCTTCCAGTGTTAATAGATGCTGCCTGTACTCCATGAAATGTTCCCTCATTGCTTTCACATTCAAGCAAAAAAAGATTTTAAGTAGCATTTTGGAAGAAAAGCTGCATAGCAGTTAGTTCTCCCATAAGTATGTCAACAGGTAAGTACACAGATTTTTTTTTTTTTACCTTTGAAGTCTCTCTCATATTTCTGTGAATCCACTTGAAATTCAAAAATGTGCAGCTGAATCTGATACTGTGGCACCACATTTGCAGAAGTTATAAGGGCAGCACCTTGTTCTGGACAAAGGAGAGATATATTTGTTAGAAATTGTCTTTGGGTCACAAAGGTGTCACAGACAGGTTGGATTTAACATCTATACATGTTACAGGGAGAAGACAGTGATTTAAACCAGTCATATCATAAGCTTGTCTCTGAGCTGTATCAGGGTTCCCCTCATGTGTTTCATGGAATTTTAGAAATATTTAGAATAGAATAGAATTTTAGAAACTATTTTAGAATAGTTTGGGTTGGAAGGGACCATAAAGATCTAGTTCCAGTCCTCCTGCCATGAGCAGAAATACCTTCCACAGACTGCTCAAAAATTCTGTTCAATCTGACCTTGAACTGTTTCAGGGATGAGGCATCCACAGTTCCTCTGGGCAACCTGTGCCAGTGCCTCCCCACCCTCACAGTAAAGAATCTCTTCCTAACATCTAATTTAAGCTTACCCTCTTAAAGTTTAAAGCAGGTTGGCGGGTCTCTCTCATGTCCATCGCTTCTCTCTGTGTCCCCCAACCAAGGACCACTGGTGGCTGCAGTGCCACCTGATTACTCGTGCATTTCACCTCCCTTCACCCCTGCAGTGCCACTCTCCTTTCTCCCTGATGCCCTTCACCCTCCTCTGAGTGGTCTCAGGTGGAATAGAGGCTCCCCAGAAGAAGAAAGTGCAAATCCAGGCTCTGGAGCTATTTCCAACTGAGCTTATAGATGGCAATGGCTGGTTTGACAGTTTTGATGGGAAAAGCAGGTGATTTTCTGAGATTTGTTTTTCAGCAGAAGTATGCAGAAAGTGAGCTCTTCTCACACATCAGAACTTTCAAATTGAAATGCATTTTCAACAAATTCCCAAGCCATCTGTAAAGGCAGCCTGTTTTCAGAGCTGTGTTTCCTAGGAGCATTGAGGAAAATCAGGAAAAAACGCAAAAATGTGTGATGTGACGAAGAAAGCACTGGGAGTATATCCACACCCCTTTTATTAAACAAAGCTAGCAGGTGCTAAGTTCAAAGCAAGGCAAAGGAGAGCCTCCCTCAAGCAATATCCCGTTCAGCTGTGGGAATATTTGCTACAAGATGTTGCAGAGGGTAAAATTGTATACAGATTTAAAAAGTGATGGAATAATTACCGAAATAAAACCACATCCAGGGTTATTACGTATATAGATACCAACTCTGGGGCAGGAGATCTCCAAGCCAAAATTTGCTGCAGGCAGGCAGAGGAGTATGGAAAAGTATCGCTACGAGTCTGCCTTGAGCTCCTAATTTTGTTTGGGCACCTTTATCATCCAGTGATAGGGACGGGCTCTGGTACACCTCTTGTGCTGATATGATACAGCCTTTCCTACATTGTGGGGTAAGAAGAGCAGGAAGGGAGTGATGGGGAGATTTGTTCTCTGTATTCAACCCAGGGGTTGTTAAATCGGGCAGCTTTCCACCCTGCCCACGGAGCAGGCAGCGGCGATGGGCAGGTAGTGCAGAAGGATGGAGGCAATGAAAGAGGCAGATGATGATGTGGCAGTGCCAAAAGCACGGGCAGCATCCCCGCGGCGCCCCGGTGCGCCCTGCCTCACACACCCACCGCAGCCCTGCCTGCTGCGGGCCCCGCTCCGCACTAAGCCGCACCTCCTGCTCAGCAGCAGCGATTAAACAGCGACTTTCTGGGCATGGGGCGCTGACCTGACTGCGGTGCAGATGCCCATGAGGGACGGGACCCCGAAAATGCTGCGCTGCTGCCGGCTCGCCCCGCACGCCCTCAGCCGCCCCCGCCCTCAGCGGGGCTGGGCCGGCTCCTCCGGGCGGGCACCGCCACCTAGGGACGGGGACACGGCTCCGGCAGGGCTGGGAAACCTCCCCTCAGCGCCCCGAGGGCTCCTTCCCCACCCTGGGAACTTCACCTCACCTTTTTGGGGCACGCTTGGTTTGTGTTCTCCTTTCATCATGCCATTTCTCCACTCTCGGTGTCAATCGCGGTGATTCTGAAGACGCACATCAAGACCTGTGTGAGAGCCGAAGAACAGATCGTCACCTTGTTTTGCCCTGTTTCAAGGAGCTCTTTGCTTCTGGGAGATATCCAGACCAAAAGTTCAAGGGACCCGGCGCAGTCAGTCCTGCAGCCACGTTCAGGGGCTTCCCAAAACCACCCTCAGCTCCCATCCTGTACATCTCCCTCTGTGTGGGCTGTATCCTTCTTACACCAACATCTGCACTTATCCTTGTGCCTGCTTAGCGGAGAATCCCCTTCTTTCCACACTCCCCTCCATGCTCCTGTAGTACTGACTGCTTAAAATCAGTGAAGAGCTTTTCACCCCTTTTGTGTCCTGGCCTGCAAGCCTTGCCCGTGCAGGACATGCTGCATTGCAGCACCAGCCACATCCCACCTGCTTTAGAGATCAAGCAAACAGATACTTCACCTTTGAGGTTGATCTCATACTTCCAATAATCTGCTTGAAACTGGAGAGTGCCAGTCTGGTCAGCCTGAATTGCCTTCTCTGACTGTATAGAGGTTAAAACAGGAGCACAGTAGTTTGGAGACTTACGGAAGAAAAAAAAAAAAAGTAATTATCCATCAGAAAAAAAAAATTGCTTAAAGGACCTGCAGAACAACATTTTATTTGCTAACGAGGTGTAATTGCCTACAACTTGGAGTTTCCCAGTGCATCCAGCTGAACCCCATCTCCCATCAGAAGCTGTTTCCTGGACACTTCTCCCTCCTCATCACAGCACACATGGTTGGGGACCGGTGGGATGGTGCATCCCCAGAGTCCCATACACCTCTGCAGTCTCTGATACTTGCTACCTTCTTCTCCTGTTCCAGACAGGATTAGAGAACATCACCACAGCTCCCAAAATGGTCTCCAAATGATCCAACTGCCAGCACATAGGAGAGCTTTCTGACACTGTTTTCTGCTGTAAGTTAGGATTTGCAAAAGGAAAGAGCACTTTTCTCATAGATGCACACACAACATATTTTAAAAAAATAATAAAAGAAATGTTGGAAGGCTCTGGTTTGGTTAAGAAAATAAACAACATTCAGGTCTCAGCTTCTGACAGTCCTCTCATGAATGATATAAGTGAAATTATGAGATGCTGCAGAAGAGATCAAAATGTGTGTGGGGAGACTCTGAGGCAAGACACAAGACATGCAGAGAGCACACGGACACGGGGGGAGAAGAAAAAGATTATCAGTTTGCTTAACAGTAGTCTTGAGAGGGAAACCCAAACTCTGTTCAGCCTCCAAATCCTTAGGGAAGAAAACAAGTCCTAAAAGGTTCGGATTTTCTTTTTGCCTGTGCTCAAACCCAGGCATGCCATTTTCTGCCCTCTGAGTGTGCCAGCTCACAGAACAGGCACTGTTAACTAACCTGAGCTTGGTTAGTTAACAATAGAATTATTTGGTTGCTATCCATGTTTTACCTGTAGAAGTCAATATTTCTGAACTTGCCTAATAAAAAGTCAAGTTTTTATTTATAAGATCCCTAATAAAACCTCCACAAGTGTGGGAATAGACCACCTGGCTATCCATTCCATGTAGCTCATGCCAGTGCAAAGAACTGCTTCTCTTGATGAACAGCTTTCACAATCATCTTGAATTAACAGTCATTAGAGGATTATGTTAATTTTTATGTTGGTTGATGGCATTTAGATAGAGAAGAGTCCTGCAAGTTGTCTTCCCAGTTATATAATGCAGCTTTTTTACTTATGAGTGTCATTAATTATGTTTCAGCTCAGGAAACTGCCTAGATGCCACATGGTAACAGGAACAAGTAGAACTGAAAGTTGAGGGGAAGAAGAGAAAAACAATCCAAAGGTCAATCTGAGAAGGAAAAGAAAAGCCAGTGATCAGGACATGTCATTGAGTTACTCAGACTGTTCAGGCATAGCAGCAGGTGGAGAAGATCCTGATAGGAAAACAGTATTTTGATAGCACTGTCTCAAAGTTTAGGTTTAGTTAGTAGCCTACAGTGAAACTAATCACATTTCTGACTAAGGCAATGTACAGAGGACACTTTGTTAGTAAGGAATTTGACTTGCTCAGAGAAAAACCCAACCAAACTAACCAACAAACAAACTCCACAAAACAAACAAACAAACAACAAAAAAGGGATTTTTTAAAGACATTAGGATTGACTGTGAGGACCTTCATTCAAATAATTTATGTGAAGGCAGAGGTTGTATCACTGCTAAAATGGGGTCATATTGTATGAGAATCAAAGAGGAAAAAGGATATGAAAAGACTCTTAGAAGAACTTGCTCGAGCTGAAAGCAAAACAAAGGTCAGCTGGCTTTCAGGACAGTAGAATGGATCACAGCTTGAGGTGGACACTATAGAACATAGTAAAAAAACCCCATAAACCTTCAGGATTTTTTAACAGAAACACAAACTGGAAGTTGCAAGGGTCTATCTGCAAAAGGCAGTCAGAAGGAGCCTGCAAGCAGCAAGGGTGCACAAATTGTCTAAGCAGAGACCAATGTGACTTCCAACACCTCCTTCGGAGCTAGTAAAAGGAAAATGATATTGAAAATAAAATACAGTTAAGGAGACCAAAACTGAAGATACAGACCAAGAAAAATTATTTGCAGAACACAAACTAAAATAAAACTTCTTTTTGGGAGTGAGTAAAGACAAAGCTTCCTCCAGGGGTGGGGATATCACGTGTAGACATTTCCCAAGCATTTCTAAGTTGAACACTGGCACACCAATTAATGGGCCCTCTGACATCGCTGGAAACCATCTGGAAGGGAAATCTAAGCTTATTAAGAACAGATGGATAAGAACCAGGTCAGCCTTCCCTATTGCTCCTATTTGTAAGCTATATGTAAAAATAACCTTGTAAAGACAGTTTGAGTTGCTCTGGGAAATCATGCCTAGGACTCAACATGCCAGACAACAGGCACTGAAAAAGAACAGGAACAACAGAAAAAGCTCTTGCCTGAGAGCTGTCTCCTACAGGCCCCTAACTAAAGACTCCTGCCCTTCCCCAAACCCTCAGCCCCCATCATTAGCACACTGATCTGGGTCCATTATTCCCTCAATCTAGAAACAGCCTTGTTAAATAATGCAATTGTTGAGCATGTCATGCCAAGAACAATATCTGTGTTTTCTTCACCTGGCACCCATACAGTTGTCATGCCAGGTTATGGGGCTCAAGTTGATTTTTAACAGTTTGAATGTTTTGGAAAATAATATGTCATTCAGCACATTCAATCAAGCATTAGGTTTCTGCAGTTTAATCATCCTGTAATAAATTCTGTCAAAATTGTTAAAAGGTTTCTTAAAAATACTAAGAAGTCAAACTCGGCACCAGTAAATGAAAAGAAAGCCTGAAAACTTGCTGAGGTGTTATTTAATAGAAAGCCTACACCAGTTGCATGAATATGTAACCAACTGTGTTAAAGCTTAGCATGCTGCGAAGCCCTAAGAGAACCACAATAAAATCAATTAGAAGTACATTATGATGAAGAGATCACTTGAGCTAACATCCTTGCAGGCAAAGACAGTACATTTGAACACATAAAAAAAATACATTATTTATATGAGTACAAAACGCATCCATTGACCCTTATGAATAGTTGCTGGTTCCTGAAAAGTAATTGCTAAAGAAATTACTGGAGAAGCTGCTGATGGTGACTGTGAAACTGTTAATCACATGCTCGAGTCAGAAACAATTTAACCCTTTCTCAACAGATCTTAATTTTTTTCAGGGGGGAAAAAAAGTGAATGAAAATCCAATAGATTCATTCTTGGTGCCTGCCAGCTAGTGGACATGTTGCTGACAATTTGCAAGCATTTCTTATCTAAAAGGGTGCTGAGGAATGCTTTCTGCTTAGTACTTTGAAGGCACCCACATACTCCAGAGGCAGCCAGAGGTTCAGGTTGGGAAGAAGATTTAGCAAATCTAGGATCCTGAGCAAAAGTCCCACAAAGAAATATTCATAGATTAAGTTGCTTTTCACTTTTACTAGCAGCTTTTGCTCTCAGTGCCTCACTGGCTGAACTATTCCCGAGTCTTTTAGCTCTAGATTCCCAGATGTGCTTGGGCTAGAGGTTCAGGATCATCTTAAACCAGTTAAAAATCATGCTGCAGCCTGCTCAGCTCTCTGTTGGTGCCGACACAAGCAGAACAGGAAATCGCTCATGCTGAACACCGTATTTTGGCTTTGGGTTTTGTGGGGGTTTTGGCTAGGTCAGTTTTCAAGCAAGTGAATTCCCTGCATCTGCTCCCCTCCATCCAGCAGTAGCATGGAGGAAACAGCAGCAGCACCCACCTGGAGACAGGAATGTTCCTTTGGGCAGTAGCACAAAGGGAGAGTTCCAGAGTGTGACCCTGAAAGAGTGTGGGCTCCTCAAGGAGAACTCCCATATCAGATCTGGTACTCCAGCACCTCAGAGCACACAGCAGTGCCACACCACTGCACACTGTTACAGCTGCTCACACCAGATCCTGCCTGATCTTCTCGATATAACACCCAGCACCTAATTCTGGAGGTTGTGAGGAAACTCTCCCTGTAGTCAGAAATAGTTCTGACTTACTGGATAATCTTATTTTTCTTCCAAACTGTGCATGTTTGCACCTATCCTCTGTTCTATGCCTGGTGTCCTCTTTTTCAGATCAACAGCCCCCTTTTTCCTGTGGCTAGCCTGCTTCTCAGCAGGATTTTCCTTACCTTCTCCTGCCTCTGATGATTTTGGTAATCCTGCTCTGAAACCCACCTGGCTGGAAATAACTTTCTCCCTCATGATGGGTGGTTTCTTCTGTCATGGAGGAGAAGAATGGAGGAAGATGATTTATACCCAGGCATCATTCTACAGAGTATTTTGTATAATAGCAAAACTCTTCCCAAACCCTCCAGCTCCCAGCCCCTGTCCTGCCCAAAGACTGCACATCCAAGCCTCCTTAAGCTGATGAAGCCATGGAGGAGATCAGTGGAATGTTGCAAGGACCAATGCAGGGTGACAGCTGAAAATGGTCACTGTTCAGTCCCTTCCCATCCATTTTAAGTTACTTCAAGTGACTTTCATTTTCACTTCCTGACTGCGTGGAAAGTTCTCTGCTCACCTGTGACTGACAAGACTAGATCACTAATTTGCAAAAGAACAATCTTTAGCCTTCTGCAAATGCAGTGAGACACAGAAGTGCATGAATTAGTGCAGCTTAGGCACTAATTGCAGTCACCTGTCTTTCAAAATTCTCTAAAGGCACTGACTGTGCCTGAAGATGGCAGCTTTAGGAAAGCTGATGGGATCCTACACACAGCCCTCCTCTTGGTTCCTCCCGGCTATGGCACACACAAGTGAGCCACTTGTGACTCCTCTGCAGAATTACAACTTACACATCATGACTGTTTTAAAATAAGCCATTCATTTTTGTTTCCATGCTATCACTCATCCCAAAAGTTATCTATCCCATAATGCACCAAGTTTCAAGTACTATGACCACAATTCAAGCTTTCCCCACCACCCAGCCTAGCTGGAGCACATACCAGTGGGGCACTTCTCCACCATCAGAAGTGCCAGGCAGCAGCAGGGTAATCCAAAACTGCCACCACCAGTGCCAGCCTGCAGGGTGGGAAGGAGGTGGCCGTGCCAGCAGCCAGCTCTCACAAAGCCCCTGTGTCTCACTGCTCGCTGCTGCAGGAGCTGGCTCCACAGCCCTGGTGGGACTCTGCTGTGTGCCACCATTCAGCTCACCATGGACTTCCTCACTGCTGGTGTCACGGCATGGTGGGGATCTAACTTCAGCAGCTGCCATATCCCTGCTTTTTTGACCTAAATCCAGTGGGGACAGAGGAAGGACAGGGTGTCACAGAGACATGACAGGCTTGACACAGCAGAACAAGGTAAGAAGAAATGTCAGCAATGTGACCAGGAAACAAAGCTAAGTTCTTTGCCCACATTAATTACAAAGACTTCAGGATGCAGGAGCTTCTTCCCATTCTTCCCTTTCTTCAAAGGTAGGCCATGATTTGTCTCTTGAGCACCATGGTGTAGGTACTTTCACTTTCCTTCTTCCACATTCCCTTCCCAGTCTCCCTTTGGCATATCAGCACCATCACAGGCAGGAATCAACCCCAGGTGACCATATCAGTGGATCAAGGTCATTTTAACTCAGCAGGTGCCACTGCATTATGCTATGCAAGGCAGGTACATCCCCATTCCAGCCTGAAGATAGGTGAATGCTAAAGCTTGCCACTGCTTCTGGGGAAAGAATAGCTCCTAACAAAAAAACTATGCCCCCAAAACAATCAGGGGATTGATACTGGTTCGCTGCATTACAAAGTGTTCTAAAGCTACAACTAAAACTGAACAAACATTTTCTTAAAATTGTACCGAAGAGTAATTTATTCAGTGTGAATTCAAAAGACATTCCACCATTCATTACAGGACCACACAGCTGCTCTCAAGGCTGTACTCCAAGACATAGGCAGGGTAAATTTGCTGCTTCTCAAAGATGACAAAGATGGAAGGGTCTGTCGGGTCATCCACGCAGCTGTCATAAAGTCTGTTTGAATTTTCGTCCCTGGGCGGAGGGCGGCAGTACTCAGGGCTCCCCCGCACAAAGTCCCCAACGAGAACCTGAGCTACGAACATGTTGTAGCGCCCGCCGAGAGAGGAACAGTACTCATGGGAATAGCTGGCATCTCTGGCAAAGTAGCTTCCTAGGGAGCAGAAAATGCCACAGGTCAGGCAATACACCAGCCAAGGGACAAACATGTGCTAACAGCACCTTGGCAGCCAGCAATCCAACAAACCCAGCTAGCCTGACAGTGTGTGGGAACATTCTTGCCAGGTGTTCCCACAGTGGCTTTTTGTGAAGTACTGACAAGCTCCAGTCCACATTTCACCATCAGCCTGCCAGTCCCACCTGTCCAAGAGCAGGTACCTGAGGCAAAGAGAGGTGTTTTTAGCCCTTCATGGAATGGGATTGCTGCTGTGGGTGCTACCTAAAGCAATGCAGATATATACAGGTGAGAGTGCCCTACGGGCAGAAGTACATGGGTCAGGAACCATCATAACACACATCCCCCAGCCTGGCTGGGGTCTGCAGTCCCTGATGCTACAGTCCCTACACCCTTCTGCACTTGTACCTTTTCCATACATTGTCCCATGAGTTCCACAGAGTCTCCAGTCAAAGTTCTGCTCACAGATGGCAGACACATGGGATGGACTCGTGCCATGGAACAGGAGCCTCTCGTTCACCCCTTTCAATTGATGGAGCTTCTTCATCTTTTCTTTTTGCCTAGAGACAACAACAACAAAAAAAGGAGAACTACTTGTTTTCCTGGTTCAAACAAGGAAAATTTTCCAACTCAACTCCTCCTACTTCTGGGTCACGGAGGAACAGTGACACAAGCCACTCTCAGTGGAGTTACTGCCAGCTTTGCACTTCTGCTGGTACCCTGCTGCACAGCTGGCTCCTGCCAGCAAAACAAAAAGTTCTCAGCAGCACTATGGACTGTGTCACCCACAACTTCACACCACGTGAGAGAGTAAAGAGACAAACATCTCTTGACTAGGAATTGGTCAGTTCCCATGTTACATAAATCCTGAATACATAAATATCATTATAAAACTGAGCTGTATGAAGCCACAGTGAAGATTTTTTTTTTCCTGTCTCCTATGTGGAAGAGGCTAAAACCAAAAGAATAAACCTGAAACACCAAAGCTCAGTTATGATGAAGGAAAGGAATTTACTTTTTGAATAACACTAGCAAGAATCACATACTACATATCTTGCTAGGGATAAAAGGCTCATTTCTACACACACAAAAGAACACAGATGCAACGTTAACAACTCAGTCACAGAGAGAGCAGCCCCAGTCCCCTTCCAGGACTGTCCCAGAGAAGCCTCAGAGAGCCAGGTTTTGGGGCAGTCATTAAGTCTGAGCCACCAGCCAGACCTGGGCAGAGAGATATGTGGCAGCCTCACCTCTGCCGGACTGCTGAATTTGGCAGCTCCAAATGTAGACTATGGAGGGCAACAGATCAGGAAATACCAGTCTTCTCATACAGTAAGGATAATGAAATAAAATAGATACGAACCACTGAAAAATGTCCCAAAGTGTTGGATTCTGAATCCTCTGCAGTTGGTTGATGCAGTAATTTTTCATTGTCTTCTGAAACAGACTCTTGATTTTTCTATATTCTTGGGAATCACTGCTGAGCTGTATCAACTGAAAATTTTTAAAGCACTAAAAATAAGGTATTACTGAGAGTAACAACTCCAGTCCTTCCAAAGGACTCATCAACCTCCTCACATCTGCTGAAAATCCCTACCACAAAAATCACAAGCTTCTTCAGTTTTTCCTATTAACCCTCCTTTACCGTCATTCCCCAAGTGGAAGCACAGGCACTGGCTGAGAGAAACCAGTGCACCCCCATATGAGTTTCCTTTTGAGGATGAACCTCCACATCTGGACTACTTTTAGCTCAGAGTAACCTAAAGCTGAAATGCACAGCAGCATTCAGGCTGAAGCAGAGTGAAAGTTTCACCTTAATCTGACACTCTAGCACCTTCCCTACAGGGCTATGTTGCAGTTTTACCACAGCAAATAACATCCTGCCCCAAACTGACAGAGGAAATACCACCTTAAGATCCAATTAATCTGGTTTATCAGGGGATGAAGTGCCTTGGGAGAGTGCAAAGGACAGGTATGAGCAGCAATGGCCTTTCCTACCCTGTGTGGTATCATAGGGGAGATAACACCACATCACTCTCGGAGAGCCTCCCAGGAAATGCACGTCTGTTCTGAATATGAAACTGTCAGTCTTGTCTCACATCATAGCTGCTTATTTTAAAAGCTGGTAACATCTCAATTGCCTTGAATTATGCTCTTGGAAAAATCAGTACAGGAGAAAGCTCTACCCACCCTCTGGAGACCTGGAAAGTCCTACCTTGTACCCGATATCAGGTAATGCAGTTTGGTCCCACTGTGGAGGATAGACAGGATGTGACAGAGTCATGTTTTGGCTACAGAATAGAAAAAGGAGCCAGTCAGCTGGTGATACTCCTAACCAACTCCCCCTTCTGGGGAATCTAACCACAGGCTCCAAAGCAGTCCTCAGGCATCCATTCGTGAGCTATAGTTTGTTTTCTTTTTGAATGAACACACCTCTGGTTCAACCAACACTTTAATTGAACCCTCAGCTTCCCATGCGCTGTCTGCTGGTGAGTTTCTAAAGCAGAGACAGCTCTTACTATAATAAATCAGTAGCACAAATAACATTTATAGCAGATGTGCTCAAATTCTGTTAAGATGAACTTCTGTTAGAAAAAGCCATGAGATAGGGTATCTCAAGTAAGTGCCTGTAATTCACTTAATTTCAGTGGATTTTCCTGTTCTGATTTTTAGTTTATCCTCAGCTTTCCAAGAGATGACATCCACATGCACCACAGCTCTTGGGATTGGCAGCTTCTTGCTCCTAATCGCTGCACAGTTATTTATTAGTGCTGGGGCATAAATCAAGGAATAAAAATTCCCGGCACAGTTGTGTCAGCCTTGTGTGGCAGATCTGCTCTAGTGGTTTTTCACAGCTGCCAGAGACTGCCAGCAAACATCCCTCCAGAGAGTTTTACAGAAGCGTTGCATAATTTACAAATACTGTCACTGCAAAATGTACTGTTAAACCAGTCAGGAAAAGGTATCTAAACATTAATTTAAGAAATATAAAATTGCATTCTAGGCAGGTAGGAGGAACTTCTTAGCAGAAAGGTGCTGTCCTCTAGAGACATTGCTAAACAATGAATGTGTATTACCTTCCATCTTGTCCATCTTCAGACTGCCTAGGCAGTCGAATAACACTTCTTTGAGTGTTAAAGAGCACGTTTGTTTGGACCATGTCTTGAAAGAAAAACACAATAACTCAATAAGGAGATAATTCATTGTCTAGGGACAGGCTCTTCCGCGTTGAGTAAAAATAAAAGAGAAGGTAGCCCTGAATATTGCATTGTGGTGCTCTCTCTATCCCACCCAACCAGTGCAAACTTCATTCCCACTTGCACTGCTCCTACTTGGAGATCAGCAAGGTCAACCACCTGCTAGCACAGGCTGTGAAACTTGAAGGCAACCAAGCACCAACTGCACCTGCACTGGTATTCACATCCAGGCTGCTGGCCAGAGAAAACCACATCAGATGGCAGGCCTACAGCAAGAAAGAGTTTTCAGTGTAATGGGGGCCACAAACCTGGCTTTCCTGGCAGCAGAGGGCTGCTCCATGGTGCTAAAAGCAAAGCCTGCCCTCCCTTCTTGGTCCTGTAACAATATCACAGAGCAGATGCTGGGTGACATGGCTAATTATCCATTGTTTCCTCCTTTAAACACCACTCTTTACTCGTTCCAGGAAACATTTAAAGTTTGGAAAGCTAACAGGAGTTTTAAGACGGGTAAATAAATTAGAAACAGAAAAGCATTTTTCATTTTCCCATTTCTCTCTCTATGTAACCAGCCCTGAATTTTTGTTTGCTGCACTGTGCTTTCTCTCCCTGTAAGTAGCTTGCAAGATGTTCACAAAAGGCTCACTTCTTCACCTTTTGACTTTTCAGTGCCTTTTTTTTTTTCCCCTCCCTGATTTCTAATTCTTCCTTTTCAGATGTATAAACACAAATGTATAAGCCAAGGTGCCATGAAGCAATTACTGTCAACTCTTCTTCTGAATGTACAATATTGTCAGGTATGTTTTTTTGACTATAGATGCCCAAGTACAGAAGCTCAAGTGGGGCATCTCAAAATATTAGAGAAATTTACCTACTGCTCAATTTCTGCTTGGAGAAAATTTACAGGAGGAAAAAGAGCTGTTCAAAGAGATGCAGTTATGGTGTGAAAACCTTCAAGCAAGCTGCACTGTGCAATGAACTTCAAACAAGGAGATACTTCACCTGCAAAGTCTAACTTATACTGCTGAGAGCCAGCCCTGAAAATAATAACACCATTCTTGTCAGCTTGATATTCATTCTCCAGAAATGCAGATGTTACAGTGGCAGTGACATGACCTGGGTGCTGCAGAAAGAACAAGGAAATTATACCTGTTAGAAACCACCTTTGGTTTAGGTGTCACTGTGGGGAAATATCAATGTTTCCCCAGGCCCCTATGACAGGAGGATGTTTGAAGTAAGTCTCTATGGCTTCAAGCACTCTGTTCTACAGAGATGGAGGGGGTACCCCACCGAGCGCAGCTGCTTCTAACAGCAGCAACAAAGCAGCCTTCAGCCTGTGTGGTCAGCTCCAGACAAATAATGTTTGTCAGCTCTGGAAAATGCACCCACTTCCCAAGCCAGACCCTTGAAAGCTTTCACAGAGTTCCAGTCCTGTTTTGAGGGACAATTAAGAAGACAATTCCACCCAGGCATTGGAGCAGCACTGCTAGGGCACCCAGCGGCGCATGTAGAACACACCAGCTGCAGAACAACACACTCTAAAGAACTCTCCAAAGATGTCTTAACAAAAGCTTTTGGCATGAACAGCAGATGAATTTCACCTCTTTCCCATACTCAATCCACTGGTTGGAATCATCGAGCCAACACCAGACATACTCCATTTTCAGGAGCAAACAGATGAGTCGGGAGACAACACAAGTGCAGAAGAGCTGATGGGCACCTGGCTGCTTGCTCTGCCCTGCATTGGAAAAAAAATCCAGATCAAAGTAGGGGTCTTTTCCAAAGCTGTCAAATTGTGCAGTATCCCTGGTCTGATCAGAAATCTATTCACTTCTCAAAAAAAGAGACCCCCTCCAGCTGGGAAGTGCAGGTTTGCCCCAGCACTGAGGAATTGGTGTTTATGGTACATGGTAAGCACCATATGAAGAAATGACCCTGACCTCTCTGGCTTGGACCCGTGCCACTGATTTTCCCTAAAATGTATCTTCCTAAAAAACACAGAAAATACACTTGACACCAGGATTCCCCTGCAGCCCATAGAGATGGCCATGGTGAGAGATAGCTGTGCCCCCTCCCCATGGAGCAGAGAGCCACACTGCAGCCCATGCAGAAGGCCATGCTGCAGCACGTGGACAGGCCCTGAGGGAAGCTGCAGTCCACGGAGAAGAACCCGTGCTAGAGCACGTTTATGCTGAAGGACTGCAGCCCATGGGAAATGAACATTTTTGAGAATGATGGAGGAATAGATGGCAAGTCTCACAGACTGAGGACAACATCCATTTCCCTTCCCCTCTGCGCTGCTTTTGTAGGAAAGGGTAGAAAAGTCAGGAATGAAGGAGTGAAGCTGAACCTGGGAATCCATGGAGAGGGGGAATAATTTTATTTTCTCACAATTTAAATCTATTTGAATTGGCAATAAATTAACTTCCCCCAAGTCAAGTCTGTCTTGCCCAATGTTCACCTTGACTTTATCTCAGCTCATGAACTTTCCCATCTTATTTTGTCCCTGCTGTCCTGTTGAGGATAGGGAGCGAGAAAGTAGCTTTCACTTGGAGGAGGGGGTATCATTACTTACCAGCAAAGTGTCTATTCTGCACTCTATCCTAGACACAGCACCTACAAAAAGAAGAAAATGAAACAGGTAGCCACCAATAATGCCAGCTCATGGGATTTTACTTTGCTTCCTGCTGTGCTTCACCCTCCATTTAATCTCCCAGTTTTGGACCCAGACAACACTTTTATAATGTCACACCAATTTACTGCCCCTACAAGATTGCCTATCATGGATCACATATCCATAGCCAAAAGATGCCAGCAGTTGAGCTTCCAAGGGTCTGTGACAGAGCTATTCTGAGCTGCCTGAAGAATCTGAACACGGTATTGAAACAGAAACTGGAAATGATCATGTATCCAGCTCTGACGCCCTTTGTACTTTGGCAGGGATGGAGGGTATTTAGAGCAGGCCAATGAGAGGAAATCCTTACAGCAGCAGCTCCCTCATAGAGCTGTTTACAGTGCAAAGGTCCACAAAACAAAGGCGTGGCAGCCCCAGAGTGCCAGAGCAAAGAGCAAGGAAGAACCTGGGTCTCCTTCACAGACAGACCTCGTTCCAGCACTGCCTGTGTATGCAGCAACACCGGCCAGGCCTGTTCCTAGAAAAATGCTCCAAACTATTCTTCTCTCCCATTGCAGGGCATTCAAGAGATCCAGCACTACCAGGAGATTTTTTGGACGTGGCTATCCCTTTTTTCCCCCTCTTCACAGCACCACGACGCTGCTGCTATTGACATGGTTGAAGAATTTGAAGTTTGCAGATTTGAAGGGTGGAATTTGAGGAGGGAGGTGGGGAGAGGGGAGATGGAAAGGAAAGCAGGGAAGTGGGGTAGGATGACATTCCCAGGCAGCTTTTTTCCACTGCTGCCCAACTCACTCTCCCCTCTACTCCCACTATTGATAACCCCTGCTAAACCCTGCCAGCTCCCCTGCCAAGACCTGGGGCTCCCAGTCTGTCCAAATCACATGAGCTTGCAGATATGTCCACTTGTGACCTACTTTTCCTTTCATTTTCCAGCATTTCTGCTCCATGGTGGGATTCTCCACGTATCAACTAACCCCAACTAGAAATAAACAGAGGTGAAGCACTTCAAAAGCAGATAGAAATGTTTTGCCAGCAAGACAGGTAGTGTCCTTCAGATTTTGCTGAAGATCTTGCTATATGGTCTTTTGCAACTCTACATTTGCTTTTTATATCTTAACAGGAATAACTTTATATAGAGAAAATTTTATACTTAAAAAGCAACCTCATGCTATCTTTTCCCTTACACAAGAAAAAAGATGAATGAATGAAGATATGAACACAACTTACAGTATGATGAAGTGCAAGCAGGTAACGCTCCAGCAGACCTTAAAGCCAAGCCCACAAGCTATGAAAACATGAACTTCCTGTGTGTCCAACCCTCCCCTCTCCGTTGCACCCTGGGAAGGCTGTCAGAGCCCAGCATGTGTCACTTCCCTGGCACAGTTCTGTCCTTGGGCTGCCCAGTCACTCCCCATCAGGAGCTGAGGGCATCAGCCTTGTGCTTGCCAGGCTGGGTGAGGCTGCTCAACCCTTGCTCTGCATGGCAAAGGTGCCCCGAGTGCAGCAACGCCTTCGAAAGCAATCCACAGCTGGCCTGTGAGAGCTCCCTGTGAACTGCACACTGCACATCTGGACCTTGCTGTCTCCCTCGAGCCTCTCTGTGGGACCACGGGTGTCTCTCTGCCCCAGACCCTTAAGGAAGTGGGGCTGAGTAACAATAACATTTCCTTCTGGTTGTTGCGACAGACGCATGCGCATCTGCCAACCATAGCCCGGGGCTTTGGCAGATACAGCTGCAAAATCAGTGTCACTGCGACCCAGCAGTGTTTATCCCTGCTTCTGGGCTCCTGTCATTCTTCTTTACCTAGAGCCAATTCCTCTCAGCCTTCCAATGGCTGGGGTATTCAGGACTTTCTCCTTTCTATAAGGAGCAGCTTCTGTCGAACATCGTTTTTGAAAAGCCAACAGCTGGTGTTGCCTTGCAAAGTGACTCCCCAAATCTCAGTGCAGGTACATCATTCACCCTGCTCCCCCCAGGGTTAGTGATGGCACAGGTGAGGGGTTTGCAGCAAGCAGAGCCACGCTGAGCCACACAAACCTGTGTGTGCCAAGCACAGAGCCCTGTGAGACAGGCTCACTCAGCCCTCGGAGTCTGCACCATCCCAGGTGTTCGTGTTCCTGCACCTCGAAGTCTGGTCCTCCTCTCTGCTCTTCCCCACACATATCAGACAAGGCTTAGGAGCTTTCCAGTCTGACCTCCAGCCTTCCAGAAGCTGACAGCATTTCCCAGCAGAGCTCTGAGGCATAAAGCTTAACAACACATCAAGAAGTCTTAATGATGCAAACTTGTTAAGCCGAAAGCATTTCTTTGACTTTTTTTAAATCTCAGATTGTATTCAGTTGAACCACCCAGAACATTTTTCTTTCCTGGTGATGCAGTCACACCGGATCAGCAGTGGCTGAAACATATAAATCTCTGAGTTTCTAGAAAGGGTACACTCTGAGTGCATTCCACAGACATAGCATTAAAATAAACAAACCAACCCGACAACAACAAAACCCCTAGAGCACACACACACAAAAACAAAACAAAACAAAAAAAAATCAACACCACAAATGTGATTATGAACTCACTTTCTTTCACTTCTGACCATTCTTGAAGGTCTTAGAGCCACTGAGGCCTAAGTGTTTCAGTAGACATTAGATAGGAGCTTTAGGAAGAGCATTCTGGCTTGGTAGAAAATGTTTACATATCTTTGCTGTCTCTAAAAACAGACAGCTCTCCACAAACTAGAAACTTGAGTTCACTGTAAACTGATACCTTCTATTTTTACCCCTTTTAATTGCAATATCATCCATGGAGCAGTTGAACCTCTCATTTCTCAACCATGGTACTATATCTGTCTGCATTTGCAGTAACTGGGAATGGAACAGGTCTTGGAGCAGACATCCTATGTATAGCCCTACAAGGTTTTTTATTCCTGCACAGGCAGCAGAAGCACCCAAGTGTGGTTTCCCAGCATATGTCAAATGACTTATCCTTTATAAAGAAACCATGGTCCAGCAGGTAGCTTTACTTTAGTTCCTCCCAGGAATTTCAATCCTTGTTCACTTTTCCTCTTCAGAGGAAATAGATAAAGAAGGGACTTTTCACCTTGTGTCTGTGGCTCTGTGACACGCAGCAGCTCTGTTGCAATTTCAGACTGCTCCAAGGTTTGGTGTGGGAGTCCTGATGCTACAACATGTGCACACTGTGCTCACATGGGTATTGCAGGCTGGGACCAGACTGGCAGTACATCATGCTTTTACCTTAAGGTGTGTAAAATCCCCCAAACCAAAGTGGGTGCACCCATGAAATGTAGGGGTGATTGAGCTCACCTGGTTCTGCAAGGTCTTCTGCAGGTTAGCCTCCCAGCCACCCATACTGGGTCCTGGTCCACCACTGAGGTGCTGTGGGAAGGTGTGCCAGGCAGTTCAGCTTCAGCAAAACCTGGTACCAGGAGGGATTGGCTTTTGTCCGGGATCCTGGAAGCATTTCCAGATTTCACTTGAATCCATTCTACCATTTAAAGCCAGTAACTTCTCCTGTAGGCTGTGATGGTTTCCACTGTGAGGATTTTCCCAGTGAGACTGTATTTCCTGTTGGACAATGTCCAGCAGCTTGTAAATTAAATTGTGGGAGGGTAGTGGGGAAACAAGCCCTGCAACCACACTGCTGTTGTCCCAGCTTAATTCAGCACAGGAACAGGAAGCAGGCATTACAAGAATACTAATTCTCAATTGCATTGAAAATAACCCAACTTTAGTTCCAAAATTTTACATGTTTCAGTATATTACATTGGATTTGTAAATGGTACTTTGTTTTTTATTTTAAGTACATAAATGTTTGATACAAAGATTAAAAAATGCTCCACATTCTGCTGTTCCTCTTTCCAGCAGTCATTAGAGGAGTCTCAGCATTCTACTTCCCATCTTTTAGGAACCAATTAACAATTACATTATTGTAAATAGCTAATTGCTGTATTATCTGGACATAACATTGCCACATTAATAATGTAAACCAAAGTAATCCAATAATGGAAACCTTTCTTGTGCCATTAGTTCAAATGAGTGGTTATGGATTAAATCAGCAAGTCATGCACAACTGGCAAGTTAAAGCTTGGATGTGAAGTTGCTCATGTCTTCTTACAGCACCAGAAGATGCATTTATTCAGGAATCAGCCCAAGTCTCGTCAGTGGTCCTGTCTAATTATAGGAGGAATTGTATTTCACTAGAGCTAGGCCAGATTCTGAGTTTTTAACTTCACTGGTGAGAAGTGGGTCTGGGAAGCTGGGAGAGGGACCAGCTTCATATAATCTGTCATATTATAGTTGATATTTAACTAATTGTTTCAAAAACGCATTTGCACAGTTTAAAATGTAATTTCAGAAAAGTAAAATTCAAAGTTGAAAGATTATTTCAAAGCTATAAAACTCATTCTGCTTATACAAAAATCCAAGCAAAATATTCTGACTTTACTTTGTTAATACTTGAATTTCAAATATCTTCTCATTAGCTCAATCTGCTCTTTCTGGTGGATAAAATTTTATCCCCTTGCATTCCCCTTTCCAATTCATCTACCTTATCTCTAATTAGCTTTCCCCAATCCTTCTCCTTGTCCACAGCAAGGCTGCTATAGTGGTTCTGTTTGAAACTTGCATTTGGCTTCCATGTATTGGATTCCAAGTTTTGCAACATGTCCACTTCCTCTATTTGCCAAGCCAGGAAAACAAAGTACTGTCTCTGTACACACATACACACACCATTTTTCTCAGGACTGGGCTAGGCTGCAAAATTAGGATCTTGGTTTCAAAGACACTCTGCAGGCAAAGCAAACTAATTTCAGAGAACTAGTTTGCTCTTCTGAAAAAAATAAAAGGGCAGGAACAGATCCCAGTTGGCAAGCTTAGGAACACTTGCAGCAAGGTTTTGGCTCAGTCATCCTCAGCTGCACTGACTAAAAAGAATGAAAACATGGCCTGCTTTTGATAGGATCAAAGGTGCCAAAAAAATGGTGTAAGTAGATTTTTATTGTCTTCTGTGAGTTTTGATGGTTTTCTCAGTAAGTCTTGATTTCTTGTTGGACAACTTCCAGCAGTAACTGCAGTTTGTGTGTAAGATAATCTGAAAGGGTGGAAAAAAAAGGAAGGAAGCTTAGTCCAGAGGAAACCCTGAGATATGGCTGAAAATCAGAGCATCAGCACTGATGGCTGGAGCACTTTATATTGGCAGATCACTGTATCTGTTTCCTTTCTTGCTATATGTTTTCTTCTATTTAGTGGTTACTGATGCACTTCCATGCAACATCAAATCAAAAGAAAACAAGACTTGGAACAGAAACGACAAATTAAACTCAAACCCAGGCCCTCATTTCTGAAAAAAAAAAACTTGTGACACCATGCCTACATCCAAAGGAAATCTGTACTAGACACTGCCTGGAGTGGAGATGTACTTCATTTCCACAGCTATATTTGTGCCCAGACCAACCTGGCCTCTTCACCAAGCACACAGACCTCTGGCAGTCCTCTTCTGCTACCAGTCCTCCCCCCAGTCTTTCAGCAAGCAAATTTATGCATGGGGTTACAGCATCTGCCTGTAGTCTCCCCATCCTAACTTTTTATCTTTCTGCTCCACATCGGACAAATTTCACCCAGAGTTGGTAATCTCAAAGATATGAAAAAGTTTAGTAGGTACTAGGGCTGGGATAGGAAAGCGACCCTCTTTGTTCCCCCTGTTGGTAGACCTCAGCCTTGTCTTTGTTAAAACAAATGAGGCTGTGCCTTGGGAAAGACACCAGAGTGGTGCCAGGGGCCATGATTTAGGTTTCATGAGGTCTGTTGGTCAAGGAGCAATTTGCATCAGAGGTGAGCCCTGGGAACAAACCAGCATCCTGACCCTTGAGGGTGTTTAGATCCACAGTACTGAAAGTGAAATGCATACTTACAAAACAGGTTGCGGCAGCGGTCTGACATCTGCCTGTGAATTATGAGGTAGTAGACTGGAAAACCACTCAAAACTATGGTGCATCCAATGCTGATGTTCACAGGGTCTGAATAGAAAGACATTGCCACTGTGAAGAGGCAGATGATGGTAAAAGAGACAGGAACAAACAGGGGAACCTGGGGAAAAGAGCACAGAAGGAAAAATCAGGGAAAACTGGTGGCTGTAAGCCAATCAGACTCTGTATGTGCCAGCACACACTGCATTCATTTATCTGTCTAAATAAAATGAGAAGAATCATATCCTGTCCTGCAGAATGCTTCTGTACAATCAGACTGCAAACAACTGCAACAGCTTCAGAGCCCAGTGTGCCTTGTGAGGTGCATCCCCCCTATATTCATGTGCACCAAAATCTAAACCTCACTTGCAACTGGAAGCCAAGCAGAGGGAGAAGCCACCTACACCCCACGGCTCTGTGAATGTCCTTCTCCTGGGCATGCACAGGCACACACATCTACTTGCCACCTAAGGCAACTTTTGGGGGAAAATCTGAAGCCAAGAAGTGACACTTTGAATCAAAATGTTCTTTGCTTATAAAACTCATGACTCGTGTTGACCTGCCTCCAGGTCGCCTGAGACTTAATAGTGACTAAACCAAGACAAACCAGACTCCGTATCCCTATCTCTGTAGTACCTGCACCAAGAACTCCAGCTTCAGTGACACCATGAAGAAAATCAAAGCAGCACTCAGCACTTCAGCCATACCCTATTGGATGAGCCAATTCATCTGGGTTATTTGGAGAGCAAATAGGAAGACTGCAATAAATAATAAAACTGTGAAACACTCCTTCTGTCTCTGGATCCAAACTCAGCCAAGTGACTCCTTGCCATGGCTGATGGAATGAAGGAGCTGCTCTCACATAGGGTGACAATCTTTACCAGTAATAAATATTGTATTTTGGATACACAACATGCCAAGTTGGAAGAGATCAGTCTCTCTAGGTATGGCAGCCATCCAGCCATCAAACAAACTTAGGTACTCTTGTCTTTCCAGCCAGAGCATCTCCTGCCCGCCTACACGCACACACTCACGCTGCACATCTGCTCGAGGGGTGTGCGAGCGGACTGGTGTTTCTGGTGTTTTCTCGCCGTTTTTAACTCGAAATGCTCATGAGGATGGGTACCAGCGCTGTCACACGTACGCCAGGCTTTGTTCTCCGCCTGGAGAACAGCGGAGGGACCGCCCGTGCGCGGCCGCTAGAGCGCAGCACGCACCCGCGCTGCCTGCAGCCCCTGCCTCTTGCACAGAGTGAGAAAAACCAGGGAAAAGGAGGGGGAAAACCAGCCGAACTGACCCAAAGGCCAGTATTTCCCTCGCTCCCCCGTTTAATCGGCATTTAGGAGCCGCTAGAAGTCTCAATTTTTGTCTGAAGAAAGCCAGGGCAAAAATCTCGGCATCTGAAACCACCAACAGTGCTACCCACTAATAAATCTCCCCTGAGAAGATTGGTTTGAAAGGAAAACTAAAAACTTAATTCAGTTTGCTTCTGGGGGAGTACATGAGTGCAGCCAACTAACAAACTGGGAAGCCTCAAGGTGTCTGCTGAATGCAAAGACCGAGAAGAAAAATTATCCCGAACTTTGCAGGAGGATGCAAGAAGCTCATAGAGGAGCCCTGTGAGCTGCAGAAAGTGTTTCTGTCCCCAGAGCTCCTCGCCGCCCAGGGCCAGCAGCCACGGAGGTCCTCTCTCTTCCTGGGAGCTGCTGCCTGGACACACCATGCAGGGGTGATCAGAGTCAGGAACAAACTGTCTGCTTCCAGCACCGCCCCAGCCTAATGCCTTCTGTGCATTACCTGGCAGTGGAAAAGGTGCCCGAGCACAGGAAAGTTGCTCCAGCACCAGCTCCAGCATCCCCTGCTGACATCAGGGGGATCCCAGCACCCAGCAGAGTGGGAAAGGCCACAAGAGAGGCCCACTGCTTTACTTGAGACAATATTTCTATATCAGCAGATGATTCGTCCCAAGTCAGGTTCGCTCCCAGGACCCCTCCACCTATGTTCCTTTTCCCTCAAGCCTGCCACCTTCCTGCTCCTCGGCTAGAGCTGGGACTTACCCACCACTGAAATAACATCCAGGCAAGAGTCCCTTCTTGAAGGCCACAAAAAATGAGCCAGAGAACTGTTCTCTCTACACCTCCCAGTTCCAAGCCTGAAACTTTGTCCCTTGTAGCGAGCAGTCTTCTAACAGATGCATCTGCTGACCCCATGTAGAACTGGCTTTATAGGATTTTTCACATCTGGCTGTTTGGGCACATCAACCAGTTCCAGGAGCTCCCCACAGGCATTACTAAGCATCAGGGACTGAAACCACTTAGAGCCTAAAGGCAAGTATGGCCATGTAATGCTGTGATTTTGAGCAAATCAAAGGGAGGGAAGCCAGGCCTGCAGGTTCCACGCTGTGCTTTTACCTTGAAGGGGCTGTGCAGCTCCGGGTGACGGTGGCGATGGACGATGAGCCCGAGGGTGGCTAATCCTATGAAGAGCCATCGGGAAAAGCTGAAGAAGTTCAGCAGATGGTAGATGTCCCCGATGCACACCATGGCAGTGACCAAAGGGAACTGAGCATTGTGAACATGAAATACAGTCATTACAGCCGTGGATCACCTCCTCCAACCCCCCTGCAACTACTTCACAGCCCCAGCATTTTGGAGGTCAGAGAGCTTTACAAAACAGTGTCACAGACTGAAGGCAAAATACCTAAAGTATTATCTGTGCTACAGAAAAGAGTGATCATTTCAAGATCAGCAGCATCTTCGATGCTTCATGTCCGAGCCAAGGCAATTAAAACATGCATGATCCAAAAGCCTGTGCTGCTGGTACACAGGCTATCTACAATGACATCTGCTAAGATTTTAGCCGCTCAGCCAAGCTGCAACAGGCACTGCAGCACAGTTGGGATGGAGCTGGATCATTGCCATAAAAAAAACACCTAACCTGAACAAACCAAAACACAAGACCAGACCATCTCTACAAATGCTCATTCCCTGCATTTCCACTACACCTGGGAATTCTAAATTTCCAGATAGCCAAAGCCTGGCAGAGCTATTTTCATAAGGCAGTATCAAGCACCACCTGTGGCAGATGGTAGGGACTGTACTTTTAAAAAAGGTGTCTAATGTTATAAGGCAGGGACTCCAAGGTTGTACATTTCAATACCACTGCTGGCTCAAGGGGAGTTAATACTTTGCAGCCATTTCCTGTATCCTCCCTTCTTTATTTTTCAGGGAGTAATTTAATGTCTCAACACCCTCTAAAACTCCTCAGTTTATCCAGTCCTTGCAAGAAAGCCAAGACAGCAAAAGAACAGAGCATGTCACACAGAGCCAGATCTCCTTACCATTAACATGACAGCAGGAAGGGGGGTATGCCTTCGAATGTGGATCATGGAGAAGAGAGGAGGCCACTGCCCTTCCCTGGAAGCCACGAACAGAGTCCTAGGAAAAGACAGAATGTACATTAACATTCTACATCCACATTAGAAATGAGATGAATTACTAGACTGACCTGAGGCATCAAGGCACCCACTCCCTTCCCCAGCACAAGTCTGCTGCTATTCAAGGCCATTCATTTTGCCTTGAGTTGCACTTTCATAGAAAGTTTGGTTTGGGTTGGAATCCACCCCCCTGCCATGGGCAGGGACAATTTCCACTAGACCGAGTTGCTCAGAGCTCCACTTTGGGGGCATTTGGAAGAAAACCAAGGCTGAGGTCCCACAGCTCTCCCAAGACCAGTTCAGTGCAGTTCAGGGCCCACCATCAGAACCACTGGCAGTGTCTCCTTGGGTGCCTCATTAACAAAGACCTATGGGCAAGTCCAAAGTGACCATGAATGAACTCAGACTGGAAATAGGAGTAAGAAAGTCTCTTGCCATCAAAAAAGGAATTAATCTTTCCAGTGAAAAGGAAGTGGAGGGATCACAATAGGAGAAACTGGTGATTTTATGAAACAGGATGGTCAGCTTTGAAGCCTATATTCTTATATGTACATATACAGAAAAAATAAAGTGCAATCTCCTCAAATGACAGATGATTTCCAATCCTCTGGTCAGCTGTTGGAAAACAGTTTGTCATACTGCCAAGAGACCAGCTACACACAAGAACAGCTACAAAATGAGAGCAGAGAGTTCCTTGCTTGCATCCCTCCTTTGACTTGTGAAAGAGCAATTAGGGAGAAGACAATCACATCCAATTTTAGAAACTTAATATCCTCAAACAAACCATGCCAGAGCATCAGCTGGGCTGAAGCAGGGCCCAAGCAGCTGGGACACAAGTGTACAACTGGTTTTATTGATGTCTCTGTGGCTTTGCAGGGGTGTGGCTGGCAGGCAGCCAGAGAGGCCCCATCAGTGTTTATATGGACTTTCTGCAGTGATTATGTTAATGATGCCAGGATGGGGAAGAGAAGGTCAGTAGAGGACATGAAGAACCTCTGTGCTGTCCAGAGACTTCTCATCCTCAAAGAAAACCACTATCTGGAGCAGCCAATGGGAAGGATCATCCAAACCTGTATTTAATACAGGTCTTCAGGGTAGTGGATCAGATAATTCATTAGCTTTCAGGCTATGAAACATTCCTTTCAGACCAACTGATCTGAATCAAAGCTGTGAAGCAAAACCCACTGCAGAGAGTTTGCTCAGCTCCACAGGACCAGCACAAGATACTTTTTCATAAGTATAAGTATTTCATCTTATCCTCTCCAATTTCAAGCTCCCACAAGGGCACGGAGTGTGGCAGACGGTGAAGCTGGCAAGTTTGTTTTTCCATGGAACAAAGTTTTTCTTATTGCTATGACAAGACTTCTTGAACCTTGACTGTTGCTTTAGGAATTGCCCATCCCAATGACATTTCACTGACTTCAAAGCAAAGTTCTCAAGGGAGAGTTTGCCTAGAGAGCCTCACAACAGAGGGACCCCACGCCCTCCAGCAGCACAGCTGGGTGAAGCCACTGGAAGGAGACTCAGTCTCACTGAGCAGCTGCCAACATCAACAAAGCCTTTAGTTCACCAGAAACATTGACATTCCACTTTAAACTGGGGATTTAATTGAAGGGAAGGGGAGAAGATAAAAATCTTTCTTTGTAACCAGTCTTGGATACCATGGTCTGGACCTGGTCAGAAATAGAAAAAGCAGACTCTTAGCCAAAAGGGACTATCCTGTAACTGACAACCTGGGAGTCAAAAGCCTTATTTTTTCCACAAGAGTGGCTAAAATAGCACTATGTGGATGGGTAATTACACAGGTTGGTGATGCTTCCCTCTGATTCTGTGTGCCAAAAGCATAATAAACCATTAGGGATGTGACCTTGAAAATGTGAAGATTCCTCCATTCATGGTTCCAAAGCAGGACAGTGCGACAAGGACAGGGACCACGGAGATCAGGCTTTTAAAGGCTCGCTGCACAAAGCTCTGGAGGAAGAGCAAACGTGACTTTAGGGAACAGGTGGTGATTTCTAGGTGACATCAGACTCCTTCTTCCATTGAAGGAGTAATATAGAAGTCATAAATCTCATATTTTCTACTGTCATCTGCAGGTTACTTTTCATTATCTTTTAGGCACAACAAGAAGAATTTACTGTTGCCCAGTAATCCAGAGAAATTACAAAGCAATAAGGCATTTTATAGGAAAACCATCTCTGAAAGACTTGCCATAACCACAGCATAAACTGGCCATGCTGAGGAGATAACAATAACAATGGCAACTCACCACAGCCACAGCAGGAGAAGCCAGAACATCTTCTGTTCCCAGGACTGTGTAATAGGAGACGTTGGTGAGCATGTATCCCACAATTACCGTGATCACAGACACGATGACAGCCAGGGGGATATTTCTGCAAGGAAGGGGAACACACACACACACAAAGAACAAGCTGCTATCCCTTGTTATGCACAGTACTACTGCAGATTTTACCAGGTAGTACAATTGACTGCAGCCAGGTGAACCCACAAACTAATTCCTCCTGTACTGCAGGGAAAGCTGTGGGACCCCCAGGGATGGTAACCCAGGGCAGCTTCCTCCCAGCCTTACCGTTCAGGTTTGACCAACTCCTCACGCACAAAGCTGGTCTGAAACCTGCACGATGGGAAGAGATGGGTGAGGGACTGAGTTGTGCTGAGGGCACCTCTCTGCTGCCCGGGAAGTGCCCTCCCATCGCACCTACCAGCCGGAGTATGCGAACATGCCTGCATAGAAAGCCAGGGGGAGCTTGTCCAGAACCAGCGACTGGCTGTCAAAAGCATCCTGGAAGTTCTCGGTGTGGCCTGCAGAGGAGATAAACAATGGACACACAGCAGGGAAACGTCAGAGACAGGCTTCCTTCCCTGTAGGAAAACATCCCTTGTACCTCTTGCCCAGACCTGGGAAGAGTGTTTGTAATTTCTTTGGAGAAGGGTATTCAAATTAACTTCATTGCTGTTGCTGATATGTTTACTTTCCTATAGTGACATTAAAAATCAAAACAAAACAAAAATCCACCCCTTGTCCAGTTATGGTAGGCATTTCAAGAAGGGCAACAACAATAACTAGTTGTTTCCGACAGACCGTGATGTGGGAAGAGGAGATCACGGAGACGAGCTGATCCCAGTTGTCCTCTCCTTCCTTTAAGCCCAAAATTAAGTTGTTGGATTGACCCCTATGTTCAGTCCCCAGCCCCCTCAGCAGCTGGACACACACTCCCCTTTGATGTGGAGCAGCCAGTGAGGCGGCTAACTCAGCTCTCGCTGTGCTCTCTCCTGCTCCTGCTGCTGGAGCACTGACCCCAGCCCTGTGCTGGCCAGAGCATGGGAACCAGGCTGGAGGAGGGGGTGGGAGCAGGGACCTGCCAGTCTGACCCACCACCACTCACCCACAGGAAAGGACACAGCGTGCGAAGCAAATAACGTGTTCAAAGTAGAGGTGTCTCAGATATTTACCAACTCCCCTAATTTTCCTTCAAGTTCTCTGCTTGAAACAACAAAACAAAACTTAAAAAAAAAAAAATCAAAGTCAGGATTTTTCTAAATCAAAACAAAAAGATTTAGAGCAGGGAGCAATTTTGAATGGCCTCTCATTCAAATGCAGTAAAAAAGAATTGCATTCCCAACATTTTCAAATCCAGGTTGGGCTTTACCAGGCAAAGTGTGAGGTGGCATGGAGCACATGGAGAAAATCAGGGCACTTCTATGGAGGTACTTCTGCAAGAAGTTCAGTGACGAGATTTGGGCACTTGGGTTTGTGTGGCAAGCACATTTCTCTCCCTCTCAGGATTTTTCATAGAGGTGCACAGAGAGAAATGAAAGAGAAAACAATTTCTATTTCTGCTCCTTGTTCTTCCCATGTGGAATGTGTTTGGAGAATTGGTTACCTGGGGTGAGTGCTTGATTGGATTCAGGTGAGGATTGTTTGAGCCTGATGGCCAATCCAACCCACCTGGGGCTGGACTCTCCAGAGAGGGTCACGAGTTGTGTTAGAGAAAGTAGTATATAGTTTTAGTATCTTCCTTTTTATATAGTATGTTAATGTATTTTAGCATAGTTATAATAAAGAAATCATTCAGACTTCTGAATTGAGTCAGACATCATCATTTCTTCCCATTGGGTTTGCCTGCATTTACAATAGGTTTGAAACACTGGCCCAGCAAGTCTCTAATATAAGCCTGAGCCAAAGAGAAGGTAATGGCAGAAGTGCAATCAAAAAAAAAAAAGCAGCACAAAGCAGAGGAATCATGCAGAATTATTTAAAAGTGAAAAACTGATTTTTAAGCACAAAAAAAAAAAAATGAAGTCAATTTGAAAATAGGTTTAAAGAAAACTAAGGCAAAATGTAGGAGTGGGTCTATTGGGGATGTTCCAAAATAATTGCTGTTAAGTGATGGTGCATGAAAAGGATTTATTGCCTGCAATGCATTAATGAGCAATTTACAGTCCCCTGTGAGTTACATTAAATACAACCCATCACATTGGAGTCTCTTGGTGAATTTTCCCTCCAGATGTCACCTGCACTTATCCTCCCCACCAGAGGATGGGTGCTGGGGCTCCAGATTGTCATTTGAAGGCAATCCTAACAATAATGGCTTGGGATTCCTAGCTGCAGGGCAGTCCTTTAGTTCAGAAGCCTGCCAGCCCAAGGGGAGCTTTGCATGTTCAAAGGAACCAGCTCCAGACATCAGAAAGAAACATGAACACGGAGCCCTTTGCCTGTGGTGTTTTCTCTGCAGAAGAAGGTAATAGCGTGAAGAAGGAGCAGACTTCATCCCTTGGGTAGGAATGCCTTGGTCTTTTCTGTAAACTGAGGCTTGGATTGAAGCCAGTCCTCTTGTATCATTCACAGAACATTCTACTGGTAGGGTTTTTCTCCCCTACTCTGCCTATGGGCATGAAATCCTGTACCAAGATCATTGTAAATTCACTAAATTACCACCCATCGCGATCTGGAGGTAAAACACATTAGCTTGTGCCACAGAAGGGTTAGAGGTGCCATTACCAGGGCTCAGCTGAGGGCTGGTAGCTCATTACACAGCTGTGACTGGCACAGGGGATGCTGTCACATATCCTAAATGTCCATCCAATATATGCTGCTTTGGAAAGATTTCGAGCTACACTGGAAGTTAAGTCTGACTCCAAAGAAAAGACCATCTGCATAGGAAGGTTAGGGTGACCCTGGGTAGACTCATACATCCTCTGGCACTAAAATGACTAAACTTTGGAAAAAGCACCACCCAGCCAGGTGCATCAGCCCAGTGCAATGATGCAGCTTGTGCCAGCTACGCCGGTCTCAGCTCCAGCTAATTCACATCTGGCACATGAACAGAGAAAGCTCCTGCCAGCTGAGTGAGCACCACACTTGTCACCTGGGACTAAGAAAAGCCATTACAAGGGGTCACATTCAGCACCCTCCATGCAGCAACACCTACCCTGGGCCAGCAGCATCATCCCTGGCACGATGATGAGTGCAAGAGCCAGGAGTTTGACAACGGAGAGAGCTGTCTGCAGTCGCGCGCTCCAGGTGACGCTCCAGGAATTGAGGGTGAGGACCGTGTCTGGAGAGGAAACCACACTGCTACAGCTGCAGCCTGGGCTCAACACACACAGGAAAAAATACAGCAGCTCTCCCTGCCCTAGGGATGCTGGGGGAAGGTGGCATCTTTATGCCTTAGAGAGGATGCCTGGGGTGAGAGATGTTGGGAAACATTGGTTCAGCATACAGTGTTTAAAGAGGGAGCTCACTTGCACTCCCTAAAAGGGAGCAGGAACCTGGTTCCTGCTGGGTGATCCACACATGCCTGGGGGAAAGGTGTGGGACATCTCAGCAGCCCACTTCACAGCATTCCCTGTGCCAGTCCACATCAGTCTGGAGCAGGCAAGGCAGTTTCACGGGCTGGATACACCAGGAGAGGAGTCCAAAACCTCAAGCCTTACACCCACAACTCACGTGGCTTTTGCACAGCTACACTTGGAGAGTTTCTTGTCCCACACCTGGCTAAATCCCCCTACCTAGGGCTCCATCTGGTCTACAGGGTGGCCCATTCCACTTCCTAGAGAGTACAATGGCCCAAAACCATCACCTTGAATAGGACCATTTTGGTTGGCTGAGGAGGTAAGACAGGGCCCTTACCCACAGTTGTCCCAGGCAATAACACCCCATAAGTGCTCCTAGTCTAGGGCAGAGAGGCCAGGATGGACAATCCCATAAATGTTAGTACTTACAGTAGCCCAGGAGAGACACGAGCTTCACTGCAGGGACAGGGGCAGCACAGGGGGCGAAAAAGGGCTCCAGCATGTAGCGTCCAAATGCCAGGGAAACCACAGCACTGTTGGCAGGCCTGGAGTGGGGAGTGTGGGGGGAACCAAGCACAAACTCGTCTGAGTATGGCTGAAAGATGGCATGAGGTAAAACTGTACAAAACTTGAGAAGGGGAGCAATTTTCCCCACCTGGCTTAATCCTCTCACCCATGCAGATGGTGAATTCCCATCAAGTTTTTCTCATAGGTTTTTCTCAGTAAATGGGTTAAAAACCACATGCTGCAGAATGATTAATTTCCAACTTGAAAGCAAAAGTTGAGATTAATCATACTGAGCAATGCAAGTGTAGTTCATATGTTCTGCTTCATCTAAGCTTACATGAAGGATACAGGTTATTGAGAGGTGAGGACTTCCTTTTTAATGTTAAAAAAAGAAGTAGTTCACAATTTTATAAATTACTGAACTTGGGGCTAAGCCAGGAAGTTGTCTCCACTTTCTGAATGTGAAGAAACCAAAGAAGTTTCACACTGAAAACAGAAGGTCTGAAATAAATCTGGCATCTATTGTCAGTCTCCAAAATACACCACAGCTCTTGGGGGATATGAGCTGCCAGGGGAGAAGAGAGATATTCTTCAAGTACAAAACATATTCAACATTTGTAACTATCTCCACATTGTGTCTTCTTCCTTTTATCACTAAAAAATCTTTTAAAATCATTCAGCTTGTTTCTACTTTTTCCTTTACAAACTGCCTGGACTGTTACCTGGCGCCAAACTTTTGGTATTTTAAATTATCACTGCATCCAGGAAGAGGCAAGCGAACTAAATTTCTTACCTGATAGCAAAAAACTCTGCCCACAGGAATAAGAAGCTTGGCAAAGGCCCTAGTGTCTCCAAAATGTAGATATAATGTCCACCAGACTTGGTGATTCTTGTTCCAAGCTCTGCATAACACAAGGCACCTGGAAAAGTTCAGGTAAAAAAGTACCAAGTAAATAATCCCAGGGATTTTCCCTTTTCTGTGTGATTTTTTCAGGGATTGAACAAATCTGTTTAAAATAAGTAGTGAATGAGAGGAAGAAAAAGAGGTTTAACAGAACCACTCTCCCTATTTCTGTGCACTACCATGGTTTGAAGTAAGTTTTCAAGTAATTGGCTTACCTGTCAGGTGGAAAGAAATTCTCTATTTTGTGGTTAATGTTACAACATTTCCATGGAAGTTCTGAAGAGGGGCATGTGATAAATGCTGTACAGAGCTACAAGAGGTTTCCTTTGAAAGATACCCAGGGTTCTTTCTTCTCCTCACTGTTAGACTGGTGAAAATGGTGCTTAGAAAGCAACTACAGCAGCTCAGCCACAAGCCATAGCTGAACTGGTCATTTCAATCATGTTTTTCATCCCAGGCCACATTCTTGTGTCCTTTTCTTGCATCTTCACACAAGATGCATGACATGGCCATGCCTCCAAGTCCCATGGCAATCATGCCACATTCAGGTCATGCAGGATGGTGACCCACCTCAATGTTTCCTGCCTCCCCGTTGGAAAATTTGTGCAGAATTTCTGTTCAAAGCATCAAATATAGGCAGAGAGCTCACAAGATTCCAGTGGGTCCTTTAAATGCTTCAAGCATGCATATAAGTATGTTCCTGAGCTCATGGAATGGAACTTGTATATATGCCTCACTTGAAAGGGAAAAAAGCATAAAAGAAAGCAGGCTTTTTAAATATACTGCAAAAAACTGTCAGAGAAATGATCAGGGGAGGTTATCAAGCTGGTAAAAGGGAAGAACAAACCAACAAATCCAGCTACAAAATGCAATCACTTGATAAAGAGGCTCCCAAGGCCCTTCCAGGAGGCTGTATCAAAGGATTCTGTCCAGGGAGAAACCTTTGCAAGTGCAGAGCTTGGCTATGTGATTACACATACATTACACACACATTTACTGCTCTTCTTGGTTATAAGAAACACCATGCCCACATTATACTGCCAGCTTTTCTTTAAGCAGAAGTGTATAATTCACCAAACAGCCACACAGAAGTTGCAGTGTGAAATATTGGTACACATATGCTAAGAGCAAGACCGGCTTGTTGCCCTATTAACTATTGAATGTCTCAATTTCTAAACTTGCATGTACATGCCACAGTGTCAAAGTGATTTTTTTTTTTCACATGGAGTATTTCTCCTTTCCTTTTTTTTTTTTTGGTGTGGTTTTTTTTGGTGCCTTTTTTTTGGTTTTGGTGGTTTTTTTTGGTGAATTTTTTTTTAGTAAGTTACAACAGAAGACAAATGTTAAAGTCACCCACGATAATATGCAGCAGATTTCTCTCCTGGGCTGGGAGAACTTGCAGTGGTCCTAATAGCACCTTTAAAGAGTTTCTGAGATGGTGATATTTTTACAGATAATGAAAGAAACTAAAAGCCATGTATTTTATCCACTATAACTTACAAGAATTATTTCAAAAGAGCTACAATGAAACTGTCATCAAAAAGACAACCTTCATGAGAAAAGACTGGCACTAAATGACAGAAATCAAGCCAATAGTAACACACAGAAAGTGGGGCAACATCAGACATCCCCACACCATTTCTTACAGACGCCCAACACCCACAGGGCTCCCCTCACCTCCCAGCTGCTTAAACAAAGGCTGCCAAAGCTCAGCACTCACCAAACATGGAGAGGAGCCCACAGGAAAACCAGACGAGCAGGGAGAATCCCACGCTGCCGGAGTTTTTCAGGACTCCTTTGGGAGAAATGAAGATGCCACTGCCAACCATGCTGCCGATGAGCAGCGAGAAAGCCCGCAGCAAAGTGATCTTTTGCCTCAGGAAGATGGCCTCTTCTTTCTTGTCTTTTCCCATGGTTTCTTCTAATCACAGGGGAAGGTGCCACATCCAGGAGCTACAGTCTCCTCAAGGCTCACCTGTAAGACAAGGAGTCAGGGATTCAAGGATCTTCTTTTCGGTACAAAATTTTTTTCAGGAGCTGGACAAGAGCTGTAGAATCTGTTCTCCCCAGCTGCAGGAAGTACCAGCCAAACCACAGGTGAGTAGAACACCCTTGGTATCACCTCTCTCATCAGTACAGCTCTCAAGAGACACTTCAAGTGTTTTCTGCTTCTTCTTCCAGGCAGCACGGAGTGTTACATGTTGCATGCCAGCCACACCTCAGGACAATTCTCAAATTTGACTCTGAGTAATGTCAGATTGCTCAGACTGTAACTGGCCAGCTTGGGGTTAATTTAATGGGATCTAATAGGGGGATACACTGATTTCAGCTCGCTGCGAGGAAAGAGATTTAAAGTTGCAAGCCTAACAAATAATACCTGGAGAATCTCTGAGAAAAACATTAGGCTGCATTAGTTGGTGCACAGAGATGATTTAAGCTTTTTAAACTTCCTATCCACCCTTGCTGAATGAACTAGCCCTGATTTTCTCACTAGAAATACTTAGTCAGTGTTTCTTAATATAATGTCAAGCTTTTTTGCTTTGAAAGTACTGAAGAGTCAGGAATAAGTACTGTTTGCAGTTGTTAAGACAGAGCTTAGTCATGACTAACAGATGTGCCATTTCTACTATTAATATAGAAACTCTTTGGTAGTAACAGCAGCAGTGAAGTTTTTCCTAGAAAATGAGGAACTTCAGACACTTCAGGGATCATAAGTTAATACAGATTTAGTTCTCACAAACTGCAGCAATCTCCCATTTCCCCTCCTAGTCTCTCCTGTCTATCACCCCTAAATTGGCAACTTCACCAAAAAACTCACCTTCTGCTTAGGTAGGTGAGATGAATTCAGGTCAGTTACTACAGCCTAATTTGCTGTAGCAAACCTGTTTGTAGTTTCCCTAATAGCAAGGTAGATTTTTTACACTAGTAATTATCCCTGGAAGAGCAAGCAGGACAAGTCTGGAGTAGATAATTTGGCTCTTGTCCAGCCTCCTGCCACACATCCCCAACAATGCTCACACACTCAGCTTCAGTGCTTTTCTTTTCATTATTCTAGCACAGTAAATTGCATTATGGTGAATATTTGTCCTAGCCCCATGGCTGTATACTATTGCAAACTTACACTTTACATGAGACCCTATTTTATGGGTTTCTTGAATAATTTAGTAATTGCAGTGGTGTGTCCACCAGGAGACAGTGGTCACCTCTAGAAGCAGAACAAAGCAGCGAGAAATTGCTCTCTTGGTAGAGAAATAAAAATGTTCCCCTAACTTTAAAGGGGCAATTCTTGTTACCACTCACCCAAGATACTCCCTGCATGCCCTGGGTAAACTCAGTGTAACCAAATGTCTTTTCTCCCCCATCCCCAGCTCCTTTCCCACCTGGAAACTGGCAGGAGGAAGCAGGGTTATCACTTTCTCTGCACACATATGAGAAGCACATGCAGAAAACCCTTTTTCCTGCCAGCAGCATGAGCTGGTTTCTCTGAGATTGTGCCAAGCCTGCACAAGCATCTTCTCAATCAAACCAGCCAAGTTTAGTTATTAAACCTCTAATGAGTCCCATAGGACTCTTTAAGACTCAGATGGGTCACATCAGCCTCGTTTTGTCCCACAGAGCTGCTCCTCAGAGTCCCAAAACCTCACAGGGCTGCTGGGGATGGTGGCTCTGGAAGACCAGGGATAGACTCCTGGGAGCCTCCCAACCCCTCAGCTGCAGTTCCCTCTGACACCAATTAATAACCTTAATGTGAAATACCAATATGGTCTGGTATTTCTCAGCTGAAGTGAGACCCACACAGCATTCATTTGCAGGTGTGAAACACAGAGCCTCACAAACTGAACTGAAGAGAGATGCTGTGCAGAGCTATGTCTAAAGCATGGTTTGGAGAGAATTAAAAGTGCACTTATCTGTTTGGCTGGGTTTTAAACAAAGCAGGTGCGTTTACAATCCATCAAACTCCCATTTCTTGCTGGGATCCTGAAGCCATAGAAGACAGCGTCTCTTTGCAGGTTCTGAAAATACACAGAGAGAGCAGGGGAGGAACAAAAAAAAGGAGAGATCAAATCAAATTTACAGACCAGGTTAATGATCCAAAGTAAACACCAAACTCTGTACTTCTGTCCCCATGCCTTTTATTATTATTATTATTATTTTTATTTTAATACTACTTCCATGCAAAAGTATGTGGAGATAAAACAATCTAGCCCAGTAAATTTGAGAAACATGAAATGTATAAGTACTTGTTCCAGAAGTGGTTGAAGGAGGAGGAAAAATGTGGAAAAGGGAAAAAATATAAAGGGTAACAGAAAGCTATTGAACAGAACTTCAAAGAGTCACCTAGCAGAGCCCACAGCCCAGAGAGACCATTCCTGCCTGCTCTGCTTTCCAGCTACATTCCAGCACCAGGCACATTAAAATTCAGGGATGTTAATCCTTGTGGCAATGCTTAAGAATATTCACAATGTGCTTAGTGCAAAGCAAGGAGGCAAAGCTGCTTTTTGTTCACCCCTCTGACATAAACGACAGGCTCAGACCCTTCTTGTCCCAAAGTGCAGTACCTTTGCAAGAGAGAGATCATCAATCAGCAGGGCTGGAGAAAAACACTGCTCAAACCTATTGCACAACTTATCACATACACTGGCTCTTTCCTTCCTCGTCCTTCATTTACACTGATTTTATTGTTGGTTTGGGTTTTTTTTAGCTGTTAATCTTACCTCACAAGCACTGGAGCTTGGACGAAGAGGGAGGAGACAGGCGCAAAGAGAGAATCGTGTCTGTAGTGGTGACTAGAAGCCCCAGCCAAGAGCAGGACCCACTGTGCTCAGCACAGAGGCAGAGTGGATATTACTCTGATGAAAAGCTAGTGAGATAAACAAGCAAGCTGGAAAAGGAGAGGAGGGAGACAGCATCATTCTCAGCTGGGAGCTGAGACCTGGAACAACGAGTGACCTTTCTCTTCCTATCACGCAGGGAGCGGGTGGCATCCCTGGGAAAACAGACTATACCTCCAGAGTCCCAGTTCAATGACCTACCCCCTCAAAAACACCCCAGCTACTAGGGAATATTCCTAAATATTTACAGGTGTATTTTCATTGCGTCCTCAGTCAATATCACATAGCCAAGAACAGGTTAACCCCTTCCTTTTTGTACTGTAAAAGATGCAGGTGTCAAACCATTCCTTGCAGTCTCACTATTTTTTCTTTTTTTGGTGCCAAAAATGTCACTCCAATTCAATGTCTACCACAAGGCACAGAATCTAACTAAATAAAATCAGCAGTGAATGGGAGCTTTTTTATTCATGCATGAAAGTAACATAAATAAGCTTTAATGAGGCTGGTGGTGGTCTGTTCTGGGAACTCAATCAGAAAATCTATTTAGGAGACCTGAGAGATGTTTGTTTATAGACCAAAATGAACACAAGAAACAGGCTGAAGGGACAACACATGCAGCTCAGCTTCTTTTCAGCGTTCTACAGCTGGTTTGCCACCCTGGATAAGAAACCAAAAGGGACAGTAGTTAATAAATCAGGCGCAGACTTGCAGCCCCAGAGGTAGTAATAAATCCACGCAATTGCCCTAGGTGTAAATGTAAAAATAATTTCCATTGGCTTTTCTTTCTACAGAGTTTGACAAATAGCATCTTGTGAACTGTCTATCAAAAGACTACTATTTCCTAACATTTCTGTCTGAATGAAATTTTTTTTTGCCTTGACAGCAAAATTGCTCTTGGCTTAGGTCACAGTGCTTCTATCATCTCATTTAGACATTTCCTGTTGTCCTTCCAACAGGGGTAACTTTTCAGGAAAACAGACTGATGGCATGGTGAGTCTGGACCTCTTGATGATATGAGGATGACCTTTTAATTGAGAACTTAGAAGTGTCGAATCCAAACTCTGGCTAAAAACTAGGCTAAACCAAGACCAAAGTTTTCAAGCAGCTAAATTCCTGTTGGCTTGAGAGTTCCTTCCTACCAGGATTTATATTATACACCAAGTTTAAAAAGTTCTTCATGATGACCAGTCTGCCGAAGCAGACATTACAATTGGAGATGTTTTATTACCGTAGTGCTGATTGATTTCCAGGATGCACGGATCATACAGTGTCACCTCACTTTTCTAGGCATCCAATTGTAACTCTCCACTCAGCTGCCACAAGGAACTTGCACTTTTGTGTATCCAGAACTGATTTCCCAATAATGTTGTTGTGCAGGAACATTTCACACAACATTTTCATGTTCTATGAAAACATGTTGTTTTCACACAACATACACATGTATGAAAATGTGTATTTTCATACACATTTCATGAGTATGAAAAATGAGTATAATTTTTCATGCTCATGAAAATAATATTTTTTCATGACTATGAAAAAATACTTTTTCATGAAAAGTATTTTCATGAAAAAATACTTTTCATGAAAGTATTTTTTCATACTCATGAAAAAATACTTTCATGGGTATCTTTTCCTCACATGTTACCAGTGACATGCATAACACAAATCTGGAGAGATGCACACCTGATTAAAAAAGACTCCAGTCTTCTTCCACAGCACCAGCTGCTAAAGACTGTCAGGAAAGTGCACCACCATCCCTGCAAGATGAACTAACACGATTCCTTTTTCTCACAAGCAGGAGCAGAGAATACCCAAGGTACTTGCCCATCAGATCCAAAGGAGTCAGCCCACCAGGCACTGGAACACATGAATTCTAGGAAAACAAAGAAACAAAACACTTAACGAGAGTCTGTCTCACATAGCTGTTTTTCCTGAGGCAAACACCTTGGCTCTACATTATCTCAAGTGGGGCACAGTGCAGGGAAGTGTCCTGAGAGCTTTGTTCTTTTGTGGACAGTCCTCCAAGTAGCAAGCTGTTTTCACTCTCCAGATCAAACCTCCTCCCTGGAACAAGACAATTTGTCCTATTCAAAACTGTTTTCTTAGCTGCGTATTACAGAACACAAACAAAAATAAATCTAAACATTTCTAGCAGAGGACACCCAACAGAGAAGTCTAATGTTGTAGCAAAGTACAGCCAAACTTTCCCCAAATGAGAATTCTTCTCAAGCACTTCAAATTCAGAAAAAAATTCCATAGAGAGAAACATCCCTCCTCATTCCAATGGTTTGTGGCACTGCATCAGTGCTGAGGTCTCGGGGGTTTTCTGCCTCTGATGTGAAGCTGGGCAGTGCCAATGCTCAACAAATTCCTCCATGAACCTTTGTTTCACCTCAGGCCTTGGCTGAGGGCTGTAAAGGACACTGCTTCCCAGCCACTGCTTGGTGACTTTGAAAAAAACAAGTTTGAGAGTCTCAGGCTGCTCCATGGGAGCTGTTACTCATCCCTGGGGCTGTTGCTCTGCAGGGCTGCCATGGTGGGGTCTTCATCAAGCCCAGCATTCCCATCAGCAGTGGCACCATCATCCAGAGCCAGGCAGAGTTTTAGGGCTGCAGACTAATCCCTAAGCCTCTCCATAAATGTTCTGCAAGAAGAAGACACATTTCCCGAATGGGGGAAAATGCCAAAATGGCCATACTCATTACCAGCTTTCCTCACAAAGAAGTAATTTTTCATTAAAACCAGCTATCTTATCTGCTACAGAGACAGGTCTCTCCTGGTAAAAGTGCTGGAGTCAGAAGAAACCCTCTGCTGCTTTTGCTGTTGTCAGATGGTGGGCCCCATCGATGGGGGCTCCTGATCTACCCTGCCCTAACCATCTGGAATGGAATCCTTTGAGAGCTGACTGAAGTAATACAATTCCTCTTTCCATATTGCTTCATATATTACATTAGTTTCTCCCTCAGTCTCCCTGCAGTGCTGATGATTTATCACCTCAGGCCTCCAGTTCCCCTCAGACTCGACCTCAGCGCCTGGGTTTGCTCCTTCTCTTCCCACCTTCAAGGAATTAAAAAGAAAATTTAAACATTAAAAAACAGCAACCCTTTACACCTGCATTAGTCACTCACTTTGATTGCTACTCATGGTCTCATCCACAGTTAAACCTCAGTGTTTTATGCAAAATCACCCACTCTGGCACCTGACTCACACACAGCCCAAGCTCTGCCTTGAACATACCTCAGGGTGGGGGGAGTCTCTCCTTTTGGCCTTTCTGCTCAGCTGTTATTCATTTAATAAAATATAAGCCAAATATACAATTATGCTGGAAGGAACATGTTTCCTTGTTAATCCTTTTTGGCTCTTATCCAGCAATTTGCAGGCAATGGGGATTTCTATTTTACTACACAAAATTTTGGATTAATTCCTTACCATTTTCCAGGCCTGTGATAGAAGGAAGGGGAACAAGAAGGGTTTTCTCTGACCTCTACCTCACCCCCCATGAGACAGCACAAGAACACACGTCCTGGTCTGTCCTGGGCAACAGGGAGCAATGATTTGTAAAGACAGCGTGTGTCTTTTTATATAATATGGCACCATATCATCTCAGGCAGCTTCCCAAAACCAGAAAGATGGCACCAGAAACTAACCAAACACCTAACTCATGTTATATCAGGTAACATACAGGCCATCCCCCATTTTCACTTGTATTTAGTGAGAATCGGATTCTAGGAACAAGCATGTCAACAAAACCAGATCAACGTGCTCACTGGGAAGGTTAAGTCAACACAAGGGCATGTTTATTCAATTTTAATGTAAGTACAGTAATGGAAGTGTCTGCTGGGAAGGATCTCTGGGTGCCTCTGGCCCTGTCTCCCATAAGAATCAGGATTGTTGCCAACACTAGCTCAGCTCATCCCTTGCTTTGTCTAATCAAGCCTTAAACCCCCTCCAGAGTCCCTCACCTCTCTTGGTAACCTGTTCTAGTGCTGCACCGTCGCCCTGTGGAGGAGCTTCTCCCAAAGGCCACTCAGGGCATCCCAGCCACTGCTTGTGGCTGTCCCCCACAGCCATCTGTCCCTCCAGGGGCCTCCAGGAGCTCACCTCACAGATCAGCTCATAGTGGCCTTTGGTGATGGTCCTTGCCACCCCTCCCTCTCCAGCAGCCAGGGCTCCACCAGCCCCAGGGGATTCACTTCTCTTTGGGTTTACCTGAAATCTGTGGACTCAACACTGCTGCAAGTTGTGATTGCTTGAGTTCAGAGAGCTACAAGAAATGAAAGGCACCAACTGGATGCTCCCCCCCAATCTGGAGGCTCCAGCATGTCTCTGATGTCCCCTGAGCCCCACACTGAAATGACCTCCAGCCTTAGAAACTCTATTTTTAGCGCTTTTTTAAAAAATTATTTCTCTCTCTCTCCTTTTTCCACCCTGGACTTTGAACCTTCCTGTGATCTTGTCGGTGTGATTGCACCATTCGTGGCAGGTAAGGCCAGCATGAATAGAAGGAAGCACAAACAGCACTTCACACAGCACAGCAGCAGCTGGGAGAGCCTGCAGCCAGCAGAGGTGAGGGACCCAGTCAGGTCGAATAAAGACCTGCATCAGCACAGGGGCAGGAACTGCAGCGCGATTATTTGTGCTCAAACAGAGGTCACCACCTCTCCTGCTTCAGAGGCAGATCCAAGCCCTGCAGGGTGTCTCAGGAGGAGATTTCCTTTGTGCATAGCACTGAGCCAGGGCAGCCCAGCAAGGCTTTGCTACAGGCTGCACAAAGGAAGAAATACCTGGTGTTTTCTTTCCCTTGTCACTGTAGCTCAGCGCAGATGCAGAATATGCATTGAGAGAGGAAGGGAGGACTATATCTATGATATATATATGTGTTCTAGCTTTGTCTCGAAGAGGAGATACTCAAAAAACACTTTAAGAAAAAAGTGCTTAGCTAAAAAGTATTTCTGTATTGATTTGGACATCAGGTATTTCTTAAACAGTAGGAAAGATTCCACACAGTTATTTTCCTGTGCAGTCATAGAAAAGAGAAAAATAATTCCCTCACCTGCTTTAGGCACAGAAAGTAGCAAGATGGGAAAAGACTTTTCTTCTTTTTCTTCTATCCCTTGTGCAAGCAGTGAACAATGTAAGTTTATTGTGCAGTTTACAGCATGACAGCTTTGGTGTGTTTCTTCTAGGGATTGTGACTCTGGGCACTCTGTTCCAAGCATATCTGTCAAGAAAATATTCTTGATGGCCAAGCTGAAGCTCCCCTGGCCCAGCTTGAGGCCATTTCCCCTTCTCCCCTTGCTGATTACCTGGGAGAAGAGCCTGACTCCACCTGGAGCTGTAGAGAGCCACAAGGTTCCCCTGAGCCTCATTTTCTCCAGACTAAAGAAGAATAAAGAACTTCTCTAGTTTTGATGGATGGAGAACCTCTACCTTCAGTAAATATCACTTCATTTGGGGAAAAAAGTCCCATTCTTCTCCCTTCAGCTGCTGCAATCACTGCTAAGTGATTGTCATGACAGACTGCACATTTTAGAACCAGTCAGCATTTTGCTCAACATATATACGCATATATTTTATAGCTAATATGTATATTAACCATATCCCACTGAGCCTTGAGCATCTATTTTAAAGTGTTAGCCTTCCTGTTGTTGAAATGGTACTCAAGGGCTCATCTTTTTCATTTAAAACTTTAATAACAACTTGCCCAGCTCCAAGAGATGCGAGTACAGTGAAAGCAAACCAACAGATAAATGCAGGTTTGAGTGGATGGGCTAAAGCACATGAGGCTAGAGGATTTTAATTTGTGTAGGAACACGGATGGGTGTTTTTTCCTGGCTGGTGATGAATTTCTCCCGGGAAAACCCGAAGTGAACGTGAAGAATACATTGATTAATTGCGATGCTCATCGGGAGTAACGCCGTTCTTTGGGTGCCCTCTGCCGAACACTGCGGGGCATCACATCCTTGGCTTTCAGAATCTCTTAAAACTTTTTTTAAAAAAGGTATTTTTGAATAAAATCCCACGACGCGAAGACTTAAAAATAAAACAAACAAACAAAAAAAACCCCAACAAACCGAAACCCCATTGTCTTTATGAAAACGTGGGTGTAGTTTTAAGCAGGCGTAACTTTTTCAGCTGAGGTAAGAGAAAATGCTTCTTGGGAAATTACTGCTTTTGCCAATTTTGAGATGAAAACCAGGTGCAATGATGCAATTTGGTGAGGTGTTTGGCTTAAATGCTTCGGCTTACCGTGAATTTTGGTTGAATTTCATGGATTCAGAAAGCTTGTCCTAGCCTTGAGCTTGTCCCTGCTGTGTCAGTCCCCTGCATGGATCTGCATACAGGGTCAGGATCACTTTTTCTGGGCTTTTGGCATGTGGCTGTTCTGGCAGCATCTTTGGTCCCACTAAAAATACCCAGACTGGCTCTGTCAGAACTGCTAAGGAGGTTTTCCTTTGTCTGCTGGGAATTTGGTTCAGGTTGTGTAACTCGTTCTGTAACTGGTAATCAGGTAGACATCAGGCACTTTCATTCTTGTTTGTTAGTGTTTATTGTTGTTGTTTGCAGTTTTGCTATTAGTTATGCTCTCTGTACAGTGGTATTATTTATTATTTAGTTACTCACAGCATTTTGGTGTTTCTAAAAGAAGCTGACCTGATTCACATGTCTAAATTTCTTTCTAAATAGAGGATTCATTCTCTGCATCAGAAGAACCTGGCAAACGTTCTTTGATCTTGCAATTGTCTTCTTTATTCATAGCAGCATCTTCCTGTCCATTCTCTACAGGCCTGGAGTTCTTATTTTGAAAGTGTTTCTTTATCAATGTGTAAAAAAATATTCCAATCAAGAAGGAAGGACCTCTTAAAATTGCTCCTAAACCAAGGTAGACATACCTGTGGGACAGAGCATAGAATATTGGGCCAGGTGTTGAATTTTTCAAAAACACTGAAGAAAATCACTTTAATGGCTTTAAAACTCTCATATATACAAAAAAAAAGACCGCTTAGGGGAACACATTTAAACTCATTGTTTGTGAATGATACCAAAACCTGGACACTTTTACTTGTAAAAACTTTTCTTAAAGAACTGATAATATTCTTTTTGCTTATGAGGGTAATTCTAAAGTGAAACTTCCATCATCTTCCTTTTTTTTTTTTTTTTTTTTTTTAAGATTTTTGGATCACTTTAAGGCTTTAGACTCTTTAGGGCTAGAAATATATTGAGGTCACCAGAGTGCTCTATTGCATGGAAAAATAAAAAACACATCAGAAGTGGCCAAGGCTTAAGTGAAACTGAGAAAAATCTATGGAGCATTCCCCCAGGAAGCTGACAGTGACTGGCTTTCACCAACACCTACTCAGTACAATATTCTTTCATGGACTTTTCTCTCAAAAGTGGCCAATTCACAGAGTTAACATTATTGCCAGTGTGAACAAACTACCTGGAAATAAGGTAAATTTGGGTAACTTTCCTCTTTAAAGTCCCAAAGTCTGAGGTATTTTTAATTGGTTCTAAGTATATCAAATTACACAATTAGTTCAAGATATCTCAGACATGGATATTAATTTTCTTTTGTACAACATAAAAACTGACTAAAAACGGAGAGCTTAACATTTGATCTTGAGATTTTTCAATTTCAGGAATTCTGCACCGACTTAAAGCTGAGCCCAGAGCTGATATCTGACCATGATTTTGGATCACACACTTTAGTGTAGGAGAACCAAGCATGTCTTTCTCCAGAGAGGGTTTTTGGGCCCTAATTTCTGCTTTACCTGATTGCATTGGAGTCATAGAGCTTGCAAGCCCCTCGCTTCCCACAGCTGGTGCTTCCCCATTTCAGGCACGTCTTGTCGATGGCTGCACCGAAATAAACTGGTGCTGGAATCCCAGCTGCAAGGAGACGAGCAAAAAAATGGGACAGGATTTCACAGGAGAGGACATCCTCTTAGAAATCAGCTCTATATTCCCTCAGTGGTGATTACAGGCTTCCAGAGGTGGATTGGACCCTGCCATGATTTCTCTTACCCAGAGTTCTCATGACGAGTGTGAATAGACCAACCGCGAGAGCTTTGAGCTCTGGCTGGACACATCTGGAAAAAAAGGGATAAGTAAGAAGTGTTGGCCTATTTAGTGCTTAGACATGCCTATTAAACTGCTATTAAATAAGCTGAACTTGATATTCTTGTTGCGGGAAAGCCAAAATTTGGAAGAAGAGTGCTTCCTCCATCTGCTGAAGTGTGTTAAGTGGTGAATTAATTGACTGATTCTCATCAAATAGCTCCTGGTAAGTCCATTCCCTATACATAATTAAGGACTTGAAGTTTTAAAGCCATAATCAGAGTCAATCCCGACCTGTTGGAAATGATCTCTCCAACTGCCTTCACTCTTGGGCATACACTTCCCTCACTTGATGGAATATTTAATGGGAAATATCCTATTGCCCTAAGATAAAAGAGCTGCAGGTAACAGGGTTAGTGCAGCATCTTTCTGCGCTTGAACCTAATTCCTCTGTACAAGGACACATCTTGGACAGCACAAAGCCTCCTGGCAATATGCTCATCTGTTTCATGGAGAGCTGCAGGCATCAGAAACGGGCACTGGTCTTGAATTCATTACATCTCCAGCCTCTGCCATCTCCTTGCATATCCAGAAATACTGGCAACTGCATGGCACTTTCAAAATCCAAGCAGAAAAATGGACATGTTCTGGAAAACCTGATTACAGAACCATAGAATCACAGAATGGTTTGGTTTGGAAGGGATGTTAAAGATTTTCTTGTTCCAAAAGCATGAGCGGGGACACCTCCCACTATCCCAGGTTGCTCAGAGCCCATCCAGTCTGGCCTTGGACACTGCCAGGCAGCCACAGCTTCTCTGGGCCAGGGCCTCGCCACCCTCACGGGGAGGAATTTCTTCTAACCTAAACTTTCCCTCTTTCAGTCTGAACCCATTACTCCTTGTGCTACCACTACAGGTCCTGATCAGCAAGAAACTCCTTTTTTTCCCTCAGGTAAGGAAACAAACATGACTTTGAAAACCTCCCTAGAAAGCCTTTGGTCAACAGGCAGCTGTACTCACCTAAACACAAGCATGTATGAAGGAGTGGCTCCCAGGGCATAGCAAAAGCCACCTATGACTTGTATTACTGTGTAATAAATGAACTTTGTTGAGCAATCATCACTTTTTGGACATTGCCCCAAGGTGGCAGAATTGTTTCCTGTCCATGAACTGTTGATTTCAAGACATCTGCAGTTATGGAAGACCTGGAAGAGACAAAACAGGTTTGGTAGGATACTGCTTATGAAATGGGGATTCTCCTGCAGAGAAAACAGAATAAAGAGATGGCTCCAGAACATTTATGTTCTGGAGTGATCTCCTGACATCAGGAAACATGCAAATGGCACAGCCCAGTGAAGATTTACATCCATGGACTGGGGCTTTCTCTCTAGGGCAAAGACATTACTGGGCATTGTTTCCATCCCCAAGACATTATTGGGCATTATTTCCATGCCAAGCAAAAGTCAGTCACCCAGAAAAACAAGCAGTTTCCTGACATGCCAAAGTCTCACATGGAGGAAAAAAACTGCCTTTACTTAGCCTATTTTTCATACTTTAATGATCAGTAGCAGGGAAGATACTACTCTATCTTAGTGTACTTCAGCTGTCAGGTAAAGCCTCAGGGCAGCCAAAATGACATTTATGAAAGGCAAAGCCTATGGACAACCTTCAGGCAACATGAAACCAATTTGATTTGTGTGTTTCTCCCACTTGTGCTCAGCCTACAGAAGATGAAAGTTAATATCTAGAACAAGGAGCTAGGGCCTTTTGCTTAATGCAATAACTCAGAGAAATCTCTCTTTCCTGTGCTGTTTGTAGCCAGAAATCAAAAATCTTTTACTGACGAGTCCCCAGTAACTTTGGCTTTCCTGAAATGCATTATCCTACTAAATCCCTGATGTTACATGGAAAATTAGCTGGTAGGAAACTTTGGAAAGCAAAGCAGGGTCTCTTACTGTGTTCTTTCCATGTCCCACAGAAGTCCCACACCCAGCCAGACATGCTGAAAAATAGGTGATCCCATTGGCTCCACACACAGGATCCCACACCTTGGAGGCACATTTGCAGTGAGAGTTGCATTCCGAAAACAGGGAATTGTTGTGGTACAGAATGGGGTTGCTTGGAAATTAAGATCAGACAAGTGCAAGACATTTTTAATTCAGTGCTGAAGTCAGTGAAGACCCTTCTGTGTGACAGTGCTGCCGTTCTGAGCCCCACCTCACACACCCAGGACACAGCTGAGTTTCTACATCTCTATTGGTCTGCTTGAGATTCCATCCTACTTGCAGTGACATTAAAGCCATTACTAGATTATGGAGAACTTTTAAATAAATACATTGAATATATACAATGTATTTTAAATAAATACATTGAATTTGAATACATGGCTACTGATTTTACAGGTGTAGACAGAAAAGAGAAAGGAGGGAGAAGTCATTTGGGTTCCCCCCTAACTCAATTTAGAACTAGGAAGAGTTATCACAGCATTATCAAGTATATCTTTATCAGCTGGTAAAAACACAGCAGTGACAGAAACCAAATCTCCTGGTCTCTGTAGTCAAAAATACTCCTCTGTTGAAGCCTAGCCTAACTTTTCACAGAGGATATGAAGATAATTTAGTATTATTAAAGATATAAAAGATAATTTAGTATAATCTTTTGCTTTCAGACATCCTTTGTGTATTGAGCAAAAAGATATGTTTTCATTCATCTTCTCCTTTCTAGGTAAATGAAACTGATGTGCTTGCCATTCTTTCATCCCAGTGTTTCCTGAGCATATTCCCTGGTCCACTGTTTACATTCCTAGTGACAACCTTGCACAGCAATACTCCCACCCTCCCCCAACAAAACAACCTGCATTGCTAATGAAATAATTCCTAATTAATATTTAACCAGCGCTGGGCTTTTTCAGGTGACACTCTGCTGACCAACAAAACCACCCCAGTGACATGTGGCAGTGGTCACTTTCTCTCAAGCATTGCAAAAGCATGTTTCTCCTTTTGCCTTGATGTCACAGAACATTTTTTGAGAACTATGGAGAAAAAAACAATAATTTTTTTCTATTTCATACTCACCCTTCATAGGACACTGTCATTCCTGCCACCGCATGGTTATCACAGCCAACAAAAAAGTGCAACAAGCCGATGGCATAGGACAAAAATGACATGGTAAGTGAAAACTTTGTGGCTGCAACAATGCCCATTTTATACTTTTTCATTATAAGCCCTCCTAAGAAAATTCCAAGACCTACAGGAGGTAAGGATGTCACTCCTGAAAGAGATTATAGAAGGGGAATGTTAGAATTAAAGATTATAGTCTTAAGAGCCAAAGTTTGTCCTTAGTTTTTTTTGTTCCTGGCATCTTTATGGTCTGTTACGACTTCAAGAAGGTTTGTGTTCAGCCCAGCCCCTGGGCTGCACGTATGGTTTGTGAAATGCCTAACCTCCAAACCCACTCCCATTGCCAGGAACTTGCCAGATGCTTCAGCAACTAAAACTTCCACACCACACTCACTGCATATTTGGGGTGCCCTTAGTATAAATATAATATAAATGCAATGCAATGTAATATAACTTAAAAATTTCTTTTGATTCCACAGACAGAAACTCTGTGTTTTTTATAATTCAGGTTAAGGTCAGACCACTATTTACCTCCACCTGTTCTGCATGGATTCAGCCCCAGATAAAGCACACCAGAGCCCATCCCCATGCACTGCTGACAGCACAAGCAGTCCTTGCACAGTGGAACTCACCTATTAGAAAGTTGGATTTGGATGTAGATTGTCCATACTGCTGTTCCATATACTTTGGTTTGTAAGTCACGAAACCAATAAAACTACTGAACTGTAACAGTGAGCAACACAAAAATGTAAAGTACATTCGATTACCCAACACTTTTTTCAGGGAGTTATAGAAATCTGAAAGAAAGGGACATATGAGTTGGCATTGAAAGATGCATGGCATAATTACTGGTGAGTAACCTGCAAAACTTGGGGCAAGGTCCTGCTCTCAGCTGTCCAAGTGCAAGCTGTACTGATCTCCCTTTGCATGAGGGCATCTGAAAGTAAAATCGGGTTCTTGAGAAACACCAGAGGTTGAGATACAGGAAGGGAACCCTAAAAGAAGACAGAAGTATGGGTTAAGCCCTGGCTGCTCCACTGAGATATGCACATGAAGATTAAGGGGCTCCACACAGCACAGACTTTGTTCAGCTGGCATGAATATTATCAAAGGTTCAAAGCTAAGTGAGAGCTGCCTCAGTAGGGATGTCCAGTGTCTTCCACTGGGATCTGAACAAAAAATTTGACAAACGAAGCAAAGCCATTTCTTCCCATCACCTTTCCACCACTTTTTTTGGCCTAAGGATTGCACAACCAGAGCTATTCAAGAGTGAAGTATTTTCATCAGGCACCAGTGTACTTCAGAGTCTCCATGAACTCTCTCAAATGAATTTTTGTCTTTCCATATCGCAAAAGGAGCCTTTGAATATTTTCTTTAGGTTCAGATACAGGAACACTTTTCCACTGTTCAAATTTCTTCCAGTGCAATATTTTAGAAGTAGGTGCCACTCAAATGATGATTTATTTCAGGTGATGCATGCAGAACCTCAGAGTCCTGAACAAGCTCTTACACTTCTAATAATTTTTGGTGGACCTTTCCTTTCCTGGGGATACCTGCCTGCTTTAGATGGAAGTGCAGGGGAGGTAAAATATTCTGTTACATTTCCTGTGTGTGTTGTGCCTATTGCTTTTCACATTTATACAATATGAGAAACACTTGCCTTTCAGCATTACTGACCACTTCCTTGGCTTAGTTTTTTCAGGAGAAAGTTTATTCCCCGTGGCATCCATGTTTTCCAAGAGCCCATGTGAAGTTTTGTCCTTCTTGGCTTCTTCTGGCTTTTTCAGACTCTTTGGCAGGAAGCAAAATGGAATAGCAGATAGGAAACTGGCTGCTCCACCTATTAAAAAGCCAAGCCACCATGCACCCACCCAGCGGGAATCCTGTGGGGTGATAGTGATGCTCCCTGGAAATGAGGGAAACAGACACAAATCACCCCAGTGAAGAAGCTGAACCTTCCCAGCCTTTTTCTGCTATGGCAGCTGCATTTTATAGTGTCTGACTTCCAGCAAGAAACATCTAGTGAGGGAAGAGCCATGCAGTGAAGACATCAGGAGTCATACCCTGCATGGGGTTACAGAATCATGGGTTGGTTTGGACTTGGGGTTGACCAGGATGGTCTGAGACCCTCCTTGTACACTTCCAGGGATGGGGCATCCACAGCATCTCTGGACAACTGGTTCCAATGCCCTACCATCCTTGCAGGGAAGAATGTCTTCCTAACATCTAACCCAACCTTACTCTCTTTTGGCTTGAAGCCATTCCTGTTTGTCCAGCATTATTTTATCTGCCATTCTACACCTTTCACTGGCTGATGTTTTGTGGCAGACACAGCAACACCAAGGTCCTTACCCAACACATGGGAAACCAAAAAGGGTGGCAGACAGGCCTCAAGTGTGGTGTGCTTTTTGGCTCCCGAGCCCATGCTCTGCTTTCCTGAACTGTGTAGGTTGCTATTTGTGGGAGTCCAGGGCTTCCCTCTGTCTGCCCTGGATTGCCTGGGACCCTGGCAGGGGGTCAAGAACCCCCCTGTACAGAGCCCCCAAAGACACTGTCTGTGATCTCTGCCCATGGAAAAGAGTTTTCAATCTTACAGGATGAATTACAAGCTCTGAGTGTTTGATAGAAAGGATAATTAACTGTGGCATGGGTGCAAAAGTAAAATTTTAGGATTCTAGATCAGGGGTTCAGAGGGGACAAGATGGAGGAAATTGGGTGTGTCTTGTCCTTTTTCTCCTTCTTCATGCCCTCCATGTTTCACTGTAGTGTTGGCATTTTTCTATTGGTTTAGGCTGGGGACACACTGTTCAAGGTAGGTGACAGATATTGGCACATTATTGTAAATCCAGCACAGGTAGTTTCTGGTATTTAATGTTTGTAACATCCCACTGAGGGCAGAGCCCCACACGCTGCCCTGCAGGACAGAGCTGCGGCAGGGCAGCAGAACATGTTAGAGATAAACAGAATAAACAACCTTGAAACCAGCACAGACGAATTATGGCTTCTTCTTTGGCAACGGGGCAGAGAGACAGAGACTTTCTACAATCTCAGAATCATCAATACCTCATATTCCAACAGCTATTAAGCAATTGGACATTCTCTGTAGTGTCAGTGAAATTACCCATGGCTTTAATTGTACTGCAAAGCAGGTGAGAGTAGCTGGTTGAATTTTTATGGTTTTTAATTCTGGCATGTTTGGTGAGTGACCAAGACTTTTCACTTCATGTCCAAAATTGGCTCACTCTCTTTACTCCCAAATAAAATCAAACACTGGCTTAACAAAGGGCAAAGATAAAATAGATAAAACTTCTCTGTCCTGCTAGAAAAACAAGGTCAATGAAAAGGAACAGCCACCACTTACAAGGATTGCTGTGTCCCTCTGGCATTGTGCAGCTGTGAACACATACATGTGTTGGCATTTCATCTGAATAAGGAAGGGCTGGGACAAAAAGTATATGTTGTGCTGCAAAAACTATGTGAAATGTAAATAATGTAAAATACTTAGTGGAAAGGGTGGGTAATTCCCCCAAACTGTAAAGCTGCTGTACTAGCAGAATCTCTTTGTTAAAATTCCAGATTAAAAAAAATAAGTCTTGCTTCTGTGAGAGTTCTTGGTAGTAATTCTTAGAGTAAAGTGTGTAATTACAATCCTTTAAAGCACAGTTCTAAAATATGCTCCCAGTCTAACTCTGCCTTTACTCTAAAAGCTTTCAGTAATTCAGTAAAATTGCAATAAATTCTACAATAAAAATAATTAAATAAATATAATTCAAACATAACATATATTACTATAATTAATATAATGCAAACATATGCAGCTGTTTATAGGGAATTCTTATGAACAAGCATTAGCTTACTTTCACTTTTCCTCTGTTTTGCTTACCTGGATCCACAAATCCAATATCCACGTACAGCTTTGCACACAGAGATCCCAGCAGGAAGCCAAACATGGGGCCCATCATGGCTATGGTGTGCAAAAACGCTGAAAATACAATGAGGCAGATGCTAGTACCCTCTAATGGCTGAATGCTGTCTTCTGCACAGGGTGCTCAACCTCTTAGCCTAGGAATCTCCCAGTTTACTTCTTGTTGAGATTACCTACATACACAGGAACGTTTTCTTCTTTAGTAAAATCGTCGAGGTAAGAGATGCCCAGTGGTGTTATTGGTGTCTCACCAATCCCACGTAACATGCTTCCCAGTAAGATATATACCCACATGTATGATGATGGCTCCTTCTCACAGCCTGCAGAGGAGAGTTGACATCTTTGTAATAAAGTATTTGAATGGGAAACAGGGGAAAATCACAGGAAATGTAGCACATGGAATGATAATAGATTAAAGATCAAGGTATTAAGAACATTTCTTTATAGAAGATCAATGAAAGCTGTCAATCCCATTATAACTTTTTATGATCTTTTAATAACACATTCTTCCACCTCCATTGCATTTGATTTCTAAAAGCACAGGTAAGTATCACCCATCAGAAAGAATGCTCGATAAAAAAATAATCTATTGATATTTTCATAAATATATTAACTGGCAAATATCATGCATCTTTAATGTGAGAAGTTTGAGACGGTTTCTGGGGCAGAGCTTGGCTCATTTTCTACCTGTGTCCCATACAAGCAACACATAAAACAGCTGTATTCCATATTGTAGGGAGGAATATAGGAATCTATATTTATTTCTGTTAAACTCCATGCAGTTTCTTGTCCTGTCCCCAACTCCAGTTCCAGATAACTGAGTCCTTGCAACCAAGGGCAAAACAAAACTCCTGCATTTGTACTTTCATTTACAGTTCCATACCTGCTCGTGAGACTTCCAGGACAGTGTCATTCACATCTTGATCTAGGGAGCAGGGATTTAAGGTGGAAGTTGAGTTGGCTGAAGCAGCTCTATGTGATGTTGTCTCATATTTGTAGCTGCAAACACACAACAGGAGGTTTAGAAGCAGTGCTCACCAGGGAAACACCAGTGTGGTAGGGCTGGAACCACCTTGGCTGCTGTTTCCCTAAAGAGAAAGGTATCTTTGGTTAAATATAAATTCAAAGGAGCAAATAAGATTATTAAAAAGCATTTTAGAAAACCAAAATACTGAAATTAAAACCAAATAAAACTTAGAATTCTCTGTCTGGAAGGCATAATGTTTTAAGCTGGAAAATTCAAAAAGGCTCATGAAAGTATTTCAGATAGGATTGAATTTTTGGTGTCTAATTTGAGGGTCAGGTCCAAGTGAACTCCCTGTGTTGAGCCCACAGCCAAAGAGAAAAAGATGAATGTCTTGAGTTAGAGCAAAGGTCCCCTTTCCATCTTAGATATGTGTTTGGTCTGTTCAGCTTCTTCAGCATGATCCCTCTCCCAGAAATGAGCGCTGCTGAGGGGCAAAGTACAATTAGCTTTAGCAGAACAACATGGTAAAGCACGCATTCTGCTTCAAGGAATTGCCCTGGCTCTGTCAGACCAGGCAGGCTTATTTTTCAGGTTGAAACAAAGAGCAGTCATCAGGAGACACAGTGCAGAGCAGTTCCCCTGCCAGTGTTCAGACTCAGGTTCATGACTTGCTCAGTGTAGTTGAGTATGATGCATGTCCTGTCTTAATGAGTGAAAAACTGATAAAAAGTCTGGTTTTAGTGCGAGATCCACTAACATGAAAGAAAGCATTCCTTAGTTTTCTTTTTGCAGTAGTATACCTAAAATTATTCTAATTTATTTAAGAAATCAACAGAAAATATGTGTTACTCTTTTTGTCATCCCTGTGCTCAAGCTATGGCTAGAAACATTATCACATACAAGCATGACGGAGTCATTCCCTGAGCATGGAGAAAGTGAATAAAAATTAACTAGACACAGAAAATCAGTTTAATCAGGCTCATGCATTTGGAACAGGAAAAAACTGGTATGAGTTCTAGCAGCACTCAACCATCTGCAGGCTCTAGCATCACTGCATTCTTTGCCTCCTTTCTGAATGAGCCTGAGTGGAAACCAAAGCACTGTGATCTCATTTTCTCAAGGAGATGAACTTTCACTTCAGAAGAGCTGTATTTTTTAAATGAACATTGCCCCTCACAACAGTAGTGTGTGTGGCACGTGAGGCTCATTGCACTTGGAAGGTTCCATGGGCCTTTGGAAGCTTAAGGCTAAATATACATCTAAATAAGTTTCATCTAAAAACCAGAAAGCACAATGCAACTCCAATGTTAGGTTACCCAAATTAGCCATAATTAATACTTACTATCCCATGAAGAAATGAGGCATGGCTGATAAAAAGCATCCCAAAGACATAGTAAAGCATCCCACAGCTATTACTTTGGGCCTATGCAGCTTAGCTCCAAAATAGCTTACAAATGCAATCACCAGCAAGTTGCCTGCAAGGTAGAGAACCAGAATTAGCACCAGATGCCATCTCTGAGCAGTTCTCTGTGTGTTTGGGAACATCCATTACCCATCTCAAAGCTGCCGTCGATGAGCCCTGCGGTGGAGGAGGTCAGGTCAAACCTTCTCTCAATCTGAGTGATGGAGCTTTTCATTATCGTACCAGACAGGGCTTTGCTGAAGTAGCTGAAGGACAGAGCAGCCAGAAACACCTGGGGAAAGATTCAGACAGGAAATAGGAGGGACAGGCAGGAAAACTGGTCATGGAGGGATCAAATATATTTAAAATAGTGTGGAGTGATCATCACCATGATGTATTTGTTTCTCAATCAGAATGGCAAAGTTAATCTAAACCCAAATTGCCTCTTGCTTGGGTCACGTGTCCCTTATTTTAGGCCAATTCATAACTGCTTCTAACTCAATCATATGGAATCATTTTGATGCTTTAAGCAAGATTTTATGATACATCAGTATGAGGAATGTGGCACTGATTGAGTTCATCTCTGTCTCATACGATATATTCTGAAATATTGCTTGTGTACCATGTATCTCACAAGGAAAAGCTTAATAATCTCTTGTAGTTTGACTGTTGCTTCCACCAGCACACCTTGTGAGTTTTGCAAATAAAGATTTATTTGGAAAAATATTTAAGTATGTTTAAATATTATCCAGTGATTTCCACATAGCCTAAAAACCAAATAGACTTGTTCCTCACTGTGCAAGAGCTCTAATACAACAGAAACTTGGGTAAATAAACAAAGTAAATACAGGTTTAGATATTGCAACGCTATCTACTGTAACAAATGAAGCCAATCCAGGAAGAAAAAGCTTGAAAATTTGTATATTTACTCTCTTTTTGTCGGGAATGAAAAAACTTCCAAATGTGGGGTTTGTCCTGATGTGTTCTATATTTCCTGAGCTTGACTGGCAAAAATTCTGAGAATCACCCTGCATGCCTTATACCAGAAGTACTCTCAGAGGGTTTGGGTGAAATTTCAAACTGCTGATAAGCATGAAAACACAAAAAACCCCCAAACACTGAGGTTGTTTGGGTTTTCAAATGCAATCCTTGGGTAAGCCACAAAACATTTGATGAAATGTGATTCACCTCACCTTATTCTGACCCTACAAGACCGGTAGTGACAACAACCTCCAGACAAGTGCATTGTAGGCACCTAATTGAGGCTGGTTCAAGTCTTCCACTGGAAGCTGCTGCCTCTCTCTAATGACCTAGAAGGGGATCCACCTACAAGTAACTTGTGAATAAATATAGCAGATCATGAATTTTTGTTTTATTTAGAAAAAAATATAAGATCTGGACATCTAGTGCATACCCAGTTCCTCAAAAGATAGGTATAGGAACGAAGGAATTTGGCATGTCACACCTTGAACAACATTTCTTAACAAAACCCAATGGTAATTCATGGTGGTATTGCTATGGCTCCAAACCTTCAATCCAGTGCAAGAGGAAGTCTTTTTGACTGGTGGGTTTTTGTTTCCATCATCATCCAAAAGCTGGTCAGGTTCTGCCTCCTGGTTTGAGTCACTGACGTTGCTGGGTTTGGAATCCATTGTCATGGCTGATTTCTTTACTGAGTGACCTGAGCTCAAGAGAAAACAGGAATAAATACCAAAGCACATATGCCAAAATGGAATTGCTCAAGGACCTCTCTGATGAATCTGGTGAAACTATTACAGGAAAATGTGAGATTTTGAAACTGAACCTTTCTACTTAAAACGATTTGGCTCAATGACTTGCATGTGTGAAAGTGTATATTTGTTTAATTTCTGAAGTATCTAGTTTTGACATATTTTTTTTTTTCAAAGAGACTTGAGCACTCCCCCCTTTCTACCTTGTCCTGTCTTGTAATGCTAAAAAGGCAGTTTTGACAGGGGAGTAAGAGACAAAATCTCTGTCCACAAATAAACTACAAGGGTCAAAAAGGCACTAGTGCTGAAGCACAGGGAGTCTTAGGAAGTTCTAAATTTGCAGGCCATGTGGCTTAAAACTCAGGCTTTGATTCGGTAAAATCTGTAGCAACAGTGTGCTGTCCAATTTATTCATTTACACTGGCTTGTTGGAAATAATTCTAAGTGGCAAAAGTGTTTATTATTTCACCTAACTGACCTCCTGTAAGGATATTATTTGTTTGTTTGTTTGTTTTTTCTTTTTGCAATAATATGCAGGCTATTCCTGATCTCTTTCTGTTTGCAGAGTGCTGTCTATATGCCCAGATGCTTGAAATGATCAGCCACTCAGCAGTTCAGCAGAACTGCTTCAGTTTCCCCAGGAACTTCCTGTATCCATAGACAATGATATATCCTTTGAAACATCATAACGTTTTAGTGTTGAAAGCCTTGTTTTGTTATTAGGTTGTATTTTGGTTTATTGCAATAGATAGTTCAATACTTCATTAAAAAACAAAAAGAAAAACTTTTTAAAAACTGTATCTGAGAGATGGACAACAACTAAAAGAGGAAACTTCAGAGAAAAGCTGTAAAGGAAGTCTATAAAGTCTGTTTGCAAAGTTTATTTAAAGCATGAAAACACTTGCCTGTTTGTGCAACTCCCACTACAATCAGAAAAGATTTCTCAAGGACGATCCAGAAGCCACTGCAGAGCCCCTCAGAAAAAAAATGGGTCACTTGAAACAAGCCATGTTCAGATCTGCAGATAGGAGTATTGCAATTAATGCCCTCAAATCAGAACTCAGAAATTACAGCTCACATGATCTGATTTGTTTCACCTTTCACAATACTCTCCTCATTTGAGAAAAGGCCGAAAAAGAGAGAGAGAAGGAACAAATCACACAAAGAGAGATTTTATATGCTTGAATGCAGCTGAAAAAAGTTGGATGAACTTTTCCAATGCTGGAAAACGTCCATCTGCTTTCCCACTGCTAATATCTACTTCCCAAACTCTTTTGTGGCTATGCTATAAGGCTGGGTCACCACATGTATCAGGACAAAAAAAAATTGGCTTCTCCTTCCCCTTGGCTACTCAGACAGATAGGAACAAGTAGTAGAGAAAGGATTTCTCCAACACTGCAAGCTATGAACAAAAATGTTATGAAATAAAATTACTGGTGCTCAAGGAAAGCTAGTACACAAATATTTTTGAGCAGCTGGCCCTCTAAAATTCACCTGTCTCTGTGTAACCTGAAGATACAAACTTCTCCTCATTAATTATGATACATTGATGACTACAGTAATCTGCTGGGGGAGCGTATCATTGCAGGGCACAGAATTGGAGAAGTGGAATTTTTTGACAATTTAAAGGTACAACATGATTTAGAATCTGGTGACAGTATCTCCTCCCACCCTCAGATGACCCTGACCTACACAGATTTCAGCTGGAGATGGAAGAGAAGAGGGCTGGGGAAATTCCAGGCCACAAGAGCACTAGAAAAAAAGATAAAAGGTCAATTGACAATTGATGGCAACATACAGTAGCTGCTGAGCCTGATAATTTTAAGTATTGATAAAGTTCTTATTTTAGATTTTTTTCATTAGAATTTTTCCCATGTTTAACAACTTAAAGGTTTGGTTGAAAATATGAAAGCAAAAGTATGAAGCTTTCTGCACCAAATGTGCCCTTTCACTAATATGAGTTCTCTAAAACTATCATTTTTTGCCTGCATAAGCTACTCTTTTGTAATAGTGATCTGAGAGAGTTGCATTTGCAGAAAGACAGGATTGGGCAAATAAATAATTGGTATTGTTTAGGTAGTCAATCAACCTAAACACAAATTAACCCATCTTTCTTCCTAGGGGAAGAAAACAAACCTCTTCCCAAAAAATGAGAAAAAAAAAAAAAGGTCCACTAAAAAGTTCTAAGCAGTACAGACAAATGAAATTTAACCCTCGGTTCACTTTTTGGAACATTTGAAAATTTTACTTTACTTTATGCTTAGTACAGTCTCTTCTGAAAAACACTTTGGGTGGGAGGAAACCAAGGCTCTCAACTAATAATCAGTGTGCATTGTTTGTGCTGCTGGGAGCTGCCAGCTGCCAGGACACCACGGGAAATTATGCAGCAAGTTGCAATTCAGTTGCAGAGTGAATGCAGCCAGCCTTGAAAAGGACAGGTTTCTTCAGTGCTTCAGGGGATGTAATTTTATAGGGACCATGACCTAACTCTGGGCCTTTTCAATAGATCTGTTCCTTATTGGATATAAATAAATTCAGCTTTGTTTTATACCCACCTAATTACACTCAAATTATAATGAATACGAACATCAACTAAAGAAAACCTCCACATGAATAACAGGCAATAAGTTTACAAAGGTCAAGACAATGGTTTGCTGCAGGTTTTGTGGGCTCTTAAAAAATAAAATGTTTGAGGACTTTTAAGAATGCAGCAAAGACACTCTAAGTCTTTGGGCTGATTGTCACCACAGTTGCACACTCTGGGACTGTGACATCGCCCAGCGGAAGAGCAAATCACAAATCAAGAGCCACTTGATTTCCTCCAGCACTTTATGGAGCTGCAGTGATTGACACTAACTGCAGGGCTAATCCAACTGCCTGCTTTTTAAATACACCCATAGCAAGACCTCTGAAGCTCAGCTAACATGAAAAATGAGTATCACAGAGCTGTGCAGACCCCAATGCTCATTGCTCAAGACACACCATGCTGACAGCTCAGAGACACACACACAGTGCAGGATGCCGCCACTAAAGCATTGACACTTCCACCAGGACTGGTACTGCTGCTGCCAATCACAGCAAATGCAGCTGGGAACTACACAGGTCCTGTTTGATGGCTGCAAACACTAACAACAACATTTCAAAGACAAACAGAAAGAGTATTGAAGAGGTTCCTACCTAGGTTCTTCATCCACAACAACATCAGTTATACTGCCACACAAATGCTCAAAAGCCTGAGAATTCTCTCCTTAAGCAAAGCTCTGCTGGTACATGGTAGAAGAATCATTAACTTCCAACTCAAACCAATGTTTTAATCTTGTCTCCTCCCAGTTCTGCCCTCTGTTAAAGGTCCCAAAATCCATGTTTATCCACAGAGGTCAAAAGTTAGTTAGGAAGAAGACGTGCAAGTGTGTTCCTCTTGTACATTCTTGTGAAGTATCTTTTTTTTTTTTTTTCCCCCTGAAATTGTCTAGATTGGACTGGTTCACACCTTACTGGTGTTTAAAATTATGGTGTCACAACCTTAGAAATAATTCTGTTTCCAGTGCATTTTCTTACGAAGTTTTATTTTCACAGTCTATGGCTAAAATCCATTCAGTTCAGATCTGCTAGAGCCAGCCAAGGACTTGCAGGAAGAGAAAATGTAATACCTTGGATATATGGAAGAAAGAGGGTGTTCAAGAACCATTCATGCTTAGAAGACTGTTCATATTTATAGCTTATTGCTATTAGCAGCAAAGGCAGGTGAAATATGAAAGTTTATTAGGGCTATGTGTACTTTGGAGCAGTCCTTTATCACTTACAACCCTAGTTCAAGGAAACCTGAACAGGTTTGTTTGGTTGTGTCCCTACCATGCATTCTGCCTGATTCCTGAGAGTAATTGTACTTAAAAGGTAAATTAAGCTCAAGACATGTGAGATATGACTGCTGTCTACCTGGATGTTGTACCAAAATATTCCATTCCTGGTAGCTCCTGCCCCCTCCCCTGCCAGCGCTCTCACCACATCACCAACCATTTCCTCACAGAAATCAACCAGCTCAGTCAGACCTTGATGTGCTCTTGGTAAATCCATGCTGACTGTTCCAAACCACCAGTCCATTGTGTCCTATCATGGCTTCAAGGTTAACTTGCTCTATAATCTTCCATAAACCTCTGCCGCTATTTTATTGATTCATTTTGGCTCTAACATTTTGTGCAGAACAATTTTTAGTTTTCCATGGCTATTTGATCAATAACGTGATCAAAGGGGACTTCATTCACCATTGCAGAGAAAATCCATGGTGTTAGGTTATGATTGCATCCATCCTATAGAAGTCTGAATGAAAAAAAAACCCACAAAACAACCAACATTGCCATCAGTGCAATTTTTCTAAGAGTTGTCCTCACACTCAGAGCATTACTGACCATTAAATTCATGCAAGGGATGGAAATTCACTCTTTTTTCAGAGTTACTGATCCTTCATGTCCTGTTGTGGCATAAAACATCAGCTACCCACTTCTAGTCACAGGACAACCATGCATTCCCTGTTTTACAAAGTTTTGTGGTGGAGCTTTGCATTCCCAAGTTTTCATTTTCAGATTGTCTTCAGATGTATTAGCAGACCTACCCAAGTGGGTTTTTGGCCTTTTAATCCTAAGGATCTGAAAAGGAATGGAGCTAAAATTATTCTGTTACTTTGGAGCAGTAGAACCTGTAGAAAATAGTGCTACTTTCTTTTTCACATAAGGGAAACATTCTTTGTTTCCCTTATATAAAAAAGAAAAATTCTTTGTTTTCATCATTCTGACAAGTGAATAAAAATAAGTTTCTCTCTATTTTTTTTCCTAGCCCTGTATATACCATTAATTTATAACTTTCCAGGATTAAAATATCTTTTGTACCTTGCTTTCAGTATGGCTGAGAAGAATTTTTCTGTCCTCAGACCTGCTGCTGTCCAAACTGTCTGTGGAAATCAAATCAAAGCTGACCTCTTGAACCAAGAACTGTTGATTAAAACTGCCAGAATGGGAAACTACTGAAGTAAAATCAGACTGTGGAGTCGCACCTAAAAAAAGAGACATATCTCTTTTTCCAAGACCCATCTCCATATTACTCACTGTTGCAGGAAAAAAAAAAAAAAGGATTATAGTAATCCTATAGGATTACGATATTAGTTAGTAATTATATTGTAAGTGTAATTATATATACTTATACTATATATTATAGATATAATATATTATATATAATATATATAATATATATTATACATAGATAATATATTACTATATTATATACTAATTATAGGATAGTAAAAAATCCCCTTAAGAAGAACACTGATATATCAGTGATTTCTGATTCCTCATAAAAGGAGTCCTTACAAAAGCCACAGTAAGTCATCTTTAGAACCTTTAGCCACCTTTAATCACCTTTAGCTGGTTGCAGGCTCCTCCAGGCAGAGGGTGGCAGCAGATCCCACCAGAAGAAGACGCTGCCAAGGCACAATTTGCAGGGGGCAGCAGTAGCAGGGAGCTGCTGGCCAGGCAGGGGCCAGCTGGAGTGGGCAGCTTTGATTAGAGCCCTTCTTATTCTCAGGACGTTAATCCCTAGATACAGAAAAATCAATGTATTTTAAAATTTAACTCTTTGTTAGCAAACTAAATAAAAGGGATCGTGTACAGCAAGTGTAAGCAAATACTCCTGTAGTTAAGATACTGCAGAAATCCTCAGAGGGTGAAAATAGCCTTTTCCACAACAGAAAATGATTCTTTGGTGCTCCTGTCCCAGTGTCTAGTTTCTGTTTAGTGCTGTTGAGCAAACAAGAGAGAAAAACAGCTGATCTGTGATCTCCAACTTAGTCAGTGTCTGAGAATTTATCTTTCCACTGCTCAGTGGATCATTTGCCTTTCAAAAGAACTTGATAATTTTCTCATTGATTTGCATCATGCATCCGTCTGGGGAAAAGTAGACCATGATGTGCTGTTTTAATTATTGTTTTTTCTTTTTTTTTTTTTTTTTTCAATTTAAAATACAAAAGGTAGATATCAATGCTGGTTGTACAGCTTCTCTTTGCATTCAGTCCTAACCAGCAGCTTGGATTGGAGTTGTTACTAAAGACACAGAATTAAGTGTAAATCATTGGCAGGTGAGAGTGCTTAGACCTTTTTAGTAACCCATCCAAATGTGAGCTGCATCATAGCAGAAACAAAAACCGTGCTGGCTTCAGGTGAAACCCCAGGGCAAGCCCCCCAACACCTTTACATGGCCTGGGATATCAATTGAGCTAACAGGACTGAAAAAATTAATATGGCTCATGTAATTAAATACCTGATGTTCTACACAAAACCACTTCAATAAACTGTTTATCTGTCTTGTTACACTAGAGCAGATCTTTTACAAGAATGGGTGAATTGATTTTTTTCCTGACAGAAAAAATCTATCAGATGTCAGGAACATCCCAAAGACTGTTCTAGTGAAAAAGAAAAACAAATTCTATTATAGTTTTATCCTGCTTGATTTCCAGACACTGGAAAACAGTTTGTCTGTACAGTTAAATAAACAGATTTTTTGCTGACTGTATAATCTTATCATAGGTTTTTACTTAAACAAGTTTGTGTTTTCCCACATCTTATTTGAGAAGTGCCAACATCACAGGATTAACAAGAGGGTTCTAGTTGTGTACAACAACCTTTCAAACTCACCATGCTCAACAGCCATGAGAGAGAGATTCCTGGCCTGGTCGCCATCCAGCTGTGAGAATGTGCTCCATGTGCTCTCCACTAAATCATTTCCTTATTTACTCTCTTCAAAATTCAATGAACTGCACTAATCTGGATGAACTGTTGGTTAACTAACCTCCTGATATTAGCCACATGTTGCTTAAGTAAGGCCCTTTTAATGAGCACTTTAAATCACCATTAAAGAGCCTCACATTTAAATTGCCTCTCATCATTTTTACAGCAATTATGGACTTTTTGTCTTCTGGAGGTTGATTAGCACTGGATGAGGAGCTGCCTCATGCAGCACCTGCTTAGTGATGCTCCAGGGCACAAAAAAAGACAACCAGACTGATTGATAAGATTTATGATCCCTCTAGGCAACAGCCTTTGGGCTAGATTATTAATAATTGTTAATAATGTTTATCTATGTGCAATTGCTTTTAAAATACCCCTTCAACCTAGCTGCTTGCAAGCCTATGCACTTCATAGCTTCTAGAATTTTTAGTAACTTGTAATGTTTTGCAGAATTAAGCTGCATGTTGTGTCATTATCAGTCAAACCAGCCAAAGTTGTGCTGTCAGTGTTTTCTCTCAGATTATAGCAATTGTGCTGTTATTTCAAAATATTGCACTAGTGCTTTCATACATCAATCTTCCTCATTATTTTGGGCATTTCTAGGAGGGAATCTATAATTATTCAACCTGTTTACTCTCTGTGAGAGATCCACACCCCTTCCTCACTGTTTTTTTCAGTAATTCCCTCTGATGCTGGGATGGCATGAGCTCTATAGCTATATTTTATATATTTATATATTATAATATATATTTTATATATTAGCTATAGCTATATTAGCTATATTTTATATATAGCTATATAAAATGGATTGTTCCCTCAGTCTTCTGATCTCACCTTTTTACCATTTTATTTGCTAGAAGTTTTTGAAGATTCCCTCCTGACAAGATTAAAAATGATGTGCCTGTGACTAAGACATGCAATTTCATTTGAGAGTTGCATTTTTTGCTGGGAGGTAGGAGAGGAAATGTGCCTTTGGCTCATGGCATTTTATTATGTGACAGCTGGGGACCTTGCCATAATATCCCACCTTTACATGATACACAGTACTTTTTAAAAAGGGGGTGAGTCCCACTCTGGCCTCTAAGGCTGACAGCAAAGGTTGGGAAATCACCTCAGCTCATTCTTTTAACAGTCCCACCTTTGAAAGTGAAAGGCATTTGCTTCTTTGCAGTCTGTTGGCTGTGGTTTAGGATCTCTAACTCTAAAAAGAAAATCAAAGATCCAGGTTTGTTGACCTTGGTATGACAGCACCTGTTGCAGATCTAGTTTAAGATGAAAAATTCTGGTAGGAAGATGATGACAGTTCCAAATAGTGCTGAGATAATTTTTTCAAAGTATTATAACAAGTGCAGAATGTGTATCTGTGGTCAGACATTCATCCATGCCTCCATGTTACTACTTAAAGCACAAAAATAAAACAGCAGATTAAAAATAGTTCAAAGTGGGAATGGTTTCTATCTGCTTGCTAATTTACAGGATTATCATAGCTGAAGGAAGGGAGGAGAAAAATGGACATTTTCAAAATACAGTGCAAATAAGAGTTACTGAAACAACTTATTTTCTGGTATTCCTATGTGTAAAGAAAATGGGTTATGGAAGGAAAGCCCATATTGTAAAGATTTATTCACTAAGTACAGGCATAATATATAACCAAAGGAGATAACCCATGAAGCTGATTTTTTATGTCCTTGTTTCTTTCTGAACTAGAGTAGGACATGTTTATTTATCTTAATTTCTTTACTTGCCTGTTGTGATTTAACCCCAGCCAACAATTAAATATTATGCAGCTGCTTGCTCACCCTGCTTCCACAGAGAGGTGGGGTGGAGAATTGAAAAAAAAAAAAAAGTAAAAGAAAGGTAAACCCTGTGGGTTAAGAACCGTTTAATAATTAGAATAAAATAAAAGAGAATAATAATAGAATAATAATAATTGCAATGAAAAGGGAGAAAAAAATAAACAAAACCTGAGGAAGACAAATTTTTGATGCATAATCTGGTTGCTGTCTGACATCCAGACTGTTCCTTAATCACTGGTTTCTCTTGGCCAATTCCCTCCAGTTTAAATACTGGAAATGGCATTCCAGGGAAGGGAATATCCCTTTGCCTAGTTTGGCCCAGCTGCCCTGGCCATGCTCCCTCCCAGCTACTTGTGCAGCTTCTCACTGGCAGAGTATGAGAAGCTGGAAAGTCTTTGACTAGGGGTAAATATAATTCAGCAACAACTAAAACATCAGTGTGTTATCAACATCATTCTCCTACTGAATCCAAAGCAAGCACTCTTCCAGCTCCTGAGAAGAAAATTTTCTTTCTCCCAGGTGAAATCAGTGAATTTTCCTGGCCCTCTTGCTGCCAGGCACGTGCAGAACTGGCCCTGTGACAGCTTCATAGCTGGTGAGCAGCAGCGTCCTCGCCAGGACTGATTCACAAAGTAGGGATCATCCCCCTTGTCATGACACACACAACATCAAGCTCTGAGTGAAATGCAGATATCTCTCTTTTTATATCCCTGTGTGCACTTAGGCTGGGCTCCCCCTTTCTCTCAAGGGATCTGACAGCTCATTTTATGGGAAGTGCCCTCCTCAGGAGGCTATGGAAGGCTCCCAGCACGGCTCTCACTCCTGGGTGCTGCTGCAGTTTGACAATTTTTGCTGTTTTTATGATGATCTAATACGAATGAGACCTGAGATGGGAACGCCAGTCTTTGTGATTCCCCCCAACCACAACTCTTGCCTAGTCCCACCTCCATAAACCTTCAGATTATTTTAATTATGTTTGTTTAGTTCAACATCCAGTGATATTGAACCCAGTGGGAACAGCCACAGACATGCAAGACCTCACTGCCCACAGCCTCTGACAGTCACCTGTGAGGACAAAGATCTGGGACAGGAGACTGGGTCTCCAAATTCCAGGCCACTGGCAAACACTCACCTATGGGTCTCAGATTCAGTCAAAGAGAGAAACTGAGAGTTTCTAGCCTGGCAGAAGCCTGGGAAAGAGCTGGAGAAGAATGTAAATAGTTCTTTATCTCTTTCCCAGGCTTCTGCCTGGCTAGAAACTCTCAGTTTCTCTCTTTGACTGAATCTGAGACCCACACTCACCCATGTGGCAAATCTGGGTGACACTGGTTCTTCCTCTGACAAATGCATTTTCCCCAGTAATGGGTTTAAAGCCTTACCTTCTGCAGATTTTTGGTGCTTAGGCACCATCCTTCTTGTTGTTGCTGTTGATTGGATTAGGTAGGTCCCTGATGGAACAGGACAAGCATTGATCATTGGTCATTGATTAAGCCCAGTGAACCCCACAGGAGAGGCAGCAGGGTACTTACAGTCACTGCTGGGACACAAATGATGTGACATGGGTTTGTTTTGCCAATATCATGGTGAAGGATGAAGCCTGCCTTTCATCATGTGCTCAAAAATTCTGGTTGCTTTAAAGGCTATCCCTGTGGTGCTGCAATTATCTTTTCCAGTGCAAACTTTCTTGAGATTTTCTGCATATTAAACAGCTCTCCTTTGCATTGCCCACCCCAAATATAATAATATCCAATATAGACAAAGACTAAAAATGCCTTAGTTTCAGCTAGAAAATACAATAAATCAAAAGGAAAAGCCCCAAGTCACCTGGTCTTTTAATTAATTTTCATTTTATTTTTCCCAAGCTGTCTTTTCATAGCTTTTTAAAATAGAAATCATATGTGTCTCATATAATTTTGTTATTACATCATAAAGTGCATGGAATTATTTAGTACACTGAGTACTAGCAAGTAGCAAGAAACTGCTGGAAATCTAAAGAAGCTCTATTTTCATTCCAGTTTTCTTTGGATGGTACTCTTGTAAGGACAACTTCTATTGCTGATCGTTGTGCTGTAACAAAAGCTACTGGAGAACGGATTCCTAACCACAACACTCCACATCCCAGGTGTTATGGATTGAACTCATGAGGTGCCCAGAGCCTGTGGCTGATTTTTCCTCCCAGCAAACCTTCCTCCTGCCCCGTGCCTTGCCAGGATGGGCTCTGTGCTGGAGATCCCTCCACCTTTCAGGTTGCCAAGTCAGGTTTTGTGCCCTGGCTCCTCTTGGCTGGTCCCATGGCAGCCATAGGAAATCCCCTCCCTCAGCAGGAAAAAAAAATGGTGAGCAGTGTTTTTAGAGCTGTTCACGTGCTAAAAAATTGGTGGTCTTTGCTTTTGGGTGAAAATTGCAAGAGGGTGAACATTTTCAGGGTGGCTACTAAGATACTGCTTCACTGATGATGGATTTTTGCCTGGAACACCACTCACTGGGTAAAATCACGGTGGAGATCTCAGTTTTCCTAAAGTCTGGTCTCCTTTTCTGGCCAGTAAGTTGACTGAATTAACTGGTCACTATTGACAAAATTATCTTTTCTGCTCTTTGTCCCACAGGCGCCTCTCTCCCCGTTGGCTGAGAGGGTCTCATCTTGTGGAGATGACCTTTTTCGGAGAACCCAAAGGACAGCAACACTGAAGAAAATGGACACCGTGCCCAAGACCAAAGTCAGCCCCAGGTACACATACCTGAGAGAGAAATGATTGATCAGAGCCTGTGTCAAAGGCAGCACACGACTAGAAGGCATCAAGGACACATTAATATTTTCATCAGGTAAGGCTGGGTAAGGACACTGCAATAAAGAGGATGACCCTGGGGAGGGGAGTTTGTCAGCTTGCCCAGGTCGGGTAGAGAGTGGTCTGTGCTCAAGAAAGCATCTCAGGCATTGCCAAACCTCCACCCCAATGTGCTTCAGCAAGAATAGCACCAATATTTTTAGGGCAGTTACTATAATTTTTGGTTGCCTCACAAACAGTACCAGTGATATCAAAACCATTTGATGGCATTTTTGCTTTACAGGCATAATGACAGCAACAACAGCAGCAACAATAACGTCATAATGTTTTATTAGCAAAAAGAGTCCCAGCTGAGATTTTGCTCTTTCCTTCAAGTTTTTGAAACAGGATGTACCCTTCTCTCTGTTTATTTTCCTTGTGGTGGGAGAACGGACAACCTGTACTCCCATTTTCCTCTTACCACTGTTATTCCATTCTTCATTTCTGGAGAAGCCTTTCACAAATGCAGTTCAGACAATTACTATCCCCTAGCAATAAACTGATACAGACAACTCTGCACTTAAGCCTCTAGATAAGCCAAGCATGTTCTGTGGCACCTTTGCTTTCCATTTTTTGATCCAGCTCCAACGTGGAGAAAAATGAAGTTTCATAACTTATTTACACACACAGACATACACTATGACAGCAGAAATACTGAAAGCTGAGGGAAGATTTAGCATAACATTGAGGTTTCAACACAAGTTTGGGGTTTTTTTTGTGAATTATTAACTGACTGTTATTTACAGCTGATACTGAAACAAGATAATCAGCCCTCCCCCCCAAAAAGAGATTGAATTAAAAGAGTGAGAGAATTATTGTTAATACTGTTAGGCAGAGTTTTTTATTCAGTTTCAGATCTTTCACTCAAATCTTCTAACAGAAATTCTTCTGCCTGTGCCAGGTGTAGATGTAGTTTAAGAACAAAAGGTAAAGAAGGAATGGAGAAGAGCTGTTACCTGAGTGCACTGGAGTCATAGAGTCTGCAGGCTCCTCTTCCCCCGCATCTTTTGCTTCCCCATTTCAGGCAAGTGGTGTCTATGGCTACTCCAAAATACACTGGGGCTGGGATCCCCGCTGGGTGTATTTAACAAATAAACAGAGGTGAGAAATTTACTTTCCAGGGTGATCAGTTTCGATCTAGAGGCAGGTTCATGCAGAACATTCAATCATACATTCCATCAGCAATGACACTTGCACACTGATGCTGCCTGGAGAAGACGTGCCTTGTGCTGTCCAGGCACACACCACCCTTTCCTCCCTGTGGGAAGCCAGGAAAACATGACAAAACATCAAAAAGCCTGTAGAAGTCCCTGGAAGGAGTTCTGGCCACGATTTGGTTTCCTCACCCTGCAGGACATCTCTAGGGGACAAAAAAAATATATAGAAAGGAGAAGTATCTCCTTTCTTGAGAGCAATGGAGCCTGTCCAGCTTGGGTGTAGGGGTGTCCTGTGTGGTGGGTGGGGGTGAGAAGGGACAGAGACAGTGGGGCTGCAGGAATCCTCCAAGTATCTTCAGATCCCACTGTGGCAGGGGCAAACCTACTGCAGTTCTTGGGCTGATGGAAAGGAAAAGCCTTTTTGCATGTGCTGGTAGGGATATCCTGCACTCTGTGTCACCCGGGGTGCTGGAGGAGAACGTAAGCCTGGAGAGAAAATTCTGGCCTGCAATGGTGTAAGAAAGAAACCAACAGCTTGCTTTGATGTAATTTCATCCACTTCGTCTAACTTCACTCATGTAAATAGGGGGCTTGACTTTTTTTCATGAAAACCTAGAGGATTTTAAAATTTCCAGTTCATTGGCATCTCATGTCACCCTTGATTTCAGGTGGCTCTACCACAAGGCTGCAGTGAACCCCACCCCCAGGCACACCTGTAGTCACATTAATTCCCTTAGGAACTAATGAATATATTCCTGAAAAGCAATCACAAATTCTCAGCCACAGCTGTTCTATTATGCTTGTTGCTGAGTAAGGGGACAAGATGTAATTTTGATGTTAGCTTCATAGTCTACAGGATCACATCTCTATAAATATTTGCCTTGTGTATTTTAATTATACCTAAGATATAATTATGTGATTTATGAAGCACAAAACAATCTCCTTTTTCTAACATTTTTTTAAAAATCATATTATATCTATCTGCAGATAGACATTGTTCTTTCCAACAATCAAAGCTTAATTCTAAGAGAAATGATTAGTGAGGAGTATATTAAAACCTGCTCAGGAGTACAAATGGACTTACCAAGTACTCTTATTGCCAGGGTATAGATACCAAGTGCAAATGATTTCAAGTGGGGTTTAATGCATCTACAAGTAATAATAATAAAAGAGGTGTTAGCTAGAAATAAAGCATCAGGTGTATACAATTAGAACACAAATGGAAAGCAAGAGAAATGAAAGAAATGTGACCTTTTCCTCATTAATGTCACGGACTTTTACCAAACTGCAGAAATATGTCAAAAAGGTGATAAAACAAGAATGGCATCTAGGAATTCTGAACATCTAAGTTCAACATCACATTTGAAGACGGTTGTGGATTTTCAGATGATATCAGCACTTAGGTGTTACTAACACAGGACAAGAAAATTGCTAGTGAAATCATGCATCCATTGGATGGTTTTATTCAGTTAGACACTCCCTGAAATTCAGGATCAAGTCTCAGGCTAGTACAAGGTATTTAGGCACTCACTTTTCATTGCACCCTCTCTAGATCAGGGTCACACCTCCTGTAAAGGTAAATCCTCCAGGCCATTCTCAGACAGAGCAGACCATTTGCATTTGGACTCTGCTAAGATTGCAGGGTGAGTCCCACACAGACATCCAGTTCTTCTGGCTCCAGATGAGCCCTGCTCCAGCCTTAGATCATCATGCTGGCTCCTTGAGGGAGGCAGAGGTGCTGGGCAGGAGAACAGCTGCCTTTCCTACCCTTGCTGTCAGCAGGGTGTGCATGGATCCTCTCGGATTTGTAGGAATCACCTGGTCCTCCACCAGCTGCTCAAACCTGCTGTTACTACAGCATGTACCAGACTGACTATTACAATGCCTAATCCAGCACAAATCTGGGTGTATGTTTGATTTTGGCAAGTGGACAGTACCAGCCACATGGTCAAACAAGGACAGTTTTGGTACGTGGGGTAACACAAATATTAATGTGGTCATTAATAAAACTTCTGTCACAGTCATTCTATTCAATATAAATCAGAAAAAAAAAATGAAATGGGTTGAAATTCAATTTGTCACTGTGGATGAACATAGCACTCTGAAGGGACAATCTGTGTGGTCTGAACTAGGGTGGCCTCTGCTCCTGAAAAAATTAATGTAATTAGAAATATGTAAAAAAAAATAATAAAGACATTTCAGAACTAACTCTACAGTTCCTCACCAAGGGTAGTTTTCAACACTTTATTCTCTAATGCCCTGGCCATGGATTATCATCACACCATCTGTTGATTGTGGCTTATACAAGCATTGCCCTCTATGAAGGCATGATTGTAAAATGATTTTAAGTTGGAAGAAGAGTGTCTTCCTCCCCTACTAGACACTTACTACACAAGCACTCCTGAGTCTAGAGTCCTCCTGAATAAATCTGAGGGCATAGAAAGCAAAAAAGTGGGAAGTAAAACCAATAACTGGCTATTTGATATGTGTTTCACAGGATTTATATCCTGCAAAAAATATTCTTTTTTAGATAAAAAAAAATTGTATTATTCTCTGTATTGTCTTTGCAAGGAAACAGGAACCCTTTGTGATCCTGAGTGATAGCCAGACCTCTTAGGGAGATCTGAGACTTCCTTTTCACTGCCTAATCACCTGCTATTAATAGCTGGTGCTTGAACAGCAGCTATCTGAACTGCAGGGCTTTTTTCTCAAATACTTCAGGGCTTTCCCAAGTTCCTTGGCTACTGTAATTAGACTAATACCATCAAAATGACATTTCAACAAATGACTTGGTCACCAGCTGTAAGCATTTTTCAATGACTTCAATGTACAAACCATCAAAGTAAATGTCACTAAATCTTACAGGCTTTTGGGGATTTAGCTGTATTTGTACTCCATGGCAGGTGCAATGATATCTGCTCATCTGAAAACATCAGCTTGCTTAAGTGCTGGAATTGTAACAGAGATGACCGAATACTGAATAATTTTTAAAAGTGATCGTTGGAAAGAAATACATAACGAAGCCTGCAACTTGACCTTGGGACTATTTGTGTTCAAGGAAAATTTATTTTCCTTCTGGTAACAGAAGCACACTTTCAATCCAGACAGATTTTTGGAGAAAGTCAATCAGTTATGGATTTCAAAAAAGACAAAAGTAAGAGTGAGGTTAAAGTGCAGTTGTGCCCACAGGTCATTTGCAGTGCAGAGAAAAAAAAAAAAAAAAAAGGATTGAATTTACTGAAACATGTTTAATTTAGCTGCACATCAAAGGTGCTTGCCTTCAATTCAGCAGAAAAACACATAACTTCTCAGTTTCACTTAAATGTCTCTCAAAGTCAAATGATTTTCAACAGCAATAAAAGCATTGGACACAACCAGTAAAACTGTTTTTCTGATTTCATATAACAAAGTGGTTTAGTATTGTAACTGAAAACCTTTCTAAGCTTTCCTGACTAAATTGATTAAGCAGTAAGACCCCCAAGAGCAAGTTCCTAGGGCTGAGAAGGACAGGCAACTCCGTGTGATTTAAGCTTGTGCTTGTTCAGTTATGAACATCTCCCAGACACCTAAATTTTTTATGCAGTGGAGACAAGAAGAAAGCAGGAGGTTGAGCATGGCTACCACAGTTTTGAGCCCTGTGTGGGACCAGATTGGTACATTTTCCTTCATGTCTTATGGATAGAAGGAGACCTGATGCAGAAGGAAAGGGAAGGGAATTGCATTTCTGCACAGGACATATTTATCCAACATGTCAGAAGCAACCACAGAGAGCAATCTGGCATAAACCCTGAAGGCTTTGCTGCGAGCTCTCCACTCATGAATCATCCTCATCTTGGTGCAGGGAGAGCTCAGTTGTGCAGAAGTTTCAGTAAAATGGTCTAAAATGGATTACAGTGTGATTGTTCTTGGAGTGAGCCCTCGGGGAGAGAGGGAGATGCTGTGTGGTTTTGCAGCACCCAGTGGTAACCCTACAAGGTGTGTGAGGAAAGCTGTGCAGCTTGTGTTCACCTCACTGGCAGTGTTCATGCAGGGCAGTGGAGAAGGATCCTCAACCTCAGCCATTTCTGAAAGTCTCTCTGTGAATATTTATTCTGGTTCAAGGACTGTGATGGAACCATAGCTGAAGTCACATTTCTTTATTTAGGTTTTCCATATGGCCTATGTTCAGCCAGCTCTAACACTGGCATTGTCCATGTGGTATAAAGATACCAGCAATGAGACAGGGCCTGGTCCAGAAAATTTAATTCAAAACCAAAGAGAATTTGGGAGCAAGAAAACACAGCTATAATAGTTAGACTGGATTTACTCTTGTTTTGTTTGAGAAATAGAATGTGCCCATCTGGAAATAATTTGGAAAAAGGAACTGAGAAAGAAAGGTTTCCAAAACAGAGCAGAGCAGGACTTGGAATCCAAAAATTGCAAGTAGCTGACAAAAATCCAGATTAAGCACTTGAAGTATTAAATGCTTTTGCACTTACTAAAATTAGCTTCAAAGCTTACAGTGATGGACAAACAATTCCAGCAGTTAAATATGCACTGGGACAAGCATTCAATAAATCTGTGATTATCACAATAGGAAAAAAAATTTCATGCTAAAGCGATTGTTAAAACAAGGAGAAAAATCTGGGAGAGACCAATTATATGGAACATGCCACCTTGCATAGCTGCAAAACATTTCCCACTACTAGGAAGAGCAGGAGGGGAGGGAGTACCAGTCATGTGTCAAAACAATTCGAAAAAATTTGGCAATGCTAGCAGGAATTCTTTCTTACCTTAGAAGCAGTATGTATCCAGGTGTGCCACCTACTGACAAAGTGTATGAAGTGATAACTGATATTACTAGAAAATACAGAAACATTTTGGGACACTCATTTCCTTTCTGACATGGTCCCACCACAGCTGAGGAGCTCTGTGGAGATTCAGAGGTTCCCACGCAGCTGCAGTTAAAAAATACCTGGAAGAGAGCAAGCAAAAGTGTATGAAAACCTAAATGGTGGAGAAGTGGATGTTTAGGAACTGCACATTCTAGATGGCTGAAAGTTTAAGTCCAAAGTGGGAAATGTTTTATGAAAGGAAAAGGCTTATACAATGAAGGAGAAAATTATAAAGTATCTACTGTTGATATCTAGTTATTAGTTTTTTTCCAAATGGTAGCCAACAGCTCAAAAAAATAATAAAAAAAAGCCTCCAACATTCTCTGCTTGTGGTTTGTGGTGGTAAGAGCAAGTGAGAAAATTTTAAATGTGGGTGCCAGATTACTAAAAACCCTGAGGAGCTCAGGGCTGAGGAGGATGTGCCGTGCTCAGTTTAAACCCACTTACTCTGACAGACCTGGTCGTATCAGAAAGATCCCACGTCACGTGTGTCAGAATCTGTGGTATTGATGATGCTGAGATTGTAGAAAGTCTCTGTCTTTCTGCCCCGTTGCCAAAGAAGAAGCCATAATTCGTTTGTGCTGGTTTCAGGGTTGTTTATTCTGTTTATCTCTAACATGTTCTGCTGCCCTGCCACAGCTCTGTCCTGCAGGGCAGCGTGTGGGGCTCTGCCCTCAGTGGGATGGTACAAACATTAAATACCAGAAACTACCTGTGCTATATTTACAATAACGTGCCAATATCTGTCACTGACGTTGAACAGTGTGTCCCCAGCCTAAACCAACAGGAAAATGCCAACACTACAGTGAAACATGGAGGGCATGAAGAAGGAGAAAAAGGACAAGACACACCCAATTTCCTCCATCTTGTCCCCTTTGGACCCCTAATCTAGAATCCTAAAATTTTACTTTTGCACCTCTGCCACACTTAATTATTGCTCATATCAAGCGCTCAGAGCTTGTAATTCATCCTGTAAGATTGAAAACTCTTTTCCATGAACAGAGATCAGAGACAGTGTCTCTGGGGGCTCTGTCCAGGGGGGTTCCTGACCACCTGCCAGGGTCCCAGACCTTCCAGGGCAGCCAGAGGGAAGCCCTGGATTCCCACACACGTGGAAATGAAGGATTGTTTTACTGGTGTTTATCCCAGTGCCTTGTATCAGAAAGATCCCACCTCACACAGAAATGAAGGATTGCCTTACGGTGTTTTTCCCGGTGCCGTTGGACGCCCGGCAGCCAGCGAGGCAGGCGGACACGTAGGTAACTCCATTCTCCCCACAGATGGGGTCCCAGTCGTTCCTGGAACAGGAGCAGCCCGAGTTGCACTCTGAAAACAGGGCTTGCTCGTGATCACTCACTGGTTTGGCTCTGTGGAAAAAAGAGAAGCTGCAAAGGTGCTGCCCAGCAGATGTGGAGGAAATCACGATCACCTCTGGGGCTACGCTCTCTGCCAGGAGCACCTGGCCACCTTCCCTCTGTAGCCCATTAAAGGCTGTCTCTTCACATCCACAGCAATGTAAATCCTCATTTCTCTGTTATCCAAAGGTTTTCACACTACCACACCACCTACTGTGAGACGGCATTTACTTTATTAAGGAGGACAACTGCCAATTTATAGTCATGCATTTTTCTCAGATTTTCTAAGGTTTTAATTATGCAGCTTTAACACAACCAGACAAGTGCTACAGAAGGGAGTGAGTTACTCATGGGAAATGGTCTCTGTAGAAATTAGCAAGGAATTTATCAGAATAGGATTAATCCAAACTGAGTGTCTGTAGCCTTGCGTGACAGCTCTCTGCCAAATTCAGTCATCAAACACCAGTAGAGCATCTACCAGAGCTGCTGTGAGTCAGTGCTGGAAACTCCTCCCAAAAAGTTAGTTTTACAGAGTAATAGCAGGGGTAAAAAGTTAGCCTCAAGTGTATCTCATGGTTAATCTATGAATACTTAAGTTTTGAGGTCAGAGGCTATTAAATGCCAGTCATTGTTCAGTGGCACACAAAAGCAAGAAACAATTAATCAAATCTCTTCCCCCTTACTGATCTACTCCCATTTTCAGGAATCACTGGGCTCAAAGGATGGCAATAGTATTTAAAAAGTAACCAGAAAAATAATCTGCACTTGTGACATAAACCCCTCTGGTTTATGCTGTAACCATGAGAGGGTCATGACACAACACACACTTGAATGGAGTAGTTTCCACTGATTTGAATCAAATTTCTGGGAAGTACATTCAGGTCAGTCACTCTCTTTTCAACAAGATGTACTTTGTGAAATAAAATGAGGAAGGAGTTTGGTTGGCAGTAGCCCTTTCTGCTGAAGCATGGCCTTGCCAGCATACCCGTGGTAGGACACAGTCAGCCCGGCCACCTCCGAGTTCTCGCAGCCCATCGCCAACAACGACAGCAGCAAAAGGTAACCAAGGAAAGATGATCCCAAGGAAAGCTTTGCAGCCCCTAAAACACCGACTCCGAATCTTTTCATGATCAGACCTCCTGAGAATATGCCAAAGGCCACAGCAGGAATGTTAATAAGACCTGAAATCAAAGAAAATATTCTGTATTAATGAAAACCCCAGCTCAATGGGCTAACCTTGTCAGCCACAAAAACAGCTGCAGCAATCAGATGAAGGAACAAAACATAAAAGATCTTCAGTCAGGGCATTTTATTTTGACCAGATTTAGACTGATCCTTGGAGTGTTACAAAGGTGCTGGGACAGCTGTGAAAAATTTACTCCCAAGGACATGCTTCTTTGCTGGTTCTTTGACAGAGAGATTATGGATAAAGTTCAGATAATGCTCTTCCAGTTTCTTAAGCTAGGTGGTTTTTTTCCCCAATTAGTTTGTCAGTGGAGTCGTCTCTTGATTCCTAGAGGACAAATTTAGTTTTATCAAATGTTATAAAAGCCAGAGCAAGACCTGCCTTTTAATTTTTTTTTAAGTGCTTCAATTGCTCTGACAATTTTGATATATATCAGAGATTGTGATAGAAACTGTTTTTCATAAAAAAAGAAGAAAGAGTAAAAGAGGTGAAAGAGAAATAAACACTGTGAGTTTGAGTCAGACCTCAGGTTTCTTAGGAAGGGTGGATTTGGACAGAAAGGAAAAGGAGGACAAAAAAAAATCACCTTATTGCAGGGACAGCCACTCACAGGATCCTTCCCTAACCAAGCCATGACACACTCTCTGTTGGATATAGTCCCTGTGCTCAGAGAAATCAAATGGTTCTTAATCCTCACTCAGTTTGCACATACCTGAAAGCTTAGCTCCAGAAAATCTTTAAATACAATGAGAAGTACTACACTGAATGTAGGGATTGTTTTCTGGACTTTTTTTGGCCATCAACTGTACTTGAAGATTTCTCCTTACTTTGAGGAGTTTGGTGCCAGGAAATTCCAGCTTCTATCTTGAACGGAATTAACATAGCACAATGGATCATTACAGCTTTCCTGCACATATATACCTCTGTTGCTGTGCAACTAATGCTGCTCTGGAACAAGGCAGCTCCCTCTGGGTTGGGGAGATGTAAACCTCTTTGCTGCTTAATGCTATCGAAGCCCTGCACCTCTGGAGCTGAACCCCACATGCAGGTTCAGCAACTGGGCAGTCAATCCACCCTCAGGAAGTCAGCTACAAAAATGCTGATCTCTGTACCCAAAGGCTGAAGCAGCTTCTCTCTCCTGTGCCTTAAGGGACAGCCTGGGATATGACTTGCCCTCCTTTTATTTAACACCAATCTCTTCAGAGGGTCACCTATAGCACTCACTGAACTGATCTTCCTTATGTTGAAATTCATGGGAAGCCACCAAGGCAGCAGATCTGTCTGATGATAAATTTATGTAAACTCTTTTAAAATTATTTCTCAGCTATTTTCTTGCATTGTACATATATTACTTTTCAAATTTCCAGTTTAATGATAATTAGGATATCAAATAATGTAAACTTTTACAGTAACTCTTGCATAGATAGAGTTAAATAGTGCTGAAGCAGAAATGAAATAACTTACCTTCTATGAGCTATAACTTAAAGTCAGACAAGTAAGGAGAAGAAATGAACATACCCCCAAAAAATACAATTTTTCCTATATGTATGTGCCACTCCTAAAATGTCCATTTTAAAGATATCAAGAAGCAGATATAACATTACCTATAACAAAGTTAGTTTTTGAAGATGTCTGCCCATACTGTTGCTCAATATACTTTGGCTTATATGTCACCATGCCAATTAAAGAATTGAACTGAATAATACTTGCACACAAATACAGAATGTAAACTGGATTCCCAAAGAGGTTCTTCAGTGATGGCAAGAAGTCTGCAAGACAAAACAGCAGAAATAACAAGCAGTCCAGAGAGATAACTGCTGTGAGTAATGCTTTGTAACATGTGTGCACTTTCCAAAAAACCCCAAACTGCAAAACATTTCAGAGGGAATCTGTGGAGTTCCCTGATGCTCCTAAAGCTCTCCCATTTCTGGATGGAGGAACAGTGGAGCAAAACACTAAGCATCAATTCCTCAGAAGAGATATCTTGCTTTAAATACCTTCTTTCCATCATAAACTAGGAATGATTTGGTTTCTAAGTGTCCTCAACAGCCACAGCACTGTTTAGCTTAATCTGGGGCAAAGAGTGCTCAGCACAGCTGACAGTAAGCACAGACATATTGAGGTGCAGGCTCAAGTTCTGAGGGAAAATGCTTTTGGCAAAGCATGGCCAAGGAAATGCAATTGTGCAAATCAGCTCCTGTCTAAATCCAGACAGCCTCCTCTAATACTGTAGCTGCTCTGTGCCCATCTATATTCTGATCAGATATTGGACATGTTTTCCTAATGCAAGAACTTACAGGAAAAAAAATAATTAGCAAATCCAAGGGTTGGGGTTTTTTTTGAGCAAAACTTCTGCAACAGTCACTACATGTGAATAAAAAACCATTTTGCAGACCTTCATGATATGTGCTGGGTCACTATTGCAATTTTACAAATCTCAGCCATTTCTCATGCCATGGCAACTCCAGGGAACATTGAAGTGACCTTTTTGTGTGTACTACGGGGTTGGAGAGCGAAAGGGAAAAACTATAATTCTCAGACTCAAAGTATAAATATTTTAAGTCTAAAATAGGGACTCAAAGTATAAAAATTTTAAGTCTAAAAGCCTTTGAGAGAAAAACTCAACAATCAGGAAGAAAACTCAAGTCATTCACCTTTTGCCATCTCTGCAAGCTTCGCTTGCTGCCAAGAGGATGCGCCCTGGTCCTTGTTCTCCTCGATGATGAACTTGGAGTGCTCAGAAGAGGTGCTGGAGTCCTTCCTGCTCTCGGGCTGGGGGAGGTGTTTGGGCAGGAACCAGAAGGGGATGCCAGCCAGGACACTGACCACCCCAGCTATCAGGTAGCCCAGCCACCACGCCCCCACCCACCGCACATCCTTGGGACTGAGCTCGACACTGTCTGCAGAGAGTGGAAAAGAAGCAGCAAATGAACACACCTGGAGGACATGTATTGTAAATGCAGGCGAACCCAATGGGAAGAAATGACGATGTCTGACTCAATTCAGAAGGCTGAATGATTTCTTTATTATAACTATGCTAAAATACATTCACATACTATATAAAAGGAGGATACTAAAACTACATACTACTTTCTCTGACTCTAACACAACTCGTGACCCTCTCTGACAGTCCAGCCCCAGGTGGGCTGGATTGGCCATCAGGCTCAAACAACCCTCACCTGAATCCAATCAAGCACTCACCCCAGGTAAACAATTCTCCAAACACATTCCACATGGGAAAAACAAGGAGCAGAAATAGAAATGGTTTTCTCTTTCATTTCTCTCTGTGCACCTCTGTGAAAATCCTGAGAGGGAGAGAAATGTGCTTGCCACAGACATGTGCTGCTAATAAGGAAAGTGGTTTTGCAGGGGCTTTCCATCCCCAGCCCTGCCAGGTGTGGCTGTGCTCTGTGTCACTGTGGGTGTTTTACAGCAGCAGCTGTGGGGACACGCTGAGGACTCACTGATTGCTGGGGCACAGCAGCAGCCCTGACACTGCTGTGCCACTTGCACATCCCCAGAGATGCTGCAAAGCACCAGCACTTGGGGCAGTCCAGGTGGCCACTCACTTGCTCCCAGCAAGGTTGTTCTTCACAAAAACCCCAGGAAAAAAACCTATTTTCCTCCTGTTTTGCTTTTTTTTCTTCCTGTTTTCTCAGAAGAAGGGCAATCTGAAGACTTGATACCCCCTGCCAAACCACTTTTCTAGGCAACAACGGGGTATTAAGTAAACACATGCAGGATCCTGAGCCTCAGCCTTGTTTCCTCCTGGCTCCCATGATCTCCCCAGAGCCTCCTTACCAGAGCATCTCTTGGAGGCACCTGTTGCAGACCTGCTGGGGCTGAGGAAGAGTCAGACCTCCTTCTTCCTCTACACCCATCCTTCTTGCCAGCATATTCTGCATGGACCACTACACTGCTCTGATCCTTTTCATTTCATGGAGTGCCCACTCTACCCCTGCTAGCCCCTCATGCCTAGAAGATTACCAGAGAGTTCTTGGCCTAAAATAGGCATTTTGGAGCCCAACTGGGTATTTAAAGCTCAAATGTTCTGACTTACCCAGATCTACAAAGCCAATGTCAACGTAAAGTTTGGCACACAGGGATCCCAGGAGAAAGCCAAATATTGGCCCTATAATTGCCACTGTCTGCACACAGCCTGGAATGGAAAACAGGGGATTGTTACACTCCTGAGCCAAAAAGAGCCCTTGTTCTTCTGCATCTAACAGCATGTGATGGGCAGCAAGACATACAGTTACACAAACTGGAATACTTTCAAGGAGAAAAAAAAGTCATCAATAAAATGTTCCCCACTACGATGACACTTTTTATTGTTATCCAGTTAAAGAGTTACATTCAGCCTGGAGAAAAAATGTCAGCAAACTGAATGTCCTGAACTCAATAGCAGCATCAATCTACAATTGCTAGAAATGCTTTAGCTGACAAAATTAAAGGAACTGGGGAGCAAATGCAATTGTTTTAAAGTTAACTCATCACTTTTCGTTGAGGCAGACCCTGAACAGGCTGAGGAATCACTTTGCTTTGGTTTCCACTGTTAATATATTTCAATATACCCTCAGCCAAACTTTCTGAATATTTTGGATTTGAAAAAAATCACTTGGAAATCTGGGAAGATTGAATCTTTTACAGAGAGAATCTGATTTTTTGCCTGGCTGGAAACTTGTCAAGAGCAGGTGCTGATGAGATAGGTCTTTTTGGTAATATTTCAGTGAATGTGAAGCCATCAGACAATGAACACAAGAAAACAGTGATCCCAACTTCCTAAAGTTCCAGTACTATTGTTTATAATCCTTCATGAATCTGGAGGGAATGTTTGGAGTGCCCACTGAAATTCTATTTTAAGTGCTTAAAAGAGTGCCTGTTTTTATCACTTTCCAGAGAACTGAATGTGCACAGAGGCTCAGCAGTCCCCATCCAGAAGAATTAGGAAGATTAGGGTAACAGCAGGAACCCAAGACCAAATTCTTTCACCAAATTAAGATAATGGAACTGTGCTGGTATAATTAAATGGGAACTTGGTCCCTTGAGTGTACATGACTTTTAAATAAACTTTAATATTGGAAATTATGCAAACAAAACAATCAGGGCAAGTTCATTCAATAACATTCATTCCATTACTCGGAACAACTCAACTTCCTCTGGGGAGAAATCCATTAGGAAAAATAAATTATATTTATTTTACCGATATATAAGGCAGCATTCTCTTCAACAGCATAATCATCGATGTATGCAATTCCCAGGGGCTGGATAGGGGTTTCACCTATTCCACGCAGAAGGTTTCCAAGTAAAACATAAATCCACATGGAAGAGCCTGCTTCCTTTTCACACCCTGTGTGCATAACAAAGGACAGCAACGATGTGTTTGCAGTAGCAGTTTGACACTGAAAGCTCAGGGCTCCTAAAATACTTCTCTTGTGGGGGAAACAGTAGGAAAACTGTGAAACAGGTTAAGGTAGACAAATTTTAAGCATGAGCTGCCTCAAAGATACTACAGTTTTGCTGGTTGTATACATTTGCCACCACATCCCTTTTTAGAAAACTCCTTCACTTCCTTCTAATCAAAACTGAGATTTCCTGACAGAAAGATTTGGGAAACATTGACGACAGCAAGCACCACGACCCCCAAGATTTAACAGAGATAATTCTCACCTGCATTTATTTTTGCTTGAGATTTCTCCAAGGCTGAGAGTGGAGTTTGGCCTTTATCCTGCAGACATGGAGAGAGGCTGACAGTGGAATTGATGGTGGAAGGGAATCTTTCATACCTGTATCTGTTTGGAAAACAAAGTTGTATTTCTTCATAAGTACTGATGAGAAAAAGCAATCAGATCTGTAACTACCAGACAGGCCTAAAGCACTTAAATGCAAATTTCATCTGCATCCATCTGAATCCATTGCCAGTGGTAGTTTACAGGGGATAAACAGAGCTCTATTTGTACTGCAGCTGTACATGAAAATTGTCCCATTGGTTCTTTTTGGGTCAGTGATTAATTTCAGTTTAACAGGCACTTTGCTCTACTATGATACATGAATTTAGACTAAGATTATCAGGCACTGGTGTATCCTCTGGCTTGTACTGAGATTGTTTTCCTGAGTTTAGTCATCACTCCTGTACTGACACTTCAACAATTCCTAAACCACATCCAAGCGTGGCCAATCAAGATTGGAGACTAATAAAAAAAAAGCTGATTACAACTAGAAAGAATATACACGTTAAATTATTTGCTCTACAGTAATAAATCTTTTCACAAAAAAAAAAAACAAAAACCTAACCACATCACCATATGCCTATTTCTGTCATCATAACCAATGCCTAAATGTTGTAGGGAGCTGCCAGTGTGCACAGCCCAGCTGGAAAACAGGGAAAACTTTGCACTTACCTTCCCATGAAGAACTGGGGCATTGCAATTAGGAATGTTCCAGCTGACATAATTAAGCAGCCTGCTCCAATTATTCTTGGCCTGTGAAGCTTTGCTCCAAAGTAGCTCACTAGAATTATGATTAGGAGGTTCCCTTTGAGAGTGCAAAAGGAAAACTGAGTTTTACTGCTTGTTGATAAGAGATTCCCTAAAATAGCAATTCACAGGATGTAGTACAGGCACTGATTTCAGGGAGACAGGGATGATGGCGATGGACTTTCTCCTCCTTTCCAGGCATTCCACGGGAGCCAAATGCCTTCTGTGACAGGGAAACCATAAACCTTTGGATAAACAGCTGGAAAAGAGGAGAAAGCCTGTGCCAGCTGAAGAGAGCAAATAACAAGAAAAAAAAAAAAAAAAAAAAAAAGGAGGAATCAAGTTGAGTTTTACACACTTAGGCTAAGATTTCATTCCTGTGAGTACCACAGTCCACTGAACACCCATGAGATAAATTCAGTGATCAGAAATTGTAAGAAGCAATAACATGCTGGAAACCTTAGTGTGAAGGGGAAGGAGAGGGACAGGACAGGAAATGTGGATTACAGCGAGAGGTTTGTCCTCCTGCTGCTTAATAGATCACAAAGGACAAACACTTGTGGGGGAGGTGCAGAAATCCATGCGGGCAAATTCTCATTCCACACTGGAAATGTCTATTAGTATGAATTAGCCACGTGCTTTGCTTATCAAATTACAATTTTTTTAATGTCTATTCTGACTTGCTTGTATTAACAACCTTATCCTATTGAACATAATCATACTGATAGCCCCACTTATTTTTACTAGGTGAATCTTGCTCAGTTTTAAGTTTCAGGGAGATTCATGCAATCATTCTTCAGAATAAACTGCATCACTCTTTTTTCCCTGAAAATAAAATGTGTTTCTATAGCACATACCAATTTCAAAACTTCCATCAATAACACCAACCAAAGAGGAAGGGATGTCAAATCTTCTTTCTATTTGAGTGATAGTACTTTTTAGATAACTTCCTGACAATGCTTTAGCAAAATAAACAAAAGACAATGCACCAAGAAATATCTGTGGAAAAAAAAAAAAAAAAGACAGTGATTAAAATCAGGCAGTACAGAAGATATATGAATTATTTTTAATCAGGTTCTCCATTCCTACCTCTTCTTTTGCCAAATAGCCAAATCAATATTTGTCCTACTTTTTATTAAATGCTAGATTACTGATTTGTTCATCTCCTATGAGCAATATGGATAAAAACTGAATTGACTCTCAACCATTGCTAATCTCAGGTAGATGCCAAAGCTACTGCTCTGTTGAAAGACAGAAACCTGTGATTTTCCCAGGAGGGAGTCTCTTACACACTAACCATATGGGTAAATGCTAAGTGTGTCTGGGTGGGGAGGTGAGTTTTCGAACATTTTAAAATATATTAGTTACATTTCTGTGAGATGAACAGTGACCTGGCAGACAACTCTCTACAAGATCCCCTGCAGTCTCTAATACATACATTTTCCTCAGAGTGCACCCTGCATTTTGCACCTTCTCCCCTCCTTTTGTTTTGCAGAGACAGTTTTCTCTTAGCTATCACTGCACCTGTTTTGGCACGTTCTTCTGAATAAGGGGTGGGCTTTGGAAATCAAACTCCACCTCCCTTCACAGTGCTTTGGTTTGTACTTCAAAGGTACAGAATGAGCCCCTTTTCCTACAAAATTAATCTGGAAGATGAGGGCTGCTCCAAAGGGTATGTGGTGGGAGAGCAGGGTCCTTAAGAGGGAACTCAGTTCCTGCAGATCTATTGCCAAAATTTGCCCTCACTGAATGCAGCCCAGTGGAGTTTATGTGCTCCAGATACTCCACACAGTGCAATTGGTCATAGTAACCACAGTTTTGCTTTCTACCTTCATATACAGGTGGTGCTGACTCAAAATGAATACAAAAACTGATGCCTTCTGTAAAACCCAGTCCCAGAAGTTAAGAGACATGTTAAGGTTTTGTTTGAATAGAAGTCTAGAACCTTGTGCTGCTCCTTAATCCTCCCTGAGAATCTCACTCCCAGTAATGAGCAATGTACTTACCTCCAGTGCAAATCTCCTCATTTGACAAGGCACAGTGGCAGTAACATCAGTGCTGAATGCAAATTCTCATGTTAAGGTTCAAATATATCTCTATGTCACTTTATCCAGGGCTGGTTATCCCTCCTTCAGAAACAGTTGTGGGTAAATAAACATATACAACCCCTCTCTGGTCTTTTTTCCCCACAGTAGCATCTCAAAAGGACTCTCCAGTACTAATATTGTCATAATATTTTACATTTCCTGTATGTTTATGCCCTTGCATTTTAAATAGCAATGTGAGAGCACATATTTTTTTTTTTTTTACAGGAAAATTTCATAGGTAAGCTACAACTTGAAATGCTTCTGAATGTCTTTGGCACGATTTTTTTACTGGGTTTGCAACTGTCCCAGGTGTGCAGTGGTGGAAAGACATTGCTGATTTAGGGCTGGGACAGAAAGGTACACATGATTTCACATTCTTCTCTGGTTTGACAGTGCTTGTAAACAGATATTTCACCACATCTTTTTGGTTGATGAAGGCAATTTTAAGACATAGGAAGGTTGATAATTGGTAAAAATAACCTGTTGTGTTTGCATATTGTTTTCTTAACACATTATTGAAAACCTGAAGCAGACTTCTTCATGACTTAGAGATATCTTTAACAATTTCATTAGCAAGACTTAATCAGAACTCAAAAAGGATTAGTTCACCAAAAAAAAAAAAAAAAAAAAAAAAAAAAAAAAAAAGAGAGAGAGAGGTTTTCTAAGTCCCTACAGGAATACATTAGTTATATCAGTTTGGGTTCCCAGAAGACATAACTATAAAGAGAAAGAAACTGAGCTGAAATAATACTGCTTTTCAATTTCTGGGGCTAATAAACTGATTCCTGACTGGCTAATCTGTGACTGAAGTTTTATTAATTGAGAGGATTGGGTTATCATTGTAGCAAATGGAGAAGCTATGATAGAATTCTATTATGGTACAAAATTGATTTTATACAACTCAGCTTCCATTAAATTAAAAAAAAAAAAGGAATTTTTTCTTTATAGACTTCAGGACAAGTATTGCTCATTTCACTGGCTGTACTGGGAGCTGGATTAATACCTGAAAGTAGATGTGTGTTTGAGTGAGGGCACAAAACAATAGAAATAAAGACTGTGCACCACGAAAAGAACGAGGCAAGGCCGAAAACTCATTTTCCTTGTAACTCAAATCATCTCAGCATTGCATGGTGATTCTGAGACCTCACCCAAGAGACTGTCAGCATGCTGGAAATGAGGCAGAGGCAGCAGGCAGAGCTTGGTGCTGCCTGCTGTGCCCCTGTGTCACCTCTTCTGAACGAGAAGCATTGGAATAATGCTTTAATAACAGAGCACTCAGCACACACAGATCTCCACACAATATTACTTTGGAGAGCCCAGCAGATGACCATGGCTGCTATCTTAAAAAACAATCTGCACTGACTGCTGCCTGTGGGGCCTGTCTGGCAGTGCTCTGTTCTCAACTTCAGGTGGAGCAATAAAGAAGAAAGAGGAACTTTTTAGGATGGGTCTTGAAGATCTCACAGCATGCAAGCCTCAGTCAACAAATTATATTTGATGACTGCCAAACATTAGGCAAATACAGATCTGAAGAGGATTTTATTGTGACTTAGAAATGTATCTAAGAATTTCATACTGACTCAGCATGACATAATCAGAACTTAAAAGGGGATCATTCATTAAAAAAATAATAAAAAATAAAAAGAAGGATTTTATAAGTCCATACTGAAATATTCAAAAGCTCTTACTCTACCTTTATACCTCCACAACACGACTGTTTTTCCTTGGATGAGGATGATTCGGATTTGAATGAAGATCTGTCCACGGGCAAGACTGTGCTGTTTGAGAAAAAGTGAGTATTTTCTTTGGATGAAATCTCCATGATGGTATCCTCGGCCTCTAAAGCAGAAAACATGGAGAACACTTTAAAAGGGCATCCTATTAGCTCAGCCTCAAAAGCTCATCATGTGACAACAACACCCTGCTGGACTGTTTTCCCAACAACAGCAATTACCAAACTTCACAACAGAATCTCACCAGTGCACTGGATGTTTAATTATGGAAATTTGCAATCCACTTGCCTATAATAATGGAGATTAAATCACACTCAGCAAACAGCCATCATCTTCATTCTCTGGCTATCATCAATGTGATTTCATTAAACATTTGACAAAGCATTGCCAGCAGACCAAACAAGGCTCATTATCATTTTAAATGACATTTCTGAAGTCTACATGTAAATTCATGTTTCTGGATGTGACCAGGTCTGCAGAGATTTCTCAGCGCTGATCTCTGAATTTCCCATAGATCTGGGACATGAAGTAATTAGATCAAAGGAAATCTATCCCCATTAATGAGGCACTTGAATTGTTTTAGATGGAAACATTAGCTCTAATCGTCTGATGGCAGCTAATGAGTTACACAAGAATAAAGAGGTTTAGTTCCCTTTACCATTTTACATACAGTCTTAGGGCTCAGTGGTCAATTGTTTCAGGGAAAATGTGAGTTTGCTTCTTTGCAGGTAAATACAAAGAAGTAAAGAAAAACTAAATACTGCACTTTGAAAACAAAAGGTATCAGTAATTCTTAAATCTCTTGTTACATACTGTAGTACTTTGTTCTTAATTTCAATCTCTAAATCAGATCTGAAAATATTTATGAAATCAGCTTCTGTGTTCACTTTTAGGCAGTCCTATGTTTTACAGAAATGCTGCCTGAAAATACAAATAGGAACAGTTCCTGTTCTCTTATTTTTGCCTGAAGAAACATTTTACATAAGTTAAAATATGTATGGTTTTATGTATACGTCTATACCTCTGGATACACGTGTTTTCATGGCTTCCTAAACAGGTGCTTGTTTTACCAGAAATACAGGTGAAAATAACAAAAGCAGATGCTAAGAATTGCTTATAGGCTCTGTTCTTATATAACCAAGAAAAAAGGACTTTACTTGTGGCACCAAAATTTTCACCAAGATCTCTCCATCATTTAAAATAAGAGCTATGACTACATAGAAGAGAAATATCTGCATTGCACACTGTCCTGACAGGAACTCTAGTGTATTTCTTTATCAACACTAAGGAGTATAGAGATTTTTTTGCAATAAAAAAGAACTTTTTTTGTTCTTGCTGAACACTCATCATACCCCTTCCTGTTCTGCTTCTGATTTTCTTTGATGTCTTGAGAAAAGTCACACTTTTGAATGGGGAAAAACAGCTTGTACCTGACAGCACTTGCATGAGGATAAATCCTTTTATGACAATCACATGAGGTATGCTGCCATGTAAGCACATCACATAGCCTCTACTGTAAGGTTTGAAAGGCTATGCATATTTACAGCAATTTTGGAATGAAAAAACTCCAAAACCTGGAAAACATATGCACCACAGCTAAATGAATTGTCTTTATCTCTGAGGAAAGCAACTTACAGCAAGAGAAGGTGTAGAAGGTATCCTCCACTGCACCACACATACAGGATTGGTCAGAACACAAAAAAATTGCTGTGGTGGTGTGGGGTGGGATGTGATAAACTGATGCTTGACAGCAGATGCAAGCCCCTGTTCCACTGAGCTGAAACAAATCTCAAATGGACAGCAGAGCTTCCACAACACTTATGCCCACGTTATTGCAGTACAAAAATTGTTAACATTTATTGTCTGGCTGTCAAATTGTAGGAGTGCAAGGAAGGCCTGATATCTGTGCAGGCTCTCAGGTTTTTATATATCCCCAGCTGCTCTCGAGGCATGGCTTTAAGGAGGCTGGTGCTTTTCAGAGCCACCTGCAGCTATGTATCTCAGAGCATCAGTTTGGTTGCCCTGACAGTGCCTCTGATGGAAACTTTTAACAGAAGACAGAGTGCAGAGAAATGTGCTCAGTGGAACCACAGCCAGATGCACTTTAAGTTTTGATCCTTCCTCTTTGGAATACACAGGATGGATTGACTGTAATCACAGATTTGCCACTCAAATACTTTTGGCACTGTTGGTGTTATAGTGGGAGTATTCCCAATAGACTGTCAATTCCAGTGGGAGGTGAGGGACATCTCTGGTTTTATACAAGGATGGCTTCAGGTTGTCACCATAACTGAGATACCATATTTCTCTGGTGACATAGAAAACGAGGACAGAGAATGTCTAAGCATTTCCTTTCCAAACATGGCAGGAATTCCAGAAAAATGTAACCACAGAATCATAAAATTGTTTAGGTTGAAAAAGACCCCTAAGATCATTGAGTTCATCTGTAGACCCAGCACTAAACATCTGAGAGTCCACTACTAAACTCTTGTCCATGAGTGACACATCCACCCATTTTTTAAATACCTCCAAGGATGGTGACTCAAGCACTTCATGGGCAGCCCGTTCCAGGGCTTGACAACCTTTTCCTGATATGCAATCTGAACCTCCCTCTCTTGTCCTACTGTTTGTTACTCAGGAGAAGAGGCTGACCCCCCTCACTACAGCCTCCTTTCAGGGAGTTGTAGAGACCCATAAGGTCCCCCCTGAGCCTCTTTTTCTCCATGGGAAACACCCCCAGCTCCTCCTCACAGGATTTGTGCTCCAGACCTTTCCCCAGCTCCATTGCCCATCTCTGGACACATTCCAACACCTCAATGTCCTTGAAGTGAGGGGCTCAGAACTGAGCACAGGATTTGAGGTGTAGCTTCACCAGTGCTTGGTCCTGCTGGCCACACTATTGCCCTGACTGACAGACCATGACCCCATTGGCCTGCTCCTGCACCTTTAAAATTTCTTTGTTGAAGAGTGTCCAGCCTTCCTTGACCCCTTTGCCCCCCAGAACTGCCTCCCAAGTAACTCTGTCCGCCACTTCCCCTGAACAGGCCAAAATCTTCCCTGCACAAGGCCAAAGTTCCCGTTTGCTGAGCTCCCCTCCTTACTTCTCCAAGGATTAAATATCTTTTATCTCATGATCACAGTGCCCTAGGCAGCCTGCAAACGCCACATCACTTGCCAGTCCTTCTCAGCTCACAGACAGGCTCAGGGGGACACCTGCCCCCATCGTCTCTGTCACCAGTGGTGCCAGGCAGTTTTCTTCCCCACACAGCAGGAACCTCCTAATAAAGACCTAATAAAGATCCCATAATTCAACCTCCTGGATCCCACTTCCTCTCTGCTGTGCTGTGTTTCTAGCAGACTCCCACCATGACATCTGCCTTGCTGGCCTTTCCACTGACTCCTACCCACAAGCAGCTGTCCCTGTTGCTGCTGTCATTAAGCTCCAGAAAATCAAAATCCTCCCTTACCTACAGGGCCCCCCCGCTGCCTCTCCCTCTGTGCCTGTCCCTTCTGAAGAGTTTATGACCATCCACTGCAGCTCTCCAGCTGTGCTTCACCACAGCTGTAACAACTGGGCAAGCCCAGGTGGGTGACACCCTGCCTGAAGGACAGCTGCTGCTGGCCGTGCTCACACCTTGTCCCTGACTGTCTTCTGAGCCCACAGCTGAGGCTCAGAGCCCTCCTTCCACCCCTTCCTCCAGCTGCCTGGGCTGTGGGAGCCCTCTCTGGTGGCTTTGCTGTCCATCCCACCAAAAGCACGCCGGTGGCTCACCTGTGACACAGCCTGGGTGGCAATGGCACTCACCGTCCCCAGGGCTGGCATGTGGACCTGTGCCTGGTGGTCAGCTCCAGGGACAGACCTGCCCCTGAGCATGCATTCAGCAGGCTAAGACACCTCCAGAAATGCTCCTCCACTCATCCAAAGTGCAGGCAATGAGAAAACATCCTTCCCCCCCTCTGGAAACTCCTCCACCCTGCATTAAGCCTCCTTAGCCTTGGCTGTGTGGCAGCCCACAGGCACAAGAGCTGCACTGGGTGGACACAGAAGGCTGCTCACCCATGAGCCCAGCTAAAAGACATCCTCTAAGAAAAGTGAAGCAACAAAGAGAAAAAGAAAAGCCAAATCTTACCTGGCAGCAGGAATCCCCAGAGATGGTGCCTACCAGTTTTCATAGGTAAGCTTCCTCTACTGCTTATGCAAAACCACACTTGCATGCACAGGCAGTGGTCCCAGCTTGGAAGGGGGAAAAAACTGGAAGGGAAAACCTCCTCTTAGAAATGACCCTGTCTGTGGATGTACATCTTATACTGGAGGTAGAGAAAGGAAAAGAATGCGGGTAGAGGAACTAGTTTTGTCTCTTGTTTTGCCTGAGAATTTGCTGTTTGTCTGCCCCCCATCCTCCTCCCCCACCTCCTCAGGTTTTTCTTCCTCTGTCCCCTCCTATCAGTTCCAGGACACTGGGCACACCAGCAAAGCAGAGAGGCTGGGATGCCCTAGATGGGAATCATAAAGAGCATCTACACAGCTCCCAGGGGGTATTTTTCTATGCAAGTTGCTGTAAGTTTGATGAGGCACGTGACAAAGCTTTGTGAAGAGAAAAAAAAAAACCCAAACTCTGATCTTATTAATTGCTTAATTCCAGGAAACAGAAGAATTCAAGGGGGAATGGACGTGGGGGAGGAAAAAAAAAAAATGGGGAATGCGTGAGAGAAGACGGGCTGGAGGGTGAACAGGAGATTCACAAAGACTTCTTATCCAGTCCCTGGTCCCAAAATCCACAGGGCAATGTCCCTATCAACATGGGAAAAAACCCAACAAAAACAACAGAGGGGAAAGATCCATTAAGGGGGAGGACAGAACTGTGTGGAAGAGTCAGTCAAGTCCCTTGCCACAAGGAAAGGAAAGAAAAAATATGAAGACTTCATTCACACCCTGAATTTTTTCATGTCACAAGGTCATAGCTGCTGAAACTTTTTTTTTTAAGTTTGGGTAAAGGTGACTAGCTCCCTCTGTAGTTTGCTGAGCTGAGAGAGGTTGTAAATTCTGTCTTCTGCTACCCTGTAGGCTTTGATTATACAAACAGAAAAAGTATTAACTTTAAAAATTCTTCTTCCTTTTCCCTTCTTATTCCCTCCCACCCTGTGCAGTACAGCAGGTTCCCATGGCAGCTAAAACCTCACTCACACAGCCAAACACAGAGCAGGCTTCTGCTTTCCTAGATTTAATACAAATTATTATCCTTCCCTTTGCTATTTCTCCATTTTGGGCTCTTAATGTAGCTGGAATTTTATTACACTACACGTAATTCGCATTTTGTACTTTAAAGTGTCTTGTATCCTTCTTTGGTTTGGAAACTTGGAAACCTATTTTCCTCTTTTCTGAGAGATATCAGAGTGCCTAGTAGTCCACAGTAATTAGTGATTAGGAGACTTAGTGATTATGAGCTCTTTCAGCTTCTTTAAGAGAACAGCTTCCTGGCCATTTCCTTCAATTATTAGGAAAACTGAGTTTCCACAATACAAGATCTGTACTAGTTTTGCATGACCTTTAATCTTCATTGCTGACCTTGTTGCTTTCAAAGATTTCTGACATAGATTCCAGTTATTCTGCCTTTGGTAACCTTTACCACACTGTCCTTTAAAACAAGTGAAGTTTCATTATCAGATTCCTAAATTTGTTATAAAAATCCCTTAATCCTGTAATCCTCCAACACCCCATTATGCTACAAATTCTATTGATAAGCACCAGAGCCTTGTCCTCCACACTCCCAGAAAAAATACCTACAGCCTGGTTTTATGTCCTTTAGAAAGCAGCAGAAGAACAGGGCCCATAAGATTTAGTGGAATCCTCTCATTTTTCCTGGAATTTTGGTTCACTGTGAAACCTCAGTATCAGGTTTTTACCACAGTTGGTTTTATACTGAAATTTTGTTAGAGGGTTGTCTCTGGCTTCTTTATAGGTGATGGTATCTTAACTGGAACTTCCCCAAAACCACTTGGGGAGGTATTTTCCATTATGGAAAATTTTCTAACACTCCAGAAGAGCGTCACCATTTTTTTACGAAATAATTATAGCAGTTCCTCAGAAATGGCTGTATGTCCGCTATGATGCTTTTCAAGATGCTCAGAGTAAATGAATACCAGATCCTCCCCAAAATTCAGTAAGTTAATCTGCCAGAAAGTCTCATCCAGGTAGGAATTTCTTAGTCTTCTAGGCCTTACAGGCCATGGATGTCACATGGAAAGACAATGCAGTTCATCACCTACCACAACTCAGTACCAAGCACTGAGACATGAGAAACAAATCAGTACCAATTATAATACTGGACATGACACCCCTTGCTTGTCACTTTTCAGTGCCTCCCACAGCACAGTGACACAAAACCCATTGGAAGCTTGCTAGACAATCAACCGGACAAGCAAGGTTTGGCTTTCCTATAGTCCTAAAAAAAAAATTGCCTGCTTATGTATACTTATTCTGTAATTAAAAAAAAAAAAATAAATCCTTTAAAGCAGCTACAGGACAAAGAACCAGACTGAAGCTTGTTCCTTGAGGTCTGTTTTCTTTACATTCCTACTTTGTATTAGTTACAGGAAATTAGAAGCCAGACCACCTTCATTTCTGAAGCGCAGGTTAAATTAATTATACTTACAAAGCCTTTTCTAGCCAGAGTGAATAGCTGTGACAAGCATTACACTGACAACACAGCAGATTTGTGGGCCAGCCTTTGGAAACATGAAATGTCTTCCTTCCTAAAAGACATTAAAAAAAAAAAAAGTATTCCAACAGAAGGTATTTTCATCTGCTAGAAGGAAAACACTGTTTAAAAATGCATCCCAAAACATATAAATATCGCCTTAAATCTGAATTTAAGTGATTCCTACAGTCCAACAGAGAATACATTTGAAACCATTAATATTGTGCTGCAAAGTTACTTATAAACCTTCGGTGGAATGAGTCTTCAACCACTCTTATTGAGACTTGGCCAAACACTCCTTTATTATTTTATTTTTGCTGACACATAAATGCTCCAACTGTGAGCAACAGCAGCAAGTACTGTAAATGTGCAGCTTGCAGTCAATGAGAGGTAGAGGGAAGACATTTGCAGTTTACTAATAAGGCATCCTAGTTTCACTGCCTATAAAATTTTAATTGCTTTAGTTATGCTACTCTACTGCTACGGATTATTAATTTCTTGACATGAATTTTCCTCTTCTTTTTGTTGCCAGTCCTAGGAACAAACTTGGTAAGAATATAGATGAGTAGGAAACCCACTGCCAGAACAAACCTCGGGTACCTATTCCACATCAAAGAACCAGAGACAAATAACACACTTTGGCTTTTAGAAGCTCATGGGGATGGCTGGGGAATTTCAGCCTTGGGGACTTTCTTGTCCAACTAAGACAACTTCCAGATCTATTCTCAAAGAGCAGTTTTCTTACCAAAGGGCAGCAAAGCAATATATTAGAATAACAGAAAAATGTTGCAATGATATTTTGGACTTGTCTAACTTCTTGTTATTAGGATATGCAAAGGTTCTACTGAATAGACTCTTTACTCTGAGGCGCTCATCAAATTATTCCTGATATTTACATTTTCAGCCCCTTGCACGAGACATATGGAAGAAAAATTTTCAAAAATAGGAGTGGCAGTAAAGGCCTTTCTTTACTGCACCCTGACCACAGAACAGTATCACCTCTTCTGTGCTGGGTACCTGAGGCAATGTTTAGAGTGTGGTCAATGGCTGTACATGACCTTGAAAGCACTTGCAGAAGGTGACTGATCAGGTAAAATGGCTCAGAGGTTTTCCTGCCTGAATGGTTAGTTAAAAAAAGAAACAAGCAAAAAAAGAAGCCAAAAAAACCCAACGAACTGCCCCTGCCCTGCCTGCCCACCCCACTCAAATGGCAGAGTCAGCCAGGTTTGAACAAGGCATTTGAACAGAATTGCTCTGTGTTTTTATACAGCACCACACTTAGCAAAGATCCCAGAGGGGCCTGTGAAACCTGTTTCTGAGGGAGTACAACAAACAGGATGAATGAGAAATCCACTGATGTGACATTCTTCAGGGCAGGAAACATTTTCACCCACTGGAGCTTTGGGGAGAATTTCTGTGTATAAAGATGTAATAAGTGAAACTGGAACTTTTCCAGCTACCAGAGATTAATACCATTAATCTTTAAAAAAGTCCCACTGCACTTGCCTTAATGAAGATAAGTTCTTTGAAGTAGGTTTAAACCCAAAGATTTTGCCTAGAAACGTAGAGAGAGAAGGTACCAAGAATTGAGCAGAAGAGCTGATTACACGGAAGGTGTTGAATTTATAGAATATGATGCCTTTGGTAAGAACCATAATAAACAATCACCACGTGGATTGTGAAAGGAAGCAATTTATCAGCAACAACAGCAAAAGGTATATTAAATGAAGCCATTGTGTAGATTAAACAGGAACCTCCTACTCTGTATTTCCTGGCTGAAGACAAGCAGGTGCTGCAGCAACCTTTCATCTGTGTCAGACTTCCAAACCATTCTCCCTGTGTCTACCCCAGGCTGTTCAGCAATTATAACTGGCAACCCACATTGGGCATGACACAAGCCATCAGAACTTTCACTAAAACTTAAAACTTGCATGTTTCCTCATGACTTAATGCACGGTTTCTATCACCTCCTGCCAGTGAAGCTGTCCAACAAATAGTTTTGACAGCTTCCACTGCAGCATACCAGGTCTCTGGGAATTCAGTGTGGAATGGTTAAAAATTCTCCTTTGGATGGTGTGAGATGGCAACCCCAGAGCTACAGACCCCTTTAGCCAGGGTGGCACCTGCAAGTTACCCTCCTGTCAAAGCTGTTTGCTCTTCCATCCCTGCATCAATCACTGACAATATCTGGGGAGCCCACGGTGGCATTAGGTTGATTTCCACAGGATTTTGATGAGATAATTGAAGACACATTGACAGAAAGCACTGCTAAACAAAGCCCCAATAGCTCTCTGAGAACTGTGTTTGCAGTGAAACACTTCAAGTGCTTTTAGGCAACTGGATTTGCCCAATCAAGCAATTGAGAGTAATTTGAACACCTGGAAAATGCAACATTGAATTGAGACTGTGTGTCATGGCCTCCTTTATGTTTCAGCAGAAGCCCAGGAGAGGCAGGCTCATGTGTGGTCTCATTAGCAGAGTCACGGCTTCTGCCCTGTGTTCTACTGCTCAGCTCTTCCCATGGCAACCTCTCACTGTTTGAAGAGCTCCAGAGAGAGTTGGGTGATTTTCAGACAAGTGCATTCCTTACCTTGGTAGCCCCTGCTCTTTGTGGTGAGAAGCAGTGAGGCAAAAGTTTTTCTTTGCTACTCCGGTTTCATTCCTCTCTGTGAATTTTAGCATCAAGTAATTACATGCTATTGAGATATTAAGTGTTTGGGACAGACCAGCTGCTGGCTTAGAAGCAGTTCCCTTGGAACAGATAAAAACATATTTTACTTTCCTACTGGCAATGATTCTGGCTTGTATCTTCCTAATCACTGCCTGCTGCAAATTTCCTTACATTTTTCCATTCAGAATTTTAGCCAGAGGACAAATAAACTGGAGGCATTTGAAAACTGACAGCCAGATATGTGGCTGATACTCTTGAGTGTTTTGAAAGCTGTTAATTTTTCACTATAGGAAAAGAGGCTTTGAACACATGGGTGATCAAGATAATTTTTATGCAACCATTTAAAGTCAATTAGCTGAAGATCCTCCAGGTCTTTGATCAAAGTAGGTAATAAAACTTTAAAAATGGGTAAAATTTTTGACAGCTCTGAGATACTTTTTTGAAATTATAACCAATGAGCAAAGACAGTAGCTAGATGTCAATTCTAGAACACATAAAAGACTTGTAAAATTTTACACTGACAAATGACAGCATACTTACCAATGTAATGGCAAGAAAATGGTTTTCACGCACTGATGTCCCACTTTGACAGATTACATCTATGATTAAGAAGGGAAACTGTTAAGGTAACGCATTTCATTTTCTCTGGAAGCATTAGTCACTGTGCATTGCTGGGACTCGATGCTGCCATGTCATACTGACCACATTCAATCTGCATGGTCCACATTAACTGTATTGAGTAGTACCCTGATGATGGATGCTGAAATACTGGTCATCATTCAAGAAGAATGGTTATAATGAGGCTTTCCACAGATTGGTTGAGTCACAAAGGATTTCACATGGGATTTATTAGTAATCTGAAGCAAAGTGCAGAATTCTGCAGGTAAAAGTCTCAGGAAATCAGATACCAATAAACATGAGCTTGGGTCACTAACACATACCAAGCAGGGCTGGCAGCTAAAATGGTAATTCAATATATACAAGCTTTCACTGGATTTGAATCAGAGTCTAAAGAGGGTACAAGTCCTTTGTAGTCTGATGCTTAAACTGAAAGCTGGGCACCTAAAGCAATTTTGTTCAGTAAAGGAAAAAGAAACACAGCCAACAGGATACCACAGAGTTATATTTATGTTGTACATTTGTCTTCACATTGCAACATCCACATTGTTCATTTTGTGACAAGTATTTCTAATAATTTTGAATACATATTTACGTATAATACATTTTACCAAGAGGCACTTCCAGTAATTCTGGCAAAAAGGAGCTTCATTATAGTGTCTAACTTACAAAACAGTAAAAATAAATAATGTTTATCTAAAAGATTTTTTTTCCTGTACAGAATCTATTTTGTACAAAACATTTATCAGCCATTAACTAAATCACTTAACAAATACTTGTGAAGAGAATATATTAAGTATTGCTACATGTATCGAGTGCAAGATAACTAGTGAAAGGAAAAGAATTATTTTGTTTATGAAAATCACCTAAAAATACAAGGCCTTGTTCCTGAAGTGTTTAGAAAGGAGAAGCTTGGTTACAACAATATTGACAATATATAAATATAAATTAATGTATGTAGTACTTAGTGAAAAGAACACTGTGTTAAAAACTGGTGTGTACAAATCCTAAACAAGATGGCACTTTTCTGCATTGCCACTTTGGCTGGCAGTTATTTTTTAAAATATTGCTTCAAAAGAATTATAAAGGTACACAAAACCCTTTTTCAAATAGAGCCGTATAAAATTACACTTCCCCCTGTTCTTTTTCTCACCTTTTGAAGTGAAAAAAAATCAAGGTGGGATTAAATTTGTAGTACATGAGTGATTTGTGGAAATTTACTACTATAGCAGAGTTTGAATAAGCATCATTAAAATAATTTTGCCCCAAGGTTCCAGACCAGGAGGCAACCCTCACAGGACAGAATGTAAGATGACCAAATTTCTCAGTGTTTCCTGAAGTAAAAAAAAAAAAAAAAAAAAGTAAAAAATTGTCTGGCCTGTTGTCAATTTTAAAATAAAAAATTTGTATAATTTTACCCTCAAATCTGGTGCTTCAATTATATTGGCACACCCAAGATTTTAATTTATAAAGGGTTGTAATCTTGCTAGGTTAATTTCTTGATTACTTTACCAAAATAGGATTTTTAATTTTTTCAATCACATCTTCTACGTGATATACATACTTGCATATCGTTACCCAGACAGGCCAAACTGTATTGGAAAAGAATTATTTTTGGAAGGTATTTCTTCCACAACTGGAGGCAAAGGTGAAAAAATGTGGTTTTGTTGGAAAATATCCTAGATGTTCTTCTATCAAAAGCACTAAAAAGGAAAAAAAAAACTGCCACCCATCAGTGAAAATGTGAATCTGTTAAACAAACGTAACCCACATTATGAATCACGGCTTTTTTAAAAGTGAACTTAAATTAGTTTTCATCATGCAAACACCTGATATTGATTATTCAAAAGAAGAAGACTTAACTTTAGAAAAGTAATGATCAAAAGTACGCTGACATGGTTGAAATATTAAAGATATCATCAACATCACAGAGCAGTAATGAACGTTGTCTTTGATCTTTTTGGGACACCAGCTGCAGTACTGTATCAAGGTTTACAAACAGCTACAAATCAACATTTTGCATTCAAATACAGGTTTTCGTTGTGTTTCAGGATCAGGCAGGAATTTTGAAAAGAAAAGTCAGCTTTAATAGACTTTAGCAGCCTTTCTACCTAGAGCAGTATGTACACACATGGCAAAGCCCTCACTGTTTTCCCTCTGACCACATCACAGAGCCTTTTTATTTTTTACTCTTTTTTAAGAAAGCCTTGGGTGAAAATGACTAGGGTCAGAGGAAAAAAATGAAAAGCACCACCAAAACCTCCCAAACCTCTTAAATAAATACTTAAGAGCAAAGAGCAGTTGCTAATTCACATCAATTGTTTATAAGCGTTCGCTGCGGTAGAGGAAGACAGCGTTGAAAATTGAGCTATTATTTGATCTGATTTCCATGGTTTTGCCTCAGGACAAGAGAATTCAGTCATAAAAGGTCACATGGCTTGCAACTGTGGCAAAGTCCTGTATACCTGCCCTTATGCTTCCACAAAGAAAACAGAAATATTTGGGTTTCCCCAACTAATTCACTGCTCTTTTCTCACCTGCAGGTTTCAGTGGTGCTCCCCAGAGCACAGAGAACTCCCTGTGGCATGCAGGGCAGAACAATTCTCCTCTGCTGCCCCATTCCCACATCTCAGACATACTGCACACACAGCTTTGGAAGCAGGAAACCACTGGCACAGATTGGTGACCTGAAAAGCTCAAATGAATTTTTTTTTTCCCCCTCCTCTTGCACCAAGCAAAGCTTTCCTTGACGAAGGACAATTAAACAACTTCAGTCAAAAATTATTTTTTACTACACCCTTCAGCTCGACAGACCACACCCAAGACCAACCTGGTTTTACCTGAACTCACCAGCAGTTTCACAGGAGCAAAGCACTCAGGGGAATGTCCGAGTGTGTTTGAATGTCTGTCATACACCTCAGTGACACTGGCAGGGTTTCAGACTGCACAATGCTTACTGTTTCACTTTTATAGAGAAGTATTGTTAACTAGCTCGAGCTCTTGCCTTTTGTCACTGTGAAGATGAACTCTCCAGAAATACACCAGCACTGTTCTGCCCCCAGGCTCCCGAGGAGTTTGCATTGCCCTAAGAGCTCAGGTAGGTGCTCACTCAGGTGACATCTGCATCCTGCTGAGATGGGGAGATGCATTTTTCATCAAAAAAACACCTGCCTGCCAGGAAAATCTCACTAATGGCCTCTGAATAAATCATAATTAGGTTGTAAATGGAGAATAATTCTCACACTGCTCCCTCCAACACTGGGAATCAATATCTACCACAGCAGGAACTAAACCCTGCTTTGATTTACCTGCAGAGGAATGTTGTTTTGCTAAAAGAAAGTGATTAAATTCAAAGAAAGATCTATCACACTAAATTGCTCTCAAAAGTACTGGTGCTATTTTGCTCTAAATTGAAGTTTGACTTCAATAATCAGCACTACTGCAAGCTCTTCCAATGTTTTTTAAGACAGCTGTCACCTAATTTCTATTATTCTTTCATCTGTTCAAAATCATTTAACATGTATTGTTCTCCAAGATCCCTGGATGTTCTTGTCGATTCACTGAAAAATAGGAAAAAAAGAAGACTCTCCTGCTTTAATTAATGGGAATAATTATCTTCTCTTTAATACTGCTATCATTTTGACTAATATTGCAACATCAAACATAAATTAACCTCCCAGAAACCCTATGTTTATCCATTTCAGCAAGATTACGTTTGCTTTTGAAAGAAAAGGAAAATAAATTTTGTTTTATAAAATCTATTTGATAATGGACTACGATTTCCTTTCCTCCTTCCCACAAAATGCAGGTTTCACTTCCTTCCTGCCTGTGTACAACCCCATCAACTCGAGGACCCATTACCCCACCTCTGAGCTGCCAGCTGAAGAATTCCCAAGTTCTAGTGCCAACGTCCAGGGCTGAGGCTGGGCAGAGCAGGCAGCCCTTAGTGCCTGCAGAGAGGTGAATCCTTCACTCTGGCAATGTGCTTCTGTCCAATCTTCTACCCACGAGGCCATGTGGAGCTCAGCAACTTCTCATCCTTAAACTGAAACCTTCCTTCCTCCCATGAGATGCTGGAACATCTCAGCTGTGGGAGGACTTGCACAGATTTTGCACAAGTACTTCATTAACAACCAGCACCAACCACAAAGCCGGTGCTGCATTAGACTCATGGCTAAGCTCTCAAAAATGCTTAGGGTTCATTTTGAAAACTGACCAAATCCTCTAGGATTCCAAGTCCAGCCAGGCTCAGGTTGCGACAGAAATTTTAAATTTTTAAAGGAAACAAGTGAACTTTATGTCCAGCATGGAATACAGAGAATGGGACTTGGGAGGGAAGTTTGCTTAGATGCCAAATGGTACCTTTAAAAGCATATATTTGAACCTCTGTAGTCTTAATTTTCTCCCAGATTCAGACCACCAGGATATTAAGAAATTCTGACAGTGGTACACTAATGGTAAAGACCTAAATCCATCTTTAGGCTGATGGTGATGCAGAAAGAAGTTCACACGTGATGTGTAATAAAAACTGATGAAAACTAGCCTCGAATTATTAACAAAAGCCTTCTCAAATGACATCTTCCCTGGGAACCATTTCCTGCCATAATATGACCATGTTTGCTATGAGAACCAGCACCCTGCGTGATGGCACAGGGGAGGGCTTTGGTGACACAGCTCTGTGTAAAAGATTTCATTCACAAATGAAGGCCATCCAAAATCCTGCCAAAAGAATAGTAAAATCCCTTTTCCATAGACTGTTGCAACTCACTTCTGATGCACAGCTTGCAACATCTCCTCAAACACCATCTTCCTTCTGGAGGGAGTAGATGATTTTCAGAGACAAGTGTCAAACTGCTCTGCACATTAGCTAAAAACAAACCACGATTTTAGAACTAGAGCATAAATATAGAGCATAGTAAACTATGGCCTTTTGAAAATTTGAAACTATTGTTTTGAGACACAGCATTTTTAGTTTCTTTAGAAGCTAATGTCTTATACTCCCCCTAAAAGAAAAGGTAATTAAATTGTTTGGGGCTTTCACATTTCTCTACTTCCATGTGTTTCCTCTGCAACACAAGTGTAAGGAGAAAAGTTATATTCCATGGTAAACACTATGTAGTTATCAACAGAAGTGCCAATATAGGGACAAAAGTGTTTACATGTGATTGCTATCTGACACACAGAGTCCTTTTGTCCACTGCACTGGCAGCTGCAAGGACTGCAAAAGTATTTCAGGGAAACTTCTAGACTAAAAGGGAACAGGATCAGACACCAAGTGCCATTAAAGTGAGGAAAACAAAATATCCAAATGGAAAAAAATAATATAGTCTTTCTCCCCTTGTTTTTAAAGAACAGAAAACTGAAGTACTTTGGGTTTGACACTGCAAAACACTGTTTAAAATGGGGGTTGCTTTCTTTAGTATCTACCACACTGCATTACATATGGTATGCACCAGGAATATCTATCAACATTGTAAACATCCCACCTAAAACAAGAGGATTCTGCTGATTGAACACACTTAATTTTCCTTTATTTGGTTTTTCTTCCTAAAATATTTCTTAGGCTGTGAATTATTTGGTGCTCGCAACAAAGCGGAAAACCTTCTGCTTCCAACAGGCTGATGTAACTGCAGGTGAAAAGTTTTGCCTACTTTGGACTAGAAAATATTATAAAGCCCTCTAAATTACCTGCTTCATTATCTATGAACCCCAAAGGACATACACAAAAAAAAAGTTTTTCACATTTTTGACATAAAATCTCTCTGGTAATTTCTGTTGTGTTA